>NW_028277047.1:1612500-1930833 GCF_059951505.1 Python bivittatus
TTGGGAGAGCTCTGTGGGGATCTTCATCCGAGTACAAAGCTATTTCCCCTTTAATGTGGGGTAATAGGTTCCTCCAGACTGGCACAAAGCAAAGTGGGGCAGTATTGCTTTCCCTTTGATTCTGTTCCTCACTAAACTCTTTCTCTCTGCCATAATTGGTCTCTTTCCCTCCTCTTTCCTCAGTTCTTCACTTTTATGTTTCTCTTGCTCTCAGTTCGCCTCAGCTTTGCTTTTCCCGCCAAAATCTCTCTCTTTCCTCTTTGTTGCTACCCAGGCTACGCATTCTGATTGGTGGAGGGCTGCCGGCCAATCAGAGCTGTGGATACCTTACTGGTTCTCCTCAGTGGATGCTTAGTATCTTTTTAGGCTCCACCCCCTGAGTGGAATCCTGTTTCCAGGCTTGTATTTCAGAGGCTGATCTCTTCCACCTTCAGGGTCTCGCTATATAAAACATTCATAACCAAGTTCTGGCTTTGTGAGGCAATGTTTATTGGGGCATAAATGCTTACTCAAGAGGAGGACTCTCATGATGAACAGATCTATCTCAGCAGCTTGAGAGCTGGCTGGTAGAAATGGCATGTGATTTGGGGGGATTCTACTTTGGAAAACTTACATTCTAGCCTTGGAATAGTATTTGCATCCTGGTTTCTGATCCTCCTATTTTTCCAGACTTCTGAAGGAGAGATGCACTGCTGCCTTGTGACTGTAGGGCTCAGTAGCTAGTCATGACATTGAAAAATGTTGTCACAGATGAATCTACAAGTCCAGGGTGAATGATGCTAGGGAGATGAGGGGAAGCATCGTCATATGCTGTCCTTTTACCTATTTCCTATCTGGCCTCTTGTTAGTAAAATGAGTCTTTGGGCTCAAGAGACAAGAGGATATCATGAATCTCCTGGCATCAACCTGCCTACAAGGAGACACACATTGAAAATGTTCAAGAAGACATAAATGGAAAAACAAAGATCCACCAGGAACCATATTGTCACCATGCACTAAGGGAGACTTTATTGAAAGAACCCTTTGGTTTAGAAACATTCTAGCATCAGAACAGGAAGCTCAGCTTGCTACATTGAGTAAAATCGCCAGAGATTTTTAATCTGAGCAGAGCAACTATCAAAAGTAATTAGGGAAGTTTCCTCCCACCATCACACAAAGAAAAGTTTAAATAAGAAAATGATCATTGAATGTGAATGCCAAATGAACTAAGCAAAAGCTCATGGAATAGATTTTCTTTCTCTTCTTCCGCTGGAATGGTGAATGTTTGGAACCTTCAGTATTCAATTCCCAGGAGCTAGTCCATGGATCTATCACATTGTTCTCAATTCGTGGCCAAACTTGTATGGGACAGCAACCATCCTTAGAAAACAATGAAGCAAGGGGTGCTTGGGATAGTAATTGGAATGCAGCAGCTGGGTGGTGGACTAGGGGTAGGGGACATAGAAGGAGGAGGTTGGCTAGGGCAAAGTGGGATACAGTAAGAAGGTTGGCTGGAGGTGGGAGGTGGTGGACTAGGAGAAAGGGACATAGAAGGAGAAGGTTGGCTAGGGCAAAGTGGGATACAGTAAGAAGGTTGGCTGGAGGTGGGAGGTGGTGGACTAGGAGAAAGGGACATAGAAGGAGAAGGTTGGCTAGGGCAAAGTGGGATACAGTAAGAAGGTTGGCTAGAGCTGCTAGGAGATGGACTGGGGCAAAATGGGTTGGAGTTGGCTTGATTAGAGCCGGGAGATTGTGGGTTAGGGCAAAGCGGAATGCAATAAGAAGGTTGGCTGGAGGTGGGAGGTGGTTGACTAGGGGAAAAGGAGATAGAAGGAGGAGGTTGGCTATGGCAAAGAGGGATACAGTAAGAAGGTTGGCTAGAGCTGCTAGGAGATGGACTGGGGCAAAATGGGTTGGAGTTGGCTTGATTAGAGCCAGGAGATTGTGCGTTAGGGCAAAGTGGAATGCAATAAGAAGGTTGGCTGGAGGTGGGAGGTGGTTGACTAGGGGAAAGGGACATAGAAGGAGGAGACTGCATAGGGCAAAGTGGGATACAGGAAGAAAGTGGGCTAGGGCCAGGTTGTGACATACTGGGAACTGGGCTAAGGCTAATTGGGATGGAGGTGGGTGGCATGGAAGGCTGGACCGGTCTGCAAGAAATGCAGCTTGGCAAGCTGGAGGACTGGTCACGAGGCTGAACACGCAGCGGTGCAATGGGTCCCACCCTGCAGGAAGGTACACAGCAGCTGGACATCTTGCTGGATGAGAGAAGGGCAGTTAGCCTGAACCAAGAACAAATGTCAAATTGTTAGTCCGACAAGGTTGACCAGACTAAGAAACCAACGTCATGTAGGTGAGTACTAATTCTTTTTGGTAACAGCTATAGTATGAGAATCTTGTCAGTCTGAATTTGTTTTTCCCTCCTTCCATCTCTCCTTCCCTGCCTCCCTGCCTCCCTTAATCTTTATGTGAACTAGGGAGGGACTTGTCAGAGACATTTTCTCAAGTTACTTTCTTTGCCTGGACTCAGCCCCTCTTATGTGATGGTTGTCTTGGTAGCAATCCTTCCTCCTCTCCTTCAAGGCCATTCTCTTTTCTCCCTCCATCAACTCATCAGTTTAGCACACCTTCCTTGTTAAGTATATTACCAAAGACCTGAGGGGGGAGGCTCCCATTTACCCACCCTGATTTAATAGCCAACTTACAATGAAGAGATTTAGTGGCCTGTAGTCAGAGTGAATAATTTTCTGGTCAGGGAAAGACACCCACCCGCCATAAGACCAAAGTTAGTAGCAAGAATTTGAGCTTATGGCATCTAGTATAGCACTGAATTCAACTTACCAAGAGAGCTGGAGAAAAGAAGTTCAGAGGAGGCAAAAGAAGCAGATGGAGAAGGGAAGCGATGCAGGAACTTTTATACAAGTCCCAACAACCCTGAAGGCAGAAGAAATCCTGACCAAGAGAGTCCAACAATTAGGTTCTATTTTATCTTCAAAGAAATGGTTCAAGCTGCTTGCGTGCTTTGCTTTGTGTTCACCTGCCCATGTTAATTGGTGTGGGAGCGTGATTATTACTTTCACTCATAATCAGGTTTTAATGCCCTGAGTTTGTCGAAAACTGAGCAGGACATCCTATTAAAGTTCTGATATTAAAGTTCTTCAAAGTCAGAACCGGCTATCCTCATAGGCTTTTGACCAACCTGGATATTAGATTAATGGTAGTTTACTAGAGCTTCTGTTCCAATTTCTTTTGTCTTTGCAGCTGCTTGACTATAGTCTCTCTGAGCCTGAAGGCAGGAGTTGGGATCAAGGGATTTTAATTTAAGGATTCCCCACATTGGCTACCTGTAATGGAGGGCCTTTTTGAGAACATTTAGCTGTTTTTCAGGATTGGTAGGTATCATGGTTCAGCCCTAGAGGGGACGTTGAATGTCTCTCTTCCCAAGTCAGTGGTAGAGGATGGGAGTCTGGAGATGGCCTTCTGTGGTGGTGGCTTCCATACTAGGGAGCAGCTTGCTCTCTGATGTTCATGGTGCCCCAGTCTGTTAACCTTTTGCAAGTCTCCTTAGACAATTCTATTCCCTCTAGCTTTTGGGTGCTGTTGGTGATTTTAGGCTGCCTTTTGATACAATGGAAGTCCTAGTAAGTGCTTTTGGCTAACAGACTAATTTTGGTGAGTTTTAACTTCTAGTTCAGCTCCTGCTCCCGAGGAAAATCTGCAGAAGTATTTGCCAGCATCTGCTCTGGAACGGCAAAGTGTTTTTCCATGGGTAGAAATTTGTGCCTCCCAATCATTTGTGAGGATGGTGATGGTTAAAAAGGTCAAGATGGCAGCTTCAATCGCAGTTGCCATTCTGATTTTTTTTTTGAACCCTCTCTGCAGAACCACCTATTCTCAGCTTCAGGACTTGTCTCCTTCCTCCTGAGACTGAGGCGTTATGATGACTTGTAGTCATTCCTCTCTCTTCCCTGAATCAGTAAGAACAGAAGCCGTCTACGCCCTAATGCTGGAAAATAATAACACAGAGGTGTGAATTAAATGGAATGAAAGTACTGCAAAAGCAATCACTAAATAGCTGGGAGCCCCAGAAACCTTAGAAATTAATAGACAGCTGTTAGACAACAAGTCTCAAAAACCATACTTTACATTTTTATGACCTCTTAATTTGCTTTTGTCAAAGAATCAAAGCAACTCTCCAATAACTGGGGTGTAAAACATAAAAAAAAATGGTTTCATCACGACTGTGCACAGCTGAAAAGGACATATCATACAGCGTATAGAAAGAGTAAATATTTTCCTTCGAGGATCAACTCCTTTCCCGATGGAATTTAAAGACTCGATACAAGGTCCTGCTAAATTAAATCAGTCAGTCAGGAAGAGGGATTCTTCCTTCTTCGGCAGACTACCAGAGGACTAGGAAACTTGCTACCCCCCCACCCCACTCAATCAAGTACCCATACAAGCTTGGGAAGAGTATTTTAGAAGGTTGTACATGGTCTTGATTGTGTTTGGCCTGAAATAATTAAAAAAAAGTCCCAACTGGTGGACGCCTTTGCGACCATCCCTATTTACATTCATCGATCAGACTGGTCATGTTCCAAGAGATTGGGTGCTGGCAATAATAGTCCCAATTTATAAAAAGGGCAATAAAAATGACCCTTGCAATTACAGGCCTATCAGCCTTTTGAATATTGCTAGCAAATGATATGCTAAATATCAAAGTCACAAGTTCCAAGACTGGAGAGAGACAGAGGGCATGATTCAAGATGAGCAGGTAGGATTCAGAGAAGGGAGGTCAACAGCAGACCACATTCTGATGCTCCACCATCTTGTACAAAAATACACTCACAAAAAGAAATCCTCCCTCTTTGTGGTCTTTCTAGATTTTCAACATGCCTTGACTCAATTTCCAGGAATGCCCTTTGGGGTGGGGGGAGAAAGGCAACTATTGACAGGTGCCTCCTCTTTCTGATACAGAAATTATACTCCAACAGCACTTTAAGAGTGAGGTGCAATACCCAAGGGTCCCTCTCTGGCATAGTAAGTGTTCAGAAAGGAGTGAGACAGGGATAGATTCTTGCCCCCTTTCTTTTCAACTTGTAGGTCAATTCAATGGTGGACCTTATTCATAATCTGGATTTTCACGCACTCCAACTAGGAGGGTGCAAAATCCCTCTACTCTATGCTGATGAGGCTGCCATAATTTCCCAGATCCCCTATAGGGTTGAAAAGAACAACAGCAGCAATATTTTGGTACTGCAGACAAAATCACCCAGTTCTTAATTTTCATGAATCTAAAATTCTGGTCTTTGCTAAGAGAGCCACCCAACAATCCTGGACAGTAGAAGAGCATAGATCAGAGCAGGTTAGTGCACGTAAATACCTTGGGGTGGTTTTCTACTCTAGAGGGACCTGGAAAGCACATTAGAATCATGTAGTGCAGCTAGCTCTTAGATCTATAAGGTCTATTAAGGGCTTCTTTTATACAAGCAGAGGATAATTAATCCTGGTGGTATTACATCTTTTTGAGGCCAAACCAATGGCCCAAATCCTTTATGGGGCACAAGTAGGAATTTATGCAAAAAAGGATGCACTGGAAACAGTGCAAACAACATTTTTGCGATCAAGCCTTGCTGCACCCAATGGAACAGCAAATGTTCAGTTAAGGCTTGAGATAAGAATGCCTGCAATACAGGTACAGGCTTGAGGATGATGATTCTTTCCAGTTGGACCGACCCCTTTAATTGTCAATTAAATTTTCCTTCTCCCTGGAAACAGGCTGTAGAGTACAAGTTGGCTTTATATGGGCTTTTTGTACCTTTCCTAATTTCTGTAGAATATGTCCAAGCCAAACAACTGCTTACTCAAAGAGTGAGGGATATGGAATTTCAGATTGAAGTTAATTGGCTGCTCTAACAGATTCTGTTAATTGGCAGAAACAGGATAAATAAGGACATTTGGGGACCAGCAAGATATCTACAAAATCTAACTTTCCCCAAGCTAAAAATAGCATTTTTCAAAGCCAGGCATAACATCTTACCATCCGCACTGCTACAAGACAAAAAACCCCATTAACTGAGCATACCTGCCCACGTGGTGATAAGGACGTCAAAACCATTTCACGTGTATTATTACACTGTAAAATCTACAGGGATACCACGTCTGCTTATATTCTGCCCCTAACATGTAAATTTCCAGGAAGACCAGACAATTCCTATGGGAACCAACTTCTAGAAGATTTGAAACAGTTTATCACCTGTGTGGTAGCTAAATTCTGTGTGGCCGCAATGAAAATAAGGCATAACTGGTTATGGAAGTAATCACTTCTGCTTTATTTATCACTTTAGATTTAACACATACTAGCTATTTTGTTTTTAGATGATATATATTTTACTTCATAGGCTGTAATATTTTAGATTTACACTTGCACAAGTAATTAATGCACCATTATAGCAGCATATGTCACATTTTGGTGTATTATTTTATCTTTGTTATGCTAGTATTTGATTTTACTTTGGTGTTGCATATTTTTAAAATTTTTTTGCTGGTCATTGACAGAATAAATGATTATTATTATTCTTCCCTGAGATTTGGCAGAGAGGAGAGAACACAACAGGACGTTGACCCACCATCATAAAAGGATAAGAGGTGTAAAGCTGATGTTGTATGGAGATGCCCCAAATTTTAGCTTTTTAACACCTTTCCCCACCTCAGATGTAGGCTAATTTTTGTCCAACATGTTCACCTGATTTGGAACACCTGCAACTTCCAGTGTAATAAGTAGTTTGGTCCTCTAATGGTGGCCGAATGATAACATCATGAAAATTAGTACTTGCTCTAATCTGAGACCCAGTTTGGTACAATGGTTAAGGTATCAGGCTAGAATCTGGGAGACTGTGAGTTCTAGTCCTGCTGTACCCAAGAAGCCAGCTGTGTGACCTTGGGCCAGTCGCTCTCTCTCAGGCCTAGGAAGAAGGAAATGGCAAAACCCCTTCTGAAAATCTTGCCAGGAAGTCTGCAGAGGCTTGTCCAGGTAATTGCCAGGAATCAACGCTAACTTGAGGCACAATAAATAAATAAATAAATCCTGTCCATGTGCTTCCCTAAATTACACATGCAATTTCTTTTAATAGATGAGGAGGTAGAAGGACTTAGGTCTTGTTGATCAACTTAAAGCTGATTGTTCTGATTCAGTGCTTTAGTAAATTAATGACAGAAGAGTCCAAGTGGTGAAAGCTGCAAGGGCTATTCCCTCAATGTTTTGTAAGCTGAAAAGGATCAAATCCGTGCAAGGGGGACAATTGGACAATAAGAATGAGCCTGCAGGCCATGTCCCAAAGACATCTGCCTGCTTTCCTTCCCAGCTGGTTAGTAACCTTTTTTAAATATTCTAGGAAAAGAATCAGGGATACCTAGAAGAGACTTGCCGTAGCATCTACGTTCATTAAAATTTCAGGCCATATTTCTACAATGGGCATATGTGAAGCTGAAGGAATTTGGGAGGTGGTTAATGCCTCTTGGAGGGAAGGGGAAGTATCATTGGCCTTGAGAGAGGTGTGGAGGCACCTTCCTCCAGAAAAGCTTTTTGAAGATCATTTCTGGATATTTTGAAAGCCTAACAGCTGCACATGTACAACATTTAAAACTTGGTAGGCTTTAACATTCAGGCTCAAGTTATCCTAATTTGGACACATTGTGTGAAGACCTAGTTCTCTGTAGAAGGATCTAATGCTGGGGCAGGTGGAAGGAAAGGAAGAGGAGGGAGATGAAAAGCACGGTGTCCCAGTCTGCCAGTCTCCCTGTAGCATCCGTTGTGGGCCACCCACAGTGTTTTTCCAACCAAGGAGCACCCCTTGCTGTTTCCCATCTTGTACCACTCCATCTAGACCTATCTTGGCTCTTGGCCCATGCTCTACCATCCCTTCATGCTCCATTGCTCCACTGTGTTCCCAGCCATTTACTCCATCCGGTGTCACATATTCTTCCGAGTCAGTCATGGTCACCCTTCCCGTATTCCATCCTGTGCCCCATCCTATGCCATTCCAATCAGTACCCATCCATCAGCCCCTGCCTTAGTTTTTTTCCTAACATCTAACCAATGGCTCCCCAGTGCTATCGTAGAAGACCTTAAGCTAGAAGGGCTCAAAGGAGGTTCTGCTAATTCATTCTAGAAGGCTGTTTGTCACTTTGGAAGTTCCAGCAATCTTGCATTCTTCAAACTCAAACAAGTTATAATCAAGTTTCGTTTTCTTTTATTTATACTAATATTGATTAAATTTCTCTCTTCTTCCTTCGGAGAAGCTCATGAACGTGTTGATGTTGATGATGATTATAAATATTAAAAATGATCCAAATTTGTAGTGTCCAAGCTGGCCCGAACCCTTGAAATACAAATATTCCCTCAGAAATATCTACTTTTAAAGAAGAACTGTGTTCTGCCACATGTTGAAGAGAACATTCCTTCAAAGTTAAAGTAGTTGATCTTAGCTCAGCTTCAGTGATGAATCCTAATCCCTTGTTAGCATTAACAACTTCTTCCCTAGACTTCATGTAGTTGAACAACTCCACATTTCATTTTGGAAATAGGTTAAAGGTGATTAGGCCTGTGGAAGTGATTTTCTTTACTGGTCCAGTAAATAAACTTTCATCTATTGGTTGGGTGTGTGTGACATTTATTTTACAAATCAAAGGTCCACGATGGAAAACGGGGAGCCCCTTGCCTTTGACAATATGTTAAAAAGAAACTTCCTCCTCAAAATCACCCTCATCCAGCCTCAAAATATTCTCATGGGGAGGTCTCTTTCTCTCTGCTGTTTTCCTGAGGTTCTGTTTTGGATCTCTTTCGCTAAGGAAAGAATTCCTCTGTTCTGTCTCATTCCCAGGACTATCCCTTCTGCTCACACCGCTCCCTAAACAGTTTCTTTCTGCCATGATGGGTCCCGTTCTTCACTTTTGCCCCTGGCTCTGCATTCTCCTCAGCTTTGCTTTTCCCGCCAAAATCCCAACCTTTCCCGCTTGTTGCTACCCGGGCTACGCTTTCTGATTGGTGGAGAGCTGCCAGCCAATGACAGGTCAGAATCCCTTACTGATTTTCCACACTGGGCACTGAGTATTTTTTAGGATCCGCCCCCTGAGCGGGATCCTCTTCCAGCCATGTATTTCACAGGCTGATCTCTTCCACCTTCAGAGTCCTGCTGCACAAGACAACAGATTCTTACTACACAGAAAAACGAAATCCTGGTTTTGTGAGGCAGTACTTATTGGGCCATAAAAACGTCATCATTTTTCTTGACTTCTGAAGGAGGGTTGGATTGCTGCCTGATGACTGTAGGGGTCAGCTGCTAAGTCCATTGTTGGAACGATGAGTTCGAACATGCAGTGACAGCATGATGAACACCCCCTGCCCTTTATTTTCTGGTGTTGCCATACTGGATGTGAGGACATCAGCCTCAGACCTGGCTTCTTTTCATGCAAACTTTGCCCTTCTATACGTGTGCCTTGATGGTGCTTTGGTTTTCAAGACTGGGTAGATGCTGCCTCCTGCTGAGACAAATGCAACGGGATGCTGAACATTGTCCCAGGCCTTCCTGTTTAAATATTCAGAATATATTTATTGAAAGCTTAGGACAACATTGTTCAGCCAGTGAAGCTCCTAGAATGGCTTACACCATCATTTCTAAAAGGATAGTCCCTGCCTATCGGTTGGTATTCTGGGCTTGCTGAGAATCCCTGGCTCATTTAAGGTCAGAGCCCATGGTTGTTGAGCCGCAAAAGTTCCTTTCCTGAAGCTGAGCTAAGCTTTTGTGCAGGAACCAATTCCTGTCAGTCAATGCAACGAATGGGCCATCGTGGATTGTCATGAATTTGCTCGTCTTCAAGAAGACACAGATTGAATATGTCCAAGAAGACACAAATGGAAACACAAAGAGCCACCCGGAACCATACTGTTATCATGCACTAATTAAACTTTATTGAAACAAATACTCTGCTTTTGAAACACAAGCAGACAAAGAAAGAAGAGTATGTTGTTACAATCTACCGTAGCATGAGGAGAGGAAGTGCAGCTACCTACATTGAGGGAAATTGCCAGACATCTTGAGCCTGAGCAGAACAATTATCAAAGCTAGTCAAGGAATGTTCCCCCCCACCCCAACCAAAGACAGGTTTAAATAAGGAAAGGATCCTTGGGTCTGAATGCCAAATGATCTGAGGCAGTAGAAAATGCACAGAATCCATTTTCTTTCTCTTCTTCCACTAGAATGGTGAATGTCTGGAACCTTCAGCATTCAGTCCCCAGGAAGTAGTCCATGGATCTATCACATCATTCTCAATTCTTGACCGAAGTTGTACCAGGCAGCAACAATCCTTTGGAGGTTTAGCAAACACAGAAGCAAGGGTTGCTTGAGACAGAAATTGGGATACAGGAGGTGGGTGGTGCACTAGGGCTAGGGGACATAGAAGGAGGAGGTTGGCTAGGGCAAAGTGGGATACAGTAAGAAGATTGGCTTTGACTGCTAGACGATTGAGTAGGGCTAAGTGAGATGGAGATGCTAGGGCTAGAACCGGAGCCGGAGCCGGAGCCAGAGCCAGAGCCGGAGCTGGAGCTGGAGGATTGTGGACTAAAGCACAATGGGATAGAAGGTTGGCTTTGACCACTAGAAGATTGAGTAGGGCTAAATGAAATAGAGATGCTAGGGCTAGAACCAGAGCCGGAGCCAGAGCTGGAGCCGGAGGGTTGTGGACTAAAGCACAGTGGGATAGAAGGTTGGCTTTGACCACTAGAAGATTGACTAGGGCTAAATGAAATGGAGATGCTAGGGCTAGAGCCAGAGCCGGAGCCAGAGCTGGAGCCGGAGCCGGAGGGTTGTGGACTAAGGCATGATGGAATAGAAGGTTGGCCTTGACTGCTAGGGGATGGACTGGGGCATAATGGGATACAGATGCTAGGGCTAGAGCTGGGAGGTGGCATACTGGGAACTGGGCAAAGGCTAATTGGAATGGAGGGGGGTGGCATGGAAGACTGGACCGGTCTGCAAGGGATGCTCATGGTTGGCATGCCGGAGGACTGTCCCATACTGCAGGAAGGTATGCAGCAGCCGAACATCTTGCTGGAGGAGTGGTTGGCAGTTAGCCTGGAACAGGAAGAAATGTCAAACTATCAGTCCTACAAGGTTATCAGACTAAGAAGCCAACATTGTGTAGGTCAGTACTAATTCTTTTGGTCACAGCTATAGTATGAGAATCTTGTTGGTCTGAATTTGTTTCCCCTTCCCTCCCTGCCTGCCTGCCTCCCTCCCTCCCTTAATCTTTGTGTGAAGTAGGGAGGGGTTTGTCAGAGACATTTTCTCAAGTTCCTTTCTTTGCTGGGGCTCAGTCTGTCTTATGTGACCATTGCCTTGGTAGCAATTCTTCCTCCTGTCCTTCAAGGCCATTCCCTCTATTCTCTCCATCAACCCATCAGTTTCGCATGCCTTCCTTGTTTAAGGCGAGGCTCCCATTATCCACCCTGATTTAAGAGCCAACTTACAATGAAGAGATTTAGTAGTCTGTGGTCCGAGTGGATAACCTTCTGGACAGGGAAAGACACCCACCCACCATAAGACTAAGTAGCAAGAAGCATTTGAGGTTATGGCATCTAATACAGCGTTGAATCCAACTTACCAAGAGAGCCGGAGAAGAGAAGTTCAAAGGAGGCGAGAGAAGCAGATGGAGATGGGAAGCGATGCAGGAGCTTTTATACAAGTCCCAATATCCCTGAAGGCAGAAGAGATGCTGATCAAGGGAGCCCAACAATTCTATTTTATCTTCAAAGAAATGGTTCAAGCTGTTGTGTGCTTTGCTTTGTGTTCACCTGTCCTTCTTTATTGGGTATGGGGGCATGATTATAACTTTCTCCTCTCACCGAAGAATATTAAAAGTCAGGATAGGATGTCCTGCCAGACATTTGACCAACCTGGGTATTAGAATAATGGTAGATTATTAGAGCTTCTGTTCCAATTTCTTTTGTCTTTGCGGCTACTTGACCATAGTCTCTCTGGGCCTGAAGGCAGGAGTTGGGATCAAGGGATTTTAATGTAAGGATGCCCCAGATTGACTACAGGTAATGGGAGGCCATTTCCACAGCATTTGGTTGTTTTTCAGGATTGGTGAATATCATGTCATGGTTCAGCCCTAGAGGGGACATTGAATGTCTCTCTCCCCAAGTCAGTAGAAGGGGATCTGGAGATGGCCTTCTATGGTGGTAGCTTCCGTACTAGGAAACAGCTTGGTCTCTGATGTTCATGGGGCCCCAATCTGTTAAAGTCTCTTTAGACAGTTCTATTCCCACCGGCTTTTGGGTGCTGACGGTGGTTTTAGGCTGCCTTCTTGATGCAATACAGGCTAACCTTGGTGAGTTTTCCCTTTTAGTTCAGTCCTGCTCCAGAGGAAAATCTGCACAGGAAGTTTCCAGCAGCTTCTCTGGAATTGCAAATTTTTTCCATGGGGGCAGATTTCTCTCTCCCAATTGCCTGCAAGGATGGTGGTAGTCAAAAAAGTCAGGATGGCATCTTCGACCTCATACTTGCCTCTGACATCCTGACTTTTTACCCCCCGCGCCCCTGCAGGCATCCCTGCTCCCAACTCTAGGAGTAGTTTCCTTCCCCATGAGGCTGAGGTATCATGATGCTTGGTTGGACCTCCTCCTTTAGCCCCTTTCCCACCTCAGATGTAGGCTAATTTTTGTCCAACATGTTCACCTGAATTGGAACATCTGCTACGTCCTGTGTAATAAGTAGTTTGGTCCTTGGGAGGTAGCCTATCATTAATCTGAGTGATACCTTCATAAAAATCTGAGCTAGCCCTCCATCTGCTTCCTTAAGTTACACATGCAATTTCTTTTAACAGATGAGAAGGTAGAAGGACTTACCTCTTGTTGATCAACAAAGCTGATTGTTCTGATTCAGTGCTTTAGTAAATTACTGAGAGAAGAGTCCAAGTGGTGAAAGCTGCAAGGCCTATTCCCTCAATGTTGTGTAAGCTGAAAAGGATGAAATCCGTGCAAGGGGGGCAGTCAGGCAATGAGTGTGTTGGCCATATTTCAAAGACATCTCCCTGCTTTCCTACCAGCTGGCTAGTGCCTTATTCTTTAAAAAAAAAAACCCCAATGAATCAAAAAAAGGAATCGGGGATCCCTAGAAGAGACTCAATGCAGCACTAGGTCCCATAACGTTTACGGCCATATTTCTTAAACAGCCATACTATGTGAAGCTGAATGAATTTGGGAGATGATTAACGCCTCTTGGAGGGAAAGGGAAGTAGCATTGGCCTTGAGAGAGGCATGGAGGGACCTTCCTCTGAAGAAGGTTCTTGAAAATCATTTCTGGATGTTTTGAAAGCCGAAGAGCTGCACATACACAACACTGAAAAGTTGGTAGGCTTTCATCTCCAGGCTCAAGTTGTCCTACTTTGGAGACATGATGAGAAGACCTAGTTCTCTGCAAAAGGCTCTAGTGCTGGAGCAGCTGGAAGGAAAGAAAGAGGAGGGAGATGAACAGCAAGGTGTCCCAGTCTGCCGTCTCCCTGTGGCATCCTTTGTGGGTCACCCACAGTCTTTGTCCAACCAAGGAGCACTCCTCGCTGTTTCCCATCTTGTACCACTCCATCTAGACCGATCTTGCCTGTTAGCCCATGCTCTACCGGCCCTTCATGCTCCATTGCTCCATTGTGTTCCCGGCAATGTACTCCATGCTGTGTTATGCATCCTTCCCAATCAGTCATGGCCAGCCTTCCTGCATTCTATATTCTGCCCCATCCTGTGCCAGTCTGATCATTACTCATCCATGCAGCCCCTGTCTCACTTTTTTCCCCCAACATCCAAGAAATGGTTCTCCAGCGTGATAAATCTGGAATTGAAAATTATGGTAGAGATTCTTGACTACGATTACAGGTTCTGGATTCTCAAAGTGCGGAGCCTTCACAATCCTTAAAAGCTTGACTTATGGGGTTGGTCAATGCCTGTAAAAGTTAAGCTCAGTGTGAATGGGTGGGATTCCAGCCTAGCCATACTTACGAAGATCCCTTGGAGTCATTTGGAGTGTATGGGGGGAATAGTTTAAGTATATCTTAGGCTTAATCCCAATGAACCTCATTTAGGCTCCCTCTGCTGAGAAGCATGATTTTTAGGCAAAGGGACAAAATTCCATGGAGGCCACTAGTTTGCATGTGAAAAATCCCACATGTAATTCCCAACAAATAGAGCTGGAATCTCCAGGTAGAACAGATGTTTTTGTGCAAAATGTTAGATTCTTTCAGGGTTGGAGAACGTCTCCAATGTTGTGTAAAAGACCGTGAGCTAGAAGGGCGAAAGGCGGTTCTGCTAATTCATTCTAGAAGGTTGCTTGTCAGGGTTAAACTTTGGAAGTTCCAGCAATCTTGCGTTCTTCAAATTCAGACAAGTTATAATCAAATTTCGTTTTCTTTTAATTTTACTTATATTGATTATATTTCTTCTTGCTGTGGAGAAAATGTCTATGGTAAGAAACCCATGGACATGATGATTATGGGGAAGATTGTAAATATTAAAAGCCATCCAAATTGGTAGTTTCTAAGCTGGACCGAACCTTGAAATACAAATATTCCCTCGGAAAGATTTACTTTTAAAGAAGAACTGTGTTCTGCCACACGTTGAACAGAACATTCCTTCAAAGTTAGAGCAGTAGAACTTAGCTCAGCTTCTGTGATGAATCCTAATCCCTTGTTAACATTAGCAACTTCTTCCCTGGACTTCATGTGGTCAAACAACTCCACATTTCAATTTGGAAATAGGTTAAAGGTGATTAGGCCTTGTTGAGCAGAGTACAGCAGTGCTCCCAGAAACCCTTTGCCCAGGGAAAAAATACACACCAGCATGACAGGTTTGCAAACTGCAATGTCCATATCTTGTTCTCCAAAGCCAGAAAATATATACTATCTGGTTGTTTATTGATAAAAATGCAAAAGTTCATAAAATACAAGATACATACAAAATATAAGAAAAAACACTTCTTCTCATATATTCAGCATCCAAGACTTATCCACAAACAAAGTCTCTAGCCAAAAACTCTTAGAGAAGAGGCACACTACTTGGTTATTGTTACAGCTACATAATCCATAAACCTACATACCTACATGGTGGCTAACGCTAACACAACTACAACTGCGGGGCTGAACATAAAATGCTCCGGTTATATTGGCACTCCATGCCCCCCACTGGGTAACTAGCATACACACGCCAATAGGTGGCAGTAATTAGCAGTAGACGTGCACAACACACAAGTCACAAGTTACACTAACAATGACAAGTTTGTCACGTCTCATGCAGCCATAATAGTGTTGTATAGATAACGGGATGAACTTCTTTCCCATGAGAAAATCCTAACACCCCTCTCAGCCCGTTTTCGACACAACAATACACATTACAAAATAGTACAAACAAATGAGTGCAACAATACAGAAACAATTACATTTGTTCAAACCCAAATGTAATTGTTTCTGTATTGTTGCACTCATTTGTTTGTTTAACACTCAATGTTAAACTAGTTAATCTAGTTAACATTGTTTCATGTTGTACAATAGGCAATGCTTTGGTAAATGCATCTGCAAGATTTGATTCAGATACACAATACACAAGATCAATGAATTTTTCTAACATAGCTTGTCTTACATTTTTGTACTTTACATCAACATACTTTGTGCGAGCTCTTAGGTTTTCTGTTTTAGCTAACCCTATACAGGCTTGGGAATCTTCATGCACCGTATAAGGCAATGACACCTTTATGTCCAAATCAGTGAATAATTGATGAAACCATCTTAACTCACAAACTGTTTCTGACAAAGCTGCGAATTCAGCTTCTGCTGTGGACAAGGCAATGGACCTTTGTTTCTTTGCTTTCCACGCAATTGTGGATTCACCAATTTTACAAACAAAAACAGTTATGGACTTCTTGTCACCTTCTTCTGCAAATGAACTGTCAACAAAAATTACAGGCTTTTCAGGCCCTTTGGTTGACATTTTGAGACAAAGGTCTGTTGTACCTTTTAAATATCTCATTACTCTTTTTAATCCTTGCCAATCATGTTCAGTTGGTTTGGCCACTTTACGGCTCAAAACTCCAACAGCATAGGATAAATCAGGACGTGTCCATTGTTCTAGGTGAAGGATTTAACCTATCACAGAATGGTACACTTCAGGTTTTTCACACAACTTTTCACATATCTCATGTTTTACAAAATCACAAGTCATTGGAGTCTTTACAGGTTTTGCAGCTGACATCCCCATTTGTGCTAACAACTGTTCTATCTTTTTCTTTTGACTTAGATAGATAACAGGATGAACTTCTTTCCCATGAGAAAATCCTAACAGGCCTGTGGAAGTGATTTTCTTTACTGGTCCAGTAAATAAACTTTCATCTATTGGTTGGGTGTGTGTGACATTTATTTTACAAATCAAAGGTCCACGATGGAAAACGGGGAGCCCCTTGCCTTTGACAATATGTTAAAAAGAAACTTCCTCCTCAAAATCACCCTCATCCAGCCTCAAAATATTCTCATGGGGAGGTCTCTTTCTCTCTGCTGTTTTCCTGAGGTTCTGTTTTGGATCTCTTTCGCTAAGGAAAGAATTCCTCTGTTCTGTCTCATTCCCAGGACTATCCCTTCTGCTCACACCGCTCCCTAAACAGTTTCTTTCTGCCATGATGGGTCCCGTTCTTCACTTTTGCCCCTGGCTCTGCATTCTCCTCAGCTTTGCTTTTCCCGCCAAAATCCCAACCTTTCCCGCTTGTTGCTACCCGGGCTATGCTTTCTGACTGGTGGAGGGCTGCCAGCCAATGACAGGTCAGAATCCCTTACTGATTCTCCTCACTGCGCATTGAGTCCTTTTTTAGGATCTGCCCCCTGAGCGGGATCCTCTTCCAGCCATGTATTTCACAGGCTGATCTCTTCCACCTTCAGGGTCTTGCTGCAGAAGACAACAGATTCTTACTACACAGAAAAACGAAATTCTGGTTTTGTGAGGCAGTACTTATTGGGCCATAAAAGCTTCATCATTTTTCTCAATTCTGAAGGAGGGTTGGATTGCTGCCTGGTGACTGTAGGGGTCAGCTGCTAAGTCCATTGTTGGAACGATGAGTTCGAATATGCAGTGACAGCATGATGAACACCCCCTGCCCTTTATTTTCTGGTGCTGCCATACTGGATGTGAGGACATCAGCCTCAGACCTGGCTTCTTTTCATGCAAACTTTGCCCTTCTATACGTGTGCCTTGATGGTGCTTTGGTTTTCAAGACTGGGTAGATGCTGCCTCCTGCTGAGACAAATGCAACGGGATGCTGAACATTGTCCCAGGCCTTCCTGTTTAAATATTCAGAATATATTTATTGAAAGCTTAGGACAACATTGTTCAGCCAGTGAAGCTCCTAGAATGGCTTACACCATCATTTCTAAAAGGATAGTCCCTGCCTATCGGTTGGTATTCTGGGCTTGCTGAGAATCCCTGGCTCATTTAAGGTCAGAGCCCATGGTTGTTGAGCCGCAAAAGTTCCTTTCCTGAAGCTGAGCTAAGCTTTTGTGCAGGAACCAATTCCTGTCAGTCAATGCAACGAATGGGCCATCGTGGATTGTCATGAATTTGCTCGTCTTCAAGAAGACACAGATTGAATATGTCCAAGAAGACACAAATGGAAACACAAAGAGCCACCCGGAACCATACTGTTATCATGCACTAATTAAACTTTATTGAAACAAATACTCTGCTTTTGAAACACAAGCAGACAAAGAAGGAAGAGTATGTTGTTACAATCTACCGTAGCATGAGGAGAGGAAGCGCAGCTACCTACATTGAGGGAAATTGCCAGACATCTTGAGCCTGAGCAGAACAATGATCAAAGCTAGTCAAGGAATGTTCCCCCCCACCCCAACCAAAGACAGGTTTAAAAAAGGAAAGGATCCTTGGGTCTGAATAGCAAATGATCTGAGGCAGTAGAAAATGCACAGAATCTATTTTCTTTGTCTTCTTCCCCTGGAATGGTGAATGTCTGCAACCTTCAGCATTCAGTCCCCAGGAAGTAGTCCATGGATCCATCACATCATTCTCAATTCTTGACCGAAGTTGTACCAGGCAGCAACAATCTTTTGGAGGTTTAGCAAACACAGAAGCAAGGGTTGCTTGGGATAGAAATGGGGATACAGCAGGTGGGTTGTGCACTAGAGCTAGGGGACATAGAAGGAGAAGGTTGGCTAGGGCAAAGTGGGATACAGTAAAAAGGTTGGCTTTGACTGCTAGAGGATGAACTAGGGCCAAGTGAGATGGAGATGCTAGGGCTAGAACCGGAGCCGGAGCCGGAGCCGGAGCCGGAGCCGGAGCCGGAGCCGGAGCCAGAGGGTTGTGGACTAAAGCACAGTGGGATAGAAGGTTGGCTTTGACCACTAGAAGAGTGACTAGGGCCGAGTGAGATGGAGATGCTAGGGCTAGAACCAGAGCCGGAGCCAGAACCGGAGCCGGAGCCGGAGGGTTGTGGACTAAAGCACAGTGGGATAGAAGGTTGCCTTTGACCACTAGAAGATTGACTAGGGCTAAATGAAATGGAGATGGTAGGGCTAGAGCCGGAGCCGGAGCCGGAGCCGGAGCCGGAGCCGGAGCCGGAGCCGGAGCCGGAGCCGGAGGGTTGTGGACTAAGGCACAATGGGATAGAGGGTTGGCTTTGACTGCTAGGGGATGGACTGGGGCATAATGGGATACAGATGCTAGGGCTAGAGCTGGGAGGTGGCATACTGGGAGCTGGACAAAGGCTAATAGGAATGGAGGGGGGTGGCATGGAAGGCTGGACCGGTCTGCAAGGGATGCTCATGGTTGGCATGCCGGAGGACTGTCCCATACTGCAGGAAGGTACGCAGCAGCCGAACATCTTGCTGGAGGAGTGGTTGGCAGTTAGCCTGGAACAGGAAGAAATGTCAAACTATCAGTCCTATAAGGTTATCAGACTAAGAAGCCAACATTGTGTAGGTCAGTACTAATTCTTTTGGTAACAGCTATAGTATGAGAATCTTGTTGGTCTGAATTTGTTTCTCCTTCCTTCCTTCCCTCCCTCCCTGCCTGCCTGCCTGCCTCCCTTAATCTTTGTGTGAAGTAGGGAGGGGTTTGTCAGAGACATTTTCTCAAGTTCCTTTCTTTGCTGGGGCCCAGCGTGTCTTATGTGACCATTGCCTTGGTAGCAGTTCTTCCTCCTGTCCTTCAAGGCCATTCCCTCTGCTCTCTCTATTAACTCAGAGACCTGGGAGGGGAGTGTCCCATTTACCCACCCTGATTTAACAGCCAAATTGCAGTGAAGAGGTTTAGTGGTCTGTCGTCCGAGTGGATAACCTTCTGGACAGGGAAAGACACCCACCCACCATAAGACTAAGTAGCAAGAAGCATTTGAGCCTTTGACATCTAGTACAGCGTTGAATTCAACTTACCGAGAGAGCTGGAGAAGAGAAGTTCAGGGGAGGCGAGAGAAGCAGATGGAGAAGGGAAGTGATGCAGGAGCTTTTATACAAGTCCCAATACCCCTGAAGGCAGAAGAGATGCTGATCAAGGCAGTCCAACAATTAGGTTCTATTTTATCTTCAAAGAAATGGTTCAAGCTGTTGCGTGCTTTGCTTTGTGTTCACCTGCGCCTTGTTTATTGGGTATGGGAGCATGATTATAACTTTCTCCTCTCACTGAAGAATATTAAAAGTCAGGATAGGGTGTCCTGCCAGACGTTTGACCAACCTGGGTATTAGATTAATGGTAGATTATTAGAGCTTCTGTTCCAATTTCTTTTGTTTTTGCTGCTACTTGACCATAGTCTCTCTGGGCCTGAAGGCAGGATTTGGGATCAAAGGATTTTGATTTAAGGATGCCCCAGATTGGCTACGTGTAATGGGAGGCCATTTCCACAGCATTTGGTTGTTTTTCAGGATTGGTGAATATCATGTCATGGTTCAGCCCTAGAGGGGACATTGAATGTCTCTCTCCCCAAGTCAGTAGAAGGGGATCTGGAGGTGGCCTTCTATGGTGGTGGCTTCCGTACTAGGGAACAGCTTGGTCTCTGATGTTCATGGGGCCCGAATCGGTTAAAGTCTCTTTAGACAGTTCAATTCCCACCAGCATTTGGCTGCTGATGGTGGTTTTGGGCTGCCTTCTTGATGCAATACAGGCTAACTTTGGTGAGTTTTCCCTTTTAGTTCAGTCCTGCTCCAGAGGAAAATCTGCACAGGTAGTTTCCAGCAGCTCCTCTGGAATTGCAAATCTTTTTCCATGGGGGCAGATTTCTCTCTCCCAATCGCCTGCAAGGATGGTGGTGGTCAAAAAGTCAGGATGGCAGCTTCGATCACATAGTTGCCTCAGCATCCTGATTTTTTGACCCCCCTCCCTCTACAGACAACCCTATTCCCAACTCTAGGAGTGGTTTCCTTCCCCATGAGGCTGAGGTATCATGATGCTTGGTTGGACTTCGTCCTTTAGCCCCTTTCCCACCTCAGATGTAGGCTAATTTTTGTCCAACATGTTCACCTGAATTGGAACATCTGCTATGTCCTGTGTAATAAGGAGTTTGGTCCTTGAGAGGTAGCCTATCATTAATCTGAGTGATACCTTCATAAAAATCTGAGCTAGCCCTCCATCTGCTTCCTTAAGTTACACATGCAATTTCTTTTAACAGATGAGAAGGTAGAAGGACTTACGTCTTGTTGATCAACTCAAAGCTGATTGTTCTGATTCAGTGCTTTAGTAAATTAATGGGAGAAGTGGTGAAAGCTGCAAGGCCTATTCCCTCAATGTTGTGTAAGCTGGAAAGGATGAAATCCGTGCAAGAGGCGCAGTCAGGCAATGAGTGTGTTGGCCATATTTCAAAGACATCTCCCTGCTTTCCTACCAGCTGGCTAGTGCCTTATTCTTTAAAAAAAAAAAAACCCAATGAATCAAAAAAAGGAATCGGGGATCCCTAGAAGAGACTCAATGCAGCACTAGGTCCCATAACGTTTACGGCCATATTTCTTAAACAGCCATACTATGTGAAGCTGGATGAATTTGGGAGATGATTAATTCCTCTTGGAGGGAAAGGGAAGTAGCATTGGCCTTGAGAGAGGCATGGAGGGACCTTCCTCTGAAGAAGTTTTTTGAAAATCATTTCTGGATGTTTTGAAAGCCGAAGAGCTGCACATACACAACACTGAAAAGTTGGTAGGCTTTCATCTCCAGGCTCAAGTTGTCCTACTTTGGAGACATGATGAGAAGACCTAGTTCTCTGCAAAAGGCTCTAGTGCTGGAGCAGCTGGAAGGAAAGAAAGAGGAGGGAGATGAACAGCAAGGTGTCCCAGTCTGCCGTCTCCCTGTGGCATCCTTTGTGGGTCACCCACAGTCTTTGTCCAACCAAGGAGCACTCCTCGCTGTTTCCCATCTTGTACCACTCCATCTAGACCGATCTTGCCTGTTAGCCCATGCTCTACCGGCCCTTCATGCTCCATTGCTCCATTGTGTTCCCGGCAATGTACTCCATGCTGTGTTATGCATCCTTCCCAATCAGTCATGGCCAGCCTTCCTGCATTCTATATTCTGCCCCATCCTGTGCCAGTCTGATCATTACTCATCCATGCAGCCCCTGTCTCACTTTTTTCCCCCAACATCCAAGAAATGGTTCTCCAGCGTGATAAATCTGGAATTGAAAATTATGGTAGAGATTCTTGACTACGATTACAGGTTCTGGATTGGTCAATGCCTGTAAAAGTTAAGCTCAGTGTGAATGGGTGGGATTCCAGCCTAGCCATACTTACGAAGATCCCTTGGAGTCATTTGGAGTGTATGGGGGGAATAGTTTAAGTATGTCTTAGGCTTAATCCCAATGAACCTCATTTAGGCTGCCTTCTGCTGAGAAGCATGATTTTTAGGCAAAGGGACAAAATTCCATGGAGACCACCTAGTTTGCATGTGAAAAATCCCACGTGTAATTCCCGACAAATAGAGATGGAATCTCCAGGTAGAACAGATGTTTTTGTGCAAAATGTTAGATTCTTTCAGGGTTGGAGAACGTCTCCAATGTTGTGTAAAAGACCGTGAGCTAGAAGGGCCAAAGGTGGCTCTGCTAATTCATTCTAGAAGGTTGCTTGTCAGGGTTAAACTTTGGAAGTTCCAGCCATCTTGCGTTCTTCAAATTCAGACGAGTTATAATCAAGTTTCGTTTTCTTTTAATTTTACTTGTATTGATTATATTTCTTCTTGCTGTGGAGAAAATGTCTACGGTAAGAAACTCGTGGACATGATGATTATGGGGATGATTGTCAATATTAGAAGCGATCCAAATTGGTAGTTGCCAAGCTGGACCGAACCTTGAAATACAAATATTCCCTCAGAAAGATTTAGTTTTAAAGAAGAACTGTGTTCTGCCACACGTTGAACAGAACATTCCTTCAAAGTTAGAGCAGCTTCTGTGATGAATCCTAATCCCTTGTTAACATTAGCAACTTCTTCCCTGGATTTCATGTGGTCAAACAACTCCACATTTCATGTTGGAAATAGGTTAAAGGTGATTAGGCCTGTGGAAGTGATTTTCTTTGCCGGTCCAGTAAATAAACTTTCATCTATTGGTTGGGTGGGTGTGACATTTATTTTACAGATCAAAGGTCCACAATCAGGAAAACGTAGAGTCGCTTGCCTTTCACAATATGCGAAGAAGAAACTTTCTGCTCAAAATCACCCTCATCCAGCCTCAAAATATTCTCATGGGGAGGTCTCTTTCTCTCTGCTGTTCTCCTGAGGTTCTGTTTTGGATCTCTCTTGCTAAGGAAAGAATTCCTCTGTTCTGTCTCATTCCCAGGACTATCCCTTCTGCTCACACCGCTCCCTAAACAGTTTCTTTCTGCCATGATGGGTCCCGTTCTTCACTTTTGCCCCTGGCTCTGCATTCTCCTCAGCTTTGCTTTTCCCGCCAAAATACCGAGCTTTCCCGCTCGTTGCTACCCGGGGTATGCTTTCTGACTGGTGGAGGGCTGCCAGCCAATGACAGGTCAGAATCCCTTACTGATTCTCCTCACTGCGCATTGAGTCTTTTAGGATCCGCCCCCTGAGCGGGATCCTCTTCCAGCCATGTATTTCAGAGGGTGATCTCTCCCACCTTCAGGGTCTTGCTGCAGAAGACAACAGATTGTTACTACACACAAAAACGAAATTCTGGCGTTGTGAGGCAATGCTTATTGGGCCATAAAAGCTTCATCATTTTTCTCAGTTCTGAAGGAGGGTTGGACTGCTGCCTGGTGACTGTAGGGGTCAGCTGCTAAGTCCATTGTTGGAACAACGAGTTCAAACATGCAGTGACACCATGATGAACACCCCTCCCCCTTACTTTCTGGTGTTGTCATACTGGATGTGAGGACATCAGCCTCAGACCCGGCTTCTTTTAATGCAAACTTTGCCCTTCTATACGTGTGCCTTGATGGTGCTTTGGTTTTCAGGACTGGGTAGATGCTGCCTCCTGCTGAGACGAATGCAACAGGATGCTGAACATTGTCCCAGGCCTTCCTGTGCAAATATTCAGAATATATTTATCGAAAGCTTAGGACAACATTGTTCAGCCAGTGAAGCTCCTAGAATGGGTTACACCATGATTTGTAAAAGGATAGTCCCTGCCTATCGGTTGGTATTCTGGGCTTGCTGAGAATCCCTGGCTCATTTAAGGTCAGAGCCCATGGTTGTTGAGCCGCAAAAGTTCCTTTCCTGAAGCTAAGCTAAGCTTTTGTGCAGGAACCAATTCCTGTCAGTCAATGCAACGAATGGGCCATGGTGGATTGTCATGAATTTGCTCGTCTTCAAGAAGACACAGATTGAATATGTCCAAGAAGACACAAATGGAAACACAAAGAGCCACCCGGAACCATACTGTTATCATGCACTAATTAAACTTTATTGAAACAAATACTCTGCTTTTGAAACACAAGCAGACAAAGAAAGAAGAGCATGTTGTTACAATCTACCATAGCATGAGGAGAGGAAGCGCAGCTACCTACAATGAGGGAAATTGCCAGACATCTTGAGCCTGAGCAGAACAATGATCAAAGCTAGTCAAGGAATGTTCCCCCCCACCCCAACCAAAGGCAGGTTTAAATAAGGAAAGGATCCTTGGGTCTGAATGCCAAATGAGCTAAGGCAGTAGAAAATGCACAGAATCTATTTTCTTTGTCTTCTTCCCCTGGAATGGTGAATGTCTGGAACCTTCAGCATTCAGTTCCCAGGAAGTAGTCCATGGATCCATCACATCATTCTCAATTCTTGACCGAAGTTGTACCAGGCAGCAACAATCTTTTGGAGGTTTAGCAAACACAGAAGCAAGGGTTGCTTGGGATAGAAATGGGGATACAGCAGGTGGGTTGTGCACTAGAGCTAGGGGACATAGAAGGAGAAGGTTGGCTAGGGCAAAGTGGGATACAGTAAAAAGGTTGGCTTTGACTGCTAGAGGATGAACTAGGGCCAAGTGAGATGGAGATGCTAGGGCTAGAACCGGAGCCGGAGCCGGAGCCGGAGCCGGAGCCGGAGCCGGAGCCAGAGGGTTGTGGACTAAAGCACAGTGGGATAGAAGGTTGGCTTTGACCACTAGAAGAGTGACTAGGGCCGAGTGAGATGGAGATGCTAGGGCTAGAACCAGAGCCGGAGCCAGAACCGGAGCCGGAGCCGGAGGGTTGTGGACTAAAGCACAGTGGGATAGAAGGTTGCCTTTGACCACTAGAAGATTGACTAGGGCTAAATGAAATGGAGATGGTAGGGCTAGAGCCGGAGCCGGAGCCGGAGCCGGAGCCGGAGCCAGAGCCAGAGCCAGAGCCGGAGCCGGAGGGTTGTGGACTAAGGCACAATGGGATAGAGGGTTGGCTTTGACTGCTAGGGGATGGACTGGGGCATAATGGGATACAGATGCTAGGGCTAGAGCTGGGAGGTGGCATACTGGGAGCTGGACAAAGGCTAATAGGAATGGAGGGGGGTGGCATGGAAGGCTGGACCGGTCTGCAAGGGATGCTCATGGTTGGCATGCCGGAGGACTGTCCCATACTGCAGGAAGGTACGCAGCAGCCGAACATCTTGCTGGAGGAGTGGTTGGCAGTTAGCCTGGAACAGGAAGAAATGTCAAACTATCAGTCCTATAAGGTTATCAGACTAAGAAGCCAACATTGTGTAGGTCAGTACTAATTCTTTTGGTAACAGCTATAGTATGAGAATCTTGTTGGTCTGAATTTGTTTCTCCTTCCTTCCTTCCCTCCCTCCCTGCCTGCCTGCCTGCCTCCCTTAATCTTTGTGTGAAGTAGGGAGGGGTTTGTCAGAGACATTTTCTCAAGTTCCTTTCTTTGCTGGGGCCCAGCGTGTCTTATGTGACCATTGCCTTGGTAGCAGTTCTTCCTCCTGTCCTTCAAGGCCATTCCCTCTGCTCTCTCTATTAACTCAGAGACCTGGGAGGGGGAGTGTCCCATTTACCCACCCTGATTTAACAGCCAAATTGCAGTGAAGAGGTTTAGTGGTCTGTCGTCCGAGTGGATAACCTTCTGGACAGGGAAAGACACCCACCCACCATAAGACTAAGTAGCAAGAAGCATTTGAGCCTTTGACATCTAGTACAGCGTTGAATTCAACTTACCGAGAGAGCTGGAGAAGAGAAGTTCAGGGGAGGCGAGAGAAGCAGATGGAGAAGGGAAGTGATGCAGGAGCTTTTATACAAGTCCCAATACCCCTGAAGGCAGAAGAGATGCTGATCAAGGCAGTCCAACAATTAGGTTCTATTTTATCTTCAAAGAAATGGTTCAAGCTGTTGCGTGCTTTGCTTTGTGTTCACCTGCGCCTTGTTTATTGGGTATGGGAGCATGATTATAACTTTCTCCTCTCACTGAAGAATATTAAAAGTCAGGATAGGGTGTCCTGCCAGACGTTTGACCAACCTGGGTATTAGATTAATGGTAGATTATTAGAGCTTCTGTTCCAATTTCTTTTGTTTTTGCTGCTACTTGACCATAGTCTCTCTGGGCCTGAAGGCAGGATTTGGGATCAAAGGATTTTGATTTAAGGATGCCCCAGATTGGCTACGTGTAATGGGAGGCCATTTCCACAGCATTTGGTTGTTTTTCAGGATTGGTGAATATCATGTCATGGTTCAGCCCTAGAGGGGACATTGAATGTCTCTCTCCCCAAGTCAGTAGAAGGGGATCTGGAGGTGGCCTTCTATGGTGGTGGCTTCCGTACTAGGGAACAGCTTGGTCTCTGATGTTCATGGGGCCCGAATCGGTTAAAGTCTCTTTAGACAGTTCAATTCCCACCAGCATTTGGCTGCTGATGGTGGTTTTGGGCTGCCTTCTTGATGCAATACAGGCTAACTTTGGTGAGTTTTCCCTTTTAGTTCAGTCCTGCTCCAGAGGAAAATCTGCACAGGTAGTTTCCAGCAGCTCCTCTGGAATTGCAAATCTTTTTCCATGGGGGCAGATTTCTCTCTCCCAATCGCCTGCAAGGATGGTGGTGGTCAAAAAGTCAGGATGGCAGCTTCGATCACATAGTTGCCTCAGCATCCTGATTTTTTGACCCCCCTCCCTCTACAGACAACCCTATTCCCAACTCTAGGAGTGGTTTCCTTCCCCATGAGGCTGAGGTATCATGATGCTTGGTTGGACTTCGTCCTTTAGCCCCTTTCCCACCTCAGATGTAGGCTAATTTTTGTCCAACATGTTCACCTGAATTGGAACATCTGCTATGTCCTGTGTAATAAGGAGTTTGGTCCTTGAGAGGTAGCCTATCATTAATCTGAGTGATACCTTCATAAAAATCTGAGCTAGCCCTCCATCTGCTTCCTTAAGTTACACATGCAATTTCTTTTAACAGATGAGAAGGTAGAAGGACTTACGTCTTGTTGATCAACTCAAAGCTGATTGTTCTGATTCAGTGCTTTAGTAAATTAATGGGAGAAGTGGTGAAAGCTGCAAGGCCTATTCCCTCAATGTTGTGTAAGCTGGAAAGGATGAAATCCGTGCAAGAGGCGCAGTCAGGCAATGAGTGTGTTGGCCATATTTCAAAGACATCTCCCTGCTTTCCTACCAGCTGGCTAGTGCCTTATTCTTTAAAAAAAAAAAACCCCAATGAATCAAAAAAAGGAATCGGGGATCCCTAGAAGAGACTCAATGCAGCACTAGGTCCCATAACGTTTACGGCCATATTTCTTAAACAGCCATACTATGTGAAGCTGGATGAATTTGGGAGATGATTAATTCCTCTTGGAGGGAAAGGGAAGTAGCATTGGCCTTGAGAGAGGCATGGAGGGACCTTCCTCTGAAGAAGGTTCTTGAAAATCATTTCTGGATGTTTTGAAAGCCGAAGAGCTGCACATACACAACACTGAAAAGTTGGTAGGCTTTCATCTCCAGGCTCAAGTTGTCCTACTTTGGAGACATGATGAGAAGACCTAGTTCTCTGCAAAAGGCTCTAGTGCTGGAGCAGCTGGAAGGAAAGAAAGAGGAGGGAGATGAACAGCAAGGTGTCCCAGTCTGCCGTCTCCCTGTGGCATCCTTTGTGGGTCACCCACAGTCTTTGTCCAACCAAGGAGCACTCCTCGCTGTTTCCCATCTTGTACCACTCCATCTAGACCGATCTTGCCTGTTAGCCCATGCTCTACCGGCCCTTCATGCTCCATTGCTCCATTGTGTTCCCGGCAATGTACTCCATGCTGTGTTATGCATCCTTCCCAATCAGTCATGGCCAGCCTTCCTGCATTCTATATTCTGCCCCATCCTGTGCCAGTCTGATCATTACTCATCCATGCAGCCCCTGTCTCACTTTTTTCCCCCAACATCCAAGAAATGGTTCTCCAGCGTGATAAATCTGGAATTGAAAATTATGGTAGAGATTCTTGACTACGATTACAGGTTCTGGATTGGTCAATGCCTGTAAAAGTTAAGCTCAGTGTGAATGGGTGGGATTCCAGCCTAGCCATACTTACGAAGATCCCTTGGAGTCATTTGGAGTGTATGGGGGGAATAGTTTAAGTATGTCTTAGGCTTAATCCCAATGAACCTCATTTAGGCTGCCTTCTGCTGAGAAGCATGATTTTTAGGCAAAGGGACAAAATTCCATGGAGACCACCTAGTTTGCATGTGAAAAATCCCACGTGTAATTCCCGACAAATAGAGATGGAATCTCCAGGTAGAACAGATGTTTTTGTGCAAAATGTTAGATTCTTTCAGGGTTGGAGAACGTCTCCAATGTTGTGTAAAAGACCGTGAGCTAGAAGGGCCAAAGGTGGCTCTGCTAATTCATTCTAGAAGGTTGCTTGTCAGGGTTAAACTTTGGAAGTTCCAGCCATCTTGCGTTCTTCAAATTCAGACGAGTTATAATCAAGTTTCGTTTTCTTTTAATTTTACTTGTATTGATTATATTTCTTCTTGCTGTGGAGAAAATGTCTACGGTAAGAAACTCGTGGACATGATGATTATGGGGATGATTGTCAATATTAGAAGCGATCCAAATTGGTAGTTGCCAAGCTGGACCGAACCTTGAAATACAAATATTCCCTCAGAAAGATTTAGTTTTAAAGAAGAACTGTGTTCTGCCACACGTTGAACAGAACATTCCTTCAAAGTTAGAGCAGCTTCTGTGATGAATCCTAATCCCTTGTTAACATTAGCAACTTCTTCCCTGGATTTCATGTGGTCAAACAACTCCACATTTCATGTTGGAAATAGGTTAAAGGTGATTAGGCCTGTGGAAGTGATTTTCTTTGCCGGTCCAGTAAATAAACTTTCATCTATTGGTTGGGTGGGTGTGACATTTATTTTACAGATCAAAGGTCCACAATCAGGAAAACGTAGAGTCGCTTGCCTTTCACAATATGCGAAGAAGAAACTTTCTGCTCAAAATCACCCTCATCCAGCCTCAAAATATTCTCATGGGGAGGTCTCTTTCTCTCTGCTGTTCTCCTGAGGTTCTGTTTTGGATCTCTCTTGCTAAGGAAAGAATTCCTCTGTTCTGTCTCATTCCCAGGACTATCCCTTCTGCTCACACCGCTCCCTAAACAGTTTCTTTCTGCCATGATGGGTCCCGTTCTTCACTTTTGCCCCTGGCTCTGCATTCTCCTCAGCTTTGCTTTTCCCGCCAAAATACCGAGCTTTCCCGCTCGTTGCTACCCGGGGTATGCTTTCTGACTGGTGGAGGGCTGCCAGCCAATGACAGGTCAGAATCCCTTACTGATTCTCCTCACTGCGCATTGAGTCTTTTTTAGGATCCGCCCCCTGAGCGGGATCCTCTTCCAGCCATGTATTTCAGAGGGTGATCTCTCCCACCTTCAGGGTCTTGCTGCAGAAGACAACAGATTGTTACTACACACAAAAACGAAATTCTGGCGTTGTGAGGCAATGCTTATTGGGCCATAAAAGCTTCATCATTTTTCTCAGTTCTGAAGGAGGGTTGGACTGCTGCCTGGTGACTGTAGGGGTCAGCTGCTAAGTCCATTGTTGGAACAACGAGTTCAAACATGCAGTGACACCATGATGAACACCCCTCCCCCTTACTTTCTGGTGTTGTCATACTGGATGTGAGGACATCAGCCTCAGACCCGGCTTCTTTTAATGCAAACTTTGCCCTTCTATACGTGTGCCTTGATGGTGCTTTGGTTTTCAGGACTGGGTAGATGCTGCCTCCTGCTGAGACGAATGCAACAGGATGCTGAACATTGTCCCAGGCCTTCCTGTGCAAATATTCAGAATATATTTATCGAAAGCTTAGGACAACATTGTTCAGCCAGTGAAGCTCCTAGAATGGGTTACACCATGATTTGTAAAAGGATAGTCCCTGCCTATCGGTTGGTATTCTGGGCTTGCTGAGAATCCCTGGCTCATTTAAGGTCAGAGCCCATGGTTGTTGAGCCGCAAAAGTTCCTTTCCTGAAGCTAAGCTAAGCTTTTGTGCAGGAACCAATTCCTGTCAGTCAATGCAACGAATGGGCCATGGTGGATTGTCATGAATTTGCTCGTCTTCAAGAAGACACAGATTGAATATGTCCAAGAAGACACAAATGGAAACACAAAGAGCCACCCGGAACCATACTGTTATCATGCACTAATTAAACTTTATTGAAACAAATACTCTGCTTTTGAAACACAAGCAGACAAAGAAAGAAGAGCATGTTGTTACAATCTACCATAGCATGAGGAGAGGAAGCGCAGCTACCTACAATGAGGGAAATTGCCAGACATCTTGAGCCTGAGCAGAACAATGATCAAAGCTAGTCAAGGAATGTTCCCCCCCACCCCAACCAAAGGCAGGTTTAAATAAGGAAAGGATCCTTGGGTCTGAATGCCAAATGAGCTAAGGCAGTAGAAAATGCACAGAATCTATTTTCTTTGTCTTCTTCCCCTGGAATGGTGAATGTCTGGAACCTTCAGCATTCAGTTCCCAGGAAGTAGTCCATGGATCCATCACATCATTCTCAATTCTTGACCGAAGTTGTACCAGGCAGCAACAATCTTTTGGAGGTTTAGCAAACACAGAAGCAAGGGTTGCTTGGGATAGAAATGGGGATACAGCAGGTGGGTTGTGCACTAGAGCTAGGGGACATAGAAGGAGAAGGTTGGCTAGGGCAAAGTGGGATACAGTAAAAAGGTTGGCTTTGACTGCTAGAGGATGAACTAGGGCCAAGTGAGATGGAGATGCTAGGGCTAGAACCGGAGCCGGAGCCGGAGCCGGAGCCGGAGCCGGAGCCAGAGGGTTGTGGACTAAAGCACAGTGGGATAGAAGGTTGGCTTTGACCACTAGAAGAGTGACTAGGGCCGAGTGAGATGGAGATGCTAGGGCTAGAACCAGAGCCGGAGCCAGAACCGGAGCCGGAGCCGGAGGGTTGTGGACTAAAGCACAGTGGGATAGAAGGTTGCCTTTGACCACTAGAAGATTGACTAGGGCTAAATGAAATGGAGATGGTAGGGCTAGAGCCGGAGCCGGAGCCGGAGCCGGAGCCGGAGCCAGAGCCAGAGCCAGAGCCGGAGCCGGAGGGTTGTGGACTAAGGCACAATGGGATAGAGGGTTGGCTTTGACTGCTAGGGGATGGACTGGGGCATAATGGGATACAGATGCTAGGGCTAGAGCTGGGAGGTGGCATACTGGGAGCTGGACAAAGGCTAATAGGAATGGAGGGGGGTGGCATGGAAGGCTGGACCGGTCTGCAAGGGATGCTCATGGTTGGCATGCCGGAGGACTGTCCCATACTGCAGGAAGGTACGCAGCAGCCGAACATCTTGCTGGAGGAGTGGTTGGCAGTTAGCCTGGAACAGGAAGAAATGTCAAACTATCAGTCCTATAAGGTTATCAGACTAAGAAGCCAACATTGTGTAGGTCAGTACTAATTCTTTTGGTAACAGCTATAGTATGAGAATCTTGTTGGTCTGAATTTGTTTCTCCTTCCTTCCTTCCCTCCCTCCCTGCCTGCCTGCCTGCCTCCCTTAATCTTTGTGTGAAGTAGGGAGGGGTTTGTCAGAGACATTTTCTCAAGTTCCTTTCTTTGCTGGGGCCCAGCGTGTCTTATGTGACCATTGCCTTGGTAGCAGTTCTTCCTCCTGTCCTTCAAGGCCATTCCCTCTGCTCTCTCTATTAACTCAGAGACCTGGGAGGGGAGTGTCCCATTTACCCACCCTGATTTAACAGCCAAATTGCAGTGAAGAGGTTTAGTGGTCTGTCGTCCGAGTGGATAACCTTCTGGACAGGGAAAGACACCCACCCACCATAAGACTAAGTAGCAAGAAGCATTTGAGCCTTTGACATCTAGTACAGCGTTGAATTCAACTTACCGAGAGAGCTGGAGAAGAGAAGTTCAGGGGAGGCGAGAGAAGCAGATGGAGAAGGGAAGTGATGCAGGAGCTTTTATACAAGTCCCAATACCCCTGAAGGCAGAAGAGATGCTGATCAAGGCAGTCCAACAATTAGGTTCTATTTTATCTTCAAAGAAATGGTTCAAGCTGTTGCGTGCTTTGCTTTGTGTTCACCTGCGCCTTGTTTATTGGGTATGGGAGCATGATTATAACTTTCTCCTCTCACTGAAGAATATTAAAAGTCAGGATAGGGTGTCCTGCCAGACGTTTGACCAACCTGGGTATTAGATTAATGGTAGATTATTAGAGCTTCTGTTCCAATTTCTTTTGTTTTTGCTGCTACTTGACCATAGTCTCTCTGGGCCTGAAGGCAGGATTTGGGATCAAAGGATTTTGATTTAAGGATGCCCCAGATTGGCTACGTGTAATGGGAGGCCATTTCCACAGCATTTGGTTGTTTTTCAGGATTGGTGAATATCATGTCATGGTTCAGCCCTAGAGGGGACATTGAATGTCTCTCTCCCCAAGTCAGTAGAAGGGGATCTGGAGGTGGCCTTCTATGGTGGTGGCTTCCGTACTAGGGAACAGCTTGGTCTCTGATGTTCATGGGGCCCGAATCGGTTAAAGTCTCTTTAGACAGTTCAATTCCCACCAGCATTTGGCTGCTGATGGTGGTTTTGGGCTGCCTTCTTGATGCAATACAGGCTAACTTTGGTGAGTTTTCCCTTTTAGTTCAGTCCTGCTCCAGAGGAAAATCTGCACAGGTAGTTTCCAGCAGCTCCTCTGGAATTGCAAATCTTTTTCCATGGGGGCAGATTTCTCTCTCCCAATCGCCTGCAAGGATGGTGGTGGTCAAAAAGTCAGGATGGCAGCTTCGATCACATAGTTGCCTCAGCATCCTGATTTTTTGACCCCCCTCCCTCTACAGACAACCCTATTCCCAACTCTAGGAGTGGTTTCCTTCCCCATGAGGCTGAGGTATCATGATGCTTGGTTGGACTTCGTCCTTTAGCCCCTTTCCCACCTCAGATGTAGGCTAATTTTTGTCCAACATGTTCACCTGAATTGGAACATCTGCTATGTCCTGTGTAATAAGGAGTTTGGTCCTTGAGAGGTAGCCTATCATTAATCTGAGTGATACCTTCATAAAAATCTGAGCTAGCCCTCCATCTGCTTCCTTAAGTTACACATGCAATTTCTTTTAACAGATGAGAAGGTAGAAGGACTTACGTCTTGTTGATCAACTCAAAGCTGATTGTTCTGATTCAGTGCTTTAGTAAATTAATGGGAGAAGTGGTGAAAGCTGCAAGGCCTATTCCCTCAATGTTGTGTAAGCTGGAAAGGATGAAATCCGTGCAAGAGGCGCAGTCAGGCAATGAGTGTGTTGGCCATATTTCAAAGACATCTCCCTGCTTTCCTACCAGCTGGCTAGTGCCTCATTCTTTAAAAAAAAAAACCCCCAATGAATCAAAAAAAGGAATCGGGGATCCCTAGAAGAGACTCAATGCAGCACTAGGTCCCATAACGTTTACGGCCATATTTCTTAAACAGCCATACTATGTGAAGCTGGATGAATTTGGGAGATGATTAATTCCTCTTGGAGGGAAAGGGAAGTAGCATTGGCCTTGAGAGAGGCATGGAGGGACCTTCCTCTGAAGAAGTTTTTTGAAAATCATTTCTGGATGTTTTGAAAGCCGAAGAGCTGCACATACACAACACTGAAAAGTTGGTAGGCTTTCATCTCCAGGCTCAAGTTGTCCTACTTTGGAGACATGATGAGAAGACCTAGTTCTCTGCAAAAGGCTCTAGTGCTGGAGCAGCTGGAAGGAAAGAAAGAGGAGGGAGATGAACAGCAAGGTGTCCCAGTCTGCCGTCTCCCTGTGGCATCCTTTGTGGGTCACCCACAGTCTTTGTCCAACCAAGGAGCACTCCTCGCTGTTTCCCATCTTGTACCACTCCATCTAGACCGATCTTGCCTGTTAGCCCATGCTCTACCGGCCCTTCATGCTCCATTGCTCCATTGTGTTCCCGGCAATGTACTCCATGCTGTGTTATGCATCCTTCCCAATCAGTCATGGCCAGCCTTCCTGCATTCTATATTCTGCCCCATCCTGTGCCAGTCTGATCATTACTCATCCATGCAGCCCCTGTCTCACTTTTTCCCCCAACATCCAAGAAATGGTTCTCCAGCGTGATAAATCTGGAATTGAAAATTATGGTAGAGATTCTTGACTACGATTACAGGTTCTGGATTGGTCAATGCCTGTAAAAGTTAAGCTCAGTGTGAATGGGTGGGATTCCAGCCTAGCCATACTTACGAAGATCCCTTGGAGTCATTTGGAGTGTATGGGGGGAATAGTTTAAGTATGTCTTAGGCTTAATCCCAATGAACCTCATTTAGGCTGCCTTCTGCTGAGAAGCATGATTTTTAGGCAAAGGGACAAAATTCCATGGAGACCACCTAGTTTGCATGTGAAAAATCCCACGTGTAATTCCCGACAAATAGAGATGGAATCTCCAGGTAGAACAGATGTTTTTGTGCAAAATGTTAGATTCTTTCAGGGTTGGAGAACGTCTCCAATGTTGTGTAAAAGACCGTGAGCTAGAAGGGCCAAAGGTGGCTCTGCTAATTCATTCTAGAAGGTTGCTTGTCAGGGTTAAACTTTGGAAGTTCCAGCCATCTTGCGTTCTTCAAATTCAGACGAGTTATAATCAAGTTTCGTTTTCTTTTAATTTTACTTGTATTGATTATATTTCTTCTTGCTGTGGAGAAAATGTCTACGGTAAGAAACTCGTGGACATGATGATTATGGGGATGATTGTCAATATTAGAAGCGATCCAAATTGGTAGTTGCCAAGCTGGACCGAACCTTGAAATACAAATATTCCCTCAGAAAGATTTAGTTTTAAAGAAGAACTGTGTTCTGCCACACGTTGAACAGAACATTCCTTCAAAGTTAGAGCAGCTTCTGTGATGAATCCTAATCCCTTGTTAACATTAGCAACTTCTTCCCTGGATTTCATGTGGTCAAACAACTCCACATTTCATGTTGGAAATAGGTTAAAGGTGATTAGGCCTGTGGAAGTGATTTTCTTTGCCGGTCCAGTAAATAAACTTTCATCTATTGGTTGGGTGGGTGTGACATTTATTTTACAGATCAAAGGTCCACAATCAGGAAAACGTAGAGTCGCTTGCCTTTCACAATATGCGAAGAAGAAACTTTCTGCTCAAAATCACCCTCATCCAGCCTCAAAATATTCTCATGGGGAGGTCTCTTTCTCTCTGCTGTTCTCCTGAGGTTCTGTTTTGGATCTCTCTTGCTAAGGAAAGAATTCCTCTGTTCTGTCTCATTCCCAGGACTATCCCTTCTGCTCACACCGCTCCCTAAACAGTTTCTTTCTGCCATGATGGGTCCCGTTCTTCACTTTTGCCCCTGGCTCTGCATTCTCCTCAGCTTTGCTTTTCCTGCCAAAATACCAAGCTTTCCCGCTCGTTGCTACCCGGGGTATGCTTTCTGACTGGTGGAGGGCTGCCAGCCAATGACAGGTCAGAATCCCTTACTGATTCTCCTCACTGCGCATTGAGTCTTTTTTAGGATCCGCCCCCTGAGCGGGATCCTCTTCCAGCCATGTATTTCAGAGGGTGATCTCTCCCACCTTCAGGGTCTTGCTGCAGAAGACAACAGATTGTTACTACACACAAAAACGAAATTCTGGCGTTGTGAGGCAATGCTTATTGGGCCATAAAAGCTTCATCATTTTTCTCAGTTCTGAAGGAGGGTTGGACTGCTGCCTGGTGACTGTAGGGGTCAGCTGCTAAGTCCATTGTTGGAACAACGAGTTCAAACATGCAGTGACACCATGATGAACACCCCTCCCCCTTACTTTCTGGTGTTGTCATACTGGATGTGAGGACATCAGCCTCAGACCCGGCTTCTTTTAATGCAAACTTTGCCCTTCTATACGTGTGCCTTGATGGTGCTTTGGTTTTCAGGACTGGGTAGATGCTGCCTCCTGCTGAGACGAATGCAACAGGATGCTGAACATTGTCCCAGGCCTTCCTGTGCAAATATTCAGAATATATTTATCGAAAGCTTAGGACAACATTGTTCAGCCAGTGAAGCTCCTAGAATGGGTTACACCATGATTTGTAAAAGGATAGTCCCTGCCTATCGGTTGGTATTCTGGGCTTGCTGAGAATCCCTGGCTCATTTAAGGTCAGAGCCCATGGTTGTTGAGCCGCAAAAGTTCCTTTCCTGAAGCTAAGCTAAGCTTTTGTGCAGGAACCAATTCCTGTCAGTCAATGCAACGAATGGGCCATCGTGGATTGTCATGAATTTGCTGGCCTCCAAGAAGACACAGATTGAAAATGTCCAAGAAGACACAAATGGAAACACAAAGATCCACCCGGAACCATACTGTTATCATGCACTAATTAAACTTTATTGAAACAAATACTCTGCTTTTGAAACACAAGCAGACAAAGAAAGAAGAGCATGTTGTTACAATCTACCATAGCATGAGGAGAGGAAGCGCAGCTACCTACAATGAGGGAAATTGCCAGACATCTTGAGCCTGAGCAGAACAATGATCAAAGCTAGTCAAGGAATATTCCCCCCCACCACCAACCAAAGACAGGTTTAAATAAGGAAAGGATCCTTGGGTCTGAATGCCAAATGAGCTAAGGCAGTAGAAAATGCACAGAATCTATTTTCTTTGTCTTCTTCCACTGGAATGGTGAATGTCTGGAACCTTCAGCATTCAGTCCCCAGGAAGTAATCCATGGATCCATCACATCATTCTTAATTCTTGACGAAAGTTGAACCAGGGAACAACAATCCTTTGGAGGTTTAGCAACCACAGAAGCAAGGGTTGCTTGGGATAATAATTGGGATACAGCAGGTAGGTGGTGGAGCAGGCCTAGGGGACATAGAAGGAGGAGGTTGGCTAGGGCAAAGTGGGATACAGTAAGAAGGTTGGCTTTGACTGCTAGAGGATGGACTAGGGCTAAGTGAGATGGAGATCCTAGGGCTCGAGCCGGAGCCAGAGCCAGAGCCGGTGGGTTGTGGACTAAAGCACAGTGGAATACAAGATTGGCTTTGACCACTAGGGGATGGACTAGGGCTAAGTGAGATGGAGATCCTTGGGCTGGAGCTGGAGCTGGAGCTGGAGGTTTGTGGACTAGGGCGAAGTGGGATGCAAAAGGAAGGTTGGCTCGAGCTGCTAGGTAATGGACTGGGGCAAAATGGGATGCAGATGCTATGGCTAGAGCTGGATTGTGATTGACTAGGGCTAAGGGAGATAGAAGGAGGAGGTTGGCTAGGGCTAAGTGGGATACAGTAAAGAGGTTGGCTGCTAGAAGATTGATTAGGGCTAAATGAAATGGAGATGCTAGGGCTAGAGCTGGAGCCAGAGCTGGAGCTGGAGGGTTGTGGACAAAGGCATAATGGGATAGAAAGTTGGCTTTGACTGCTTGAGGATGGACTGGGGCTAAGTGAGATGGAGATTCTAGAGTTAGAGCCGGAGCTGGAGCCGGAAGGTTGTGGACTAAGGCACAATGGGATAGAAGGTTGTCTTTGACTGCTAGGGGATGGACTGGGGCATAATGGGATGCAGATGCTAGGGCTAGAGCTGGGAGGTGGCATACTGGGAACAGGGCAAAGGTTAATTGGGATTGAGGTGGGTGGCATGGAAGGATGGACCGGTCTGCAAGGAATGCTGATGGTTGGCATGCTGCGGGACTGCTGACAGGGCTGGAAACACAGCGGTGCAGTGGGTCCCATACTGCAGGAAGGTACACAGCAGTGAAACATCTTGCTTGAGGAGAGGATGGCAGGTAGCCTGAAACAGGAACAAATGTCAAATTGTCAGTCCTACAAGGTTGACCAGACTAAGAAACCAATGTAATGTAGGTCAGTATTAATTATTTTGGGTAACAGCTATAGTATGAGAATCTTGTCGGTCTGAATTTGTTTCTCCTTCCTTCCCTCCCTGCCTGCCTGCCTCCCTCCCTTAATCTTTCTGTGAACTAGGGAGGGGCTTGTCAGAGACGTTTTCTCAATTTACTTTCTTTGCCAGTGCTCAGCCTCTCTTATCTGACTTGCTGTGGCAGTCATTCTTCCTCCTGTCCTTCAAGGCCATTCCCTCTGCTCTCTCCATCAATCTACCAAATTAGCACACCTTCCTTGTTAATATATTACCAACCTGAGAGGAGGACACTCTCATTTACCCACCCTGATTTAATAGCCAACTTAAAATGAAGAGATTTAGTGGTCTGTGGTCAGAGTTGATAATTTTCTGGGCAGGGAAAGACACCCACACACCATAAGATGAAGGTAGTAGCAGGAAGCATTTGAGCTTATGGCATCTAGTACAGCATTGAATCCATCTTACCAAGAGAGCTGGAAAAGAGAAGTTCAGCGGAGGCAAGAGAAGGAAATGGGGAATGGAAGTGATGCAGGAGCTTTTATACAATCCCAGGAACCCTGAAGGCAGAAGGGATCCTGACCAAGAGAGTCCAACAATTATGTTCTATTTTATCTTCAAAGAAGTGGTTCAAGCTGCTTGCGTGCTTTGCTTTGGGTTCACCTGTCCCTTGTTAATTGGGTATGGGAGTGTGATTATTACTTTCTCCTCTCACTGAAGAATATTAAAAGTCAGAATAGGATGTCCTGTCAGATTTTTGACCAACCTGTGTATTAGGTTAATGGTAGATTACTACAGCTTCTGTTCCAATTTCTATTGTCTTTGCTGCTGTTAAACAAGGTGAGGTACTATTGGTGTTGAAAGAAGAGGTGGAGAGACACTCTTCTGAAGAGCTTTTCAAAGATCATTTCTGGATATGTTTTTGTAGAAGGGAGTGGATGTAAACTACTCCAGATCCTAAATGAAGTGTATTATTTAGATCCATCCCAGTCAGGATCTAAATCATGGAATGCTCAGAAATTGCATTGGTTGCTCCTCTGGATGATCTTCATTGGGATCTGTACGATCCAGTTGGCTCTGGACATGTCACACAACTCTTGAAAGAACAGGGCTATGAAATCAATGTTCTGTTGGACTAATGGCTCATGTTTTAGATCATGTTTCATGATCTTTTCTAGACCAGAAGGCAATGGTGCAGTAATATGGGCCCTCATCACCAGGTGTAATGGAATGTGAGAATGACCTTGGAAGATGGGGGAAGAGATGCTGCCTAGGGATCGATCAGATAAAAGGGGGAGGAGCCCACAACTAAGTAATGGAAACAGAAAGACACTTGTCCTAACTGACAAGGCAGTAAAAAGGAACAGCGGGAGATTTGTACCTTCAGTCTTGCAAAATTCTCTTAACGTAGCCTTACAATAAAGTAGAATTAGTTCATCTTGTCATGTTTTCTGTCTGGTCTACTTGGGTGGCTGACACCAGACCATTAGACTATTGTAACATACTCAACATGCAACGGCCTTTGCAGATGACGGAGAAACTACAGTTGGTCCAAAAGGTAGCAGTCCAATAGCTAAAGAGCGTGAACAATTTTAGCAACGTAACGCCAATAGTACAATTGCTGCAGTGGCTGACAATAGGTTTCTTAATCCAATGCCTAGGACTGGTTTTAACCTACACAGCCCTTCATGACTCAGCTTCTACCTTTGGGTATAACTTCTTCCTCATGTGGATTTCAAAGGAGAAGATTGAGGCTCCTGACTCTACTGGAGAGAGAGACTTTTAATGAAAGGTTGACTGTTAATAGCAGTGGACTGTATGACTCTATCTTTGCTTCGGTGGGTGAAAACCTTTAATAAGTGGTATGCAAGCATTTGGAGGAAATGAATCCATTAGAGGAGGGGAAGGAGAAAAGGCTTACGTGCCTCCCAAGTTCAACTAACTGGAAACCTGGAGGTTTGACAAACATAATACTATATGGTCAGAGAAAATTTAAAAAAACCTTGTTCAGTTCATCCCAGGCCTAACTGATGCTGCAATCAAAGGAGCCAGCAGCCGAATGACCCAGACCTAGTATGTACCATACAGATATAAATTATAAGGTGGTTATATAACTTGGTGGTGGCAATATGTTGAGTCAGGTTAGATATGATCTTTTGGGGGCGGGGGTCCAGAGCCAATTCCTCCCTGAAAAGATCTAAAAAGGATTTCTGTCTTCAACTCTTCCAACAGCTCCTCTCTGATCTGTTTCTCCGAGAACTTGGTAAGTGATCAGATTCAATGCTTATTCTGTCTCCATTCAGAGATCCCTTCTGTTTCTCTCTCTCTCAGCTTGGACAACTTTAACTTGCTAATAAGAGTAAGGCTTTTTTAATCGATGCAGCGTTGTGGTTGTACGAAAGCAGCCTGCGTTTTTGTGGATATGCCAGGATATTGGTTATGGGATGTTGAGGGTTAGTTCCAGTATAGAATTATTCTTATTCTTATTGGAAATATTGTGGTTGTATATAAGAGCAATAAAGCCAGTTTTGGGGGAGAAAGAAAAGGTGGAGTTTTCGTGTGTTTGCCTGCAGAAGAAAGAAGAAAGCAATTATCTCAGTAATTATTTCTCAGAAACAGACTTTGTTCGTAAAACTAACAGAGCCAGTTGGAAAGTAATTAAGATGCTGGACTAGAAGCTGAGAGACTGTATCTCTAGTCCTCCCTTAGGTATGGAAGATGTCTGATTGACTTCGGTCCTGCAGCCCAACACAGCACACAAGATTGTTGTTTAAAGGAAAATAGGGCGAGGGAGTATTACGTATATACTTTTACAATGAAAGTGGGATATAAATCTAAGAAATAAAAAAATATATTGTATTGCATCAGAATATAACTAGCTAGTTCCCTAGAGAAAAATGCTTTCCTCTTTGGAACAGAAAGGGACAATTTAGGCAGAAAATCCTGTTGTTTTAGGAAAGGGGATGAGAACTCTTAAGAGTTAACAATTTGATACAAGAAATGCTGAAGAATGTGACTCAGAGTTCCTCCTCCTTTTTTTTTTTTTTTGCCGAACTGATGGGTAGATTTCTATTCTAATAGTAAATGCGATCATTGATTCCAGTCCTTAGACTGGCAGAATGGAGTAAGAGATGGTTAATCATTTGGTAGAATTGCTTTGTTGCTATAATAAAACAATATTTTTTTTTAAAAAGGAGGCAGGAATGGGGGTGCTTCTTGTAAATCCTGATTAATTATCATTGTCATGCCTGTTCCCCCACTTCCTCTCAGAGCACTAAGTGAGTCATGAGTTTGGCATGTGCGACGCCAAACGTGGTTTCTCTGTGTTCTGTTTCTTCTCCCTTTTAGGATTATTATAATCATCAGGAGCATACAAAAACTATTCCTGTACACTCATCAAAGCCATCATTCTTCTCTCCCCAGGATATTCATTCCTATGGGAACCTCCCTGAGAAAATTTATAGCAGGATTTGATATTGTGCACGGTAGTGCAGGAATCTTTGTTTGCAGGTGTGTTGGTGTGCACCTGGTCCTTAATTCCAGGAAGCCTCATAATTATAGACCACCAATGTTCTCTTTCTATTAAGTTGTGCAGCCCAACTCTGTAGTCTGAAGGCGCAGCTCCAATTTTGTGGAACATCTTTCCTTCTAGAGTGAGCCCAGACCCCACTTTATTGGCCTGTTGGTAAATCATGGAAACCACCTTATTCAGGCAGGCATTTCATCAGTAAGAAGAGGGTTGGGCTCCTTTTTGCTGCTTTGACACATTTTTAGAGGGACAGATTTTTAATGAAAGGTTGACTGTTAACAGCGGTGGACTGTATGATTTTATTTTTACTTGTTCAATGGGTGAAAAACACCTTTATAAGTGGTATGCAAGCATTTGGAAGAAATGAATCAATTGGAGAAGGGGAAACTTACATGTCCCCCACCTTCAACTGACCAGAAGTTTGACAAACACGCTGCTTATAGGGCAAGAGAAAATAAAAACTAGTTCAACTCATTCAAGGCCTAACTGATGCTGTGATCAAAAGAGCCAGCAGATGAATATTTCAGACCTAATATGTACCAGGCAGATGTAAATTACACAGGTTACAAAGTGCTCAGTCAGGTAACATGGTTAAATATGGCCTTTTGTACCCCCAGGGAGCCAATTCCTCCCAAAAACAGTATAAAAAGGATTTCAGTCTTCAACTCTTCCAACAGCTCCTCTCTGATCTAATTCTCCGAGAACTCGGTAAGTGATCAGATTCACTGCTTTCGCTGTCTCTGTTCAGGGATTCCTCCTGTCTCTCTCAGCTTGGACAACTTTAACTTACTAATAAGAGTAAGGCTTTTTTAATCGATGCAGCGTTGTGGTTGTACAAAAGCAGCCTGTGTTTTTCTGGATATGCCAGGATATTGGTTATGGGATGCCAAGGGTTAGTTCCAGTACAGAATTATTCTTGTTCTTCTTGGAAATATTATGGCTGTATATAACAGCAATAAAGTCAGTTTTGGGGGAAGAAAGAAAAGGTGGAGTCTTTGCCTGCAGAGGAAAGAAGAAAGCAATTATCTCAGTGATTATTTCTCAGAAATAGACTTTAGTTCTTAAAATGATATTCTATAGTGACAGGATATAGATTAGGGTGGTTCTCTGCTTTCCTCATTGGAACAGAAAGGGACAATTTCAGCAGAAAATCCTGTTCTTTGGAGGAAGGTGAGAGCCTTCAGGATTTAGTACTTTAGTGCAAGATGCTGAGGAATGGGATCCCAACGTAAGGATTCTTTTTTTTTTTTTTTGCAGAAGGCATGGGTAGATTTATATTCTGATAATAAATGCAATAATTGATTTTTGATTCCTTGGTGGCAGAATGGTGTCGGTGGTTAATAACTTGGGTTGGGTTGGGTTGGGTTCCTTCTGGTAATAACCCAATATTTTTTAAAAGGGAGGAGGAAATGGGATACTTGTAAATCTACTTTAATTATAACCACCATCTCTGTTCCCCCAGTTCCCTAAAACCCTGTTGTGTTTCATTTCAGACTTTACCCCATCCTTCTCAAGATGTCCTGCTATGTCCCGACCTGCACCATCCCCACCTGTGTTCCTACATGCCCCCCAGCCTCCAGCTCTCCAATTTGCTACCCAGTTGGTGGTGTGGGGTCTCTCAGTTCAAGTAGCTCGATAAGTTCTGGTGGTGGAACGGCAGCATCCAGCCTTGGCATAGCCCCTGGGGCCACTGTTAGCTGTATCAACCAGACCCCCGCTTCTGAAATTGTGATCCAGCCAGCTTCTGTCATACTTACCGTTCCAGGACCCATCCTCTCTGCCTCTTGTGAGCCAGTTCGCGTGGGAGGGTACACTGCTTGTGCTGGATCTTCTGGTAGATCCTCAAGATCCATGATGTCTGGCTCTAGACCTTATATTTGCAGAAGTTAATCAACAGCAAGAAGGACAACCAGGAACCAACTGTAGTGATACAAGAGCCTTGGTATCTGAAACCCTGGCTATCCCCACCCCACCTCCTTCAAGAAGTCCAGCTCTGTGGCTTCTCCAAGAAGACTTCCAGCTTCTGAATGTATAGCTGCTTCTAAGGATGTCGTTCTTTGCTTGCATAGCTCAGCTCTTTTGCTTAGGCTACAGACATATGCAACTGGGAGAGAGGCCCCAAAGTGTCCTGAAAACCTACCATTTTTCTCCCACGGGAGCTTCAAAATATGGCCACACTTGCCTTTGTACCTTGCTTCAGCTGGCATTTCCACCCTGTTCTGAATAGTTCTTGTCATTACAAATTGCCTTCTCACTGGAACTGTGTGTTGAATCGAATGTTCTGGTTACTCTGCTCTGAGATTAAAGCTCTTCTGCAACACCAAACATGGTTTCTGTGTGTTTGTTCTCTTCTCTTCTCCCTTTTAGGATTATTATATTCATCAGGAGCATACAGGAACAATTCCTGTACACTCATCAAAGCCATCAATCTTCTCTCTCTAGGACATTCATTCCTAAGTACTACCTTGGGAACCTCCCTGAGAAAAGTAATAGCAGGATTTGATATTGTGCATGATAGTGCAAGACTGTTTGTTCGCAGGTGTGTTGGTGTGCACCTGTTCCTTAATTCAGAGCAGCCCCATAATTATAGTCCACCAATATTCTCTCTCTATTACAGTTGTATAGCCCAACTCTGTAGTTTGAAGGTATCTTCTAAGCTGGGATACAACCTAGCTCAACCAATCCTCCCCATTAAAACCAAACCCTTCCAAAGGATTTCCTCCAAGTTTGTTTAACAAGTCTTTTTGTTTAACAAGATGTCTAATACATGTTTAGGGATCCTGGTTTGTTTCTAGACCAATTATGCTTTCTCAGTTGCTTCTTCAAATGACCACGCAACTCTGGGACATCTCTTTGTGTCTTTTGTCTTGGAATTTGTAACTTGTTGGGACTCAAAAAAAGGGAAGTAACCCCTGGAGCACATGTACATTGAGACCAGAGGCATGAAAAAGTTTAGGGAGATCAGCGGAAAGCAGGATTTTATCTCAAAAAGAATCTCAAGTCAAGATAAATATTCACAAGGCTTGGAACTAGAACTCCTGAAGGATGACCAACAAAGAGTTGTCAATAAAGGTCTTTCTTCTTAACTCATTTATGGGAAACAGGAATGTATATAAGTTCCCAATTCAGATTTTCCTCGTAAGAAAAAATTGGGCAGCCACAGACATATTTTATTGACATCCCTAGCTATTCTTTCAGAACTGCCACCATCCAAGGTCATGCAGCCTGCAGCCATGAATGAGGGAGATAGAGGGTTGACATGTTACTGGTACCCCCCTATTCATACCCCAAAAATATGTCCCAGGGACTCAATAACTCACCTTTAGGAGTTTAGGGAAAGTTCAACATCTTCCCCAAATTCTTTGTAAGGCTGAATGTTGAGATTCCAGAACTGGGGACAAGTGACATAGCATGAATCAGGGAGTGATGAATGGAGAACACTCAAGGTGGACACTTAAACATGACTTCTGAAGAACCAATATAATTGTATCTAAAATAAGGAGGCCTTCTGGAGACCATCCATGTTCAGGGCTACATCTATTTTATTGCACTTTTGATTGTGAAAGATTAGTAAGTCTACAAATTTGACTTATCTATTCCTAAGAGGAGGATTTTTAATTTTTTTCATTCTTTTTGGATGTTTTTTTCTTTAGTGTTTAATTTTTCCATGGCTAGTATTATCACTACTTCATTTCATACAAGACTATTCCAATGTCATCCTGGAAGGGTTGATTATCTCCCATGTGCCTGGATGAACAGGAAGAGGTGGCTTTAGAATTTTTGGAAATCTGGCTAAGAGGGTCACTGGAGGTCCATGGAAGAATGATTCTTAAAGCCTACAGTAGTATCAGTTTATGACATGGCCATGAAAGGACAATTATAATACATAGATGAAAGCAAATAGCAAGATGTTGCGATACTGTTCTCTGTAACTCTTCAGGATGAAGACTTTGTCCTAGTTTCATATAGCTTCATTGGATATTATAAGAGAATGCAATCTGATAACTTAAATGGCATGGGTATAATTTATTACAGTGAAACTTTTTGAGCCTTTTTGGATGAATTTATTTGAAATCCGTTCCAAGTTTAATTCACAGCCAAGATCATTGCTTATCGACTAGGTGTCTTGTGACATGGAAGAGCACAGCTTTGTTTTCCCAAAATAAAGGATCCACCAAATGTATGGAGTATATAAGTTATATACATTATAACTTTTAATAAGTTTTGAACATGTAACAATAACTAGTTGTTGGTACATGAGAAGAATGGTGCAATGGTTACTGGTATAAAGAGAAGAATAAAAAGTCATGCACACAATTAGAAGTTCTAATTTGCATATTAGACTTGAACACCAAGTCAAGATATGCAAAAGCTGCAGGTTTATTAATAAATTTATCAAGGCTTCTTTGCCTCTGATTCTCTTGTTGATCCCACTTTCTAATTTGTTGCCCCAGATTCATAATGATGTGATGGCATCCAGCTGATTCTGAAAAAGGAAGGAAGGAAGGAAGGAAGGAAGGAAGGAAGGAAGGAAGGAAGGAAGGAAGGAAGGAAGGAAGGAAAATACATGTGAGGATTTACCTAACAATAAGTTGTATCAAATGTTATCATACAAAGATATCAGCTACTTGGCTAAAAGGAGCATATCAACTAGGTTCAGTCTAGCTTTCATTTTCCATCTACTAAAAGGATGCTAAAAATGAGGCCCCCTGAAACGTGGGGTTTGCCCCATCTAAAAGCCACCACAGTCTTCAATTGTTTTCCAAAGAGCATCTGGATGCCAGCCAAAATTTCCTTGGGAGAAAATGCCGTGTTTGGGAGCCTCCACTGAAAGCCCAACTTTTGACTGCTGTACTGGGAGCCAACTCAATCTGCGGGACATGAGCAGTCATCAGTTCAGTGATGGGTAGCATTTAGGGTAGTGTTGTCCAAACCTGGCCACTTTAAGATGAGTGGACTTCAACTCCCAGAATTCTGGGGGCTGGGGAATTCTGGGAGTTGGTCCAGTCATCTTAAAGTGGCCAAGTTTGGACAACACTGATTTAGGGGAAGGAGTCTTTTAAGTAGTTGGGCCCTAAGATGTTTAGGGCTTTGTAAGACTAATATCAAAGCCTTAACTCATGCCCAGAAGATCATAGACAACTCATCTGAAGCTTCTAGGCCAGTGTTAAGTTGTCCATTTATCTACTCCAGTTAACAACTGGGCAGTGATTTTGCACCAGCTGCAGCTTCTAAACTATCTTCAAAGGTAACACCATGGATGTTGTCAGGCCCAGCCCAAGAACAACGATGAAACAGTCCAGTCCAGTCCAGTTCCTTTATCAGCTTACATCTTATAGACAGAATCTTGCCAGATACCATCTATACCACAGCAACTAGTGGATATACCCTGGGGGCTTCTAGGGAGTGGCTATCCTGAATCTCTTTCTCTTCTCATGCTCCTCCCATGGACTGTGTTGCCTCTTGCCTTGTCCCCCCTCCTGGAATGCACCCCCTCCTTCCTGATAGCCTTGATCTCCCACATCCCTCTCCTCCTCGTAGATACATTCCATCACAGATGGACTCTGACCATTCAAAAAGAGGGCCACCTCCAACAGAACAAGCCACTTTCCTAATTCCTATCTTCTAGCACTTGACGGTGCTCCATCTTATCTAGATTTAGCATAATAGTTTTGCCCCTCATCCTATTTTTCAATACTTCCGGGCAGTTGTCCCAACCCCCCCCCCAACCTTTCCTGATTCAGATATGTGGCACCCCTCTCCTTATTTCCAACCCACCTCCCATGGTTCCTTTTTATCAGCAAGTTGTCCAACCCTGTTTGATTCCATTGCCACATTCATTCCCCACCCTCCATCGCTACATTCTTAATTCAGCATTTTCAGGAGCTCTTTACTCAACATCAGTCTAAGGAAAACATCAGTGATAGAATCCTAGAATGAGAAGGGACATCTGAGGTCATCAACTCCATCTTCCTGGTCAGTGCCAGAAGCCAATTTCAACTTCCCTGAAAGATGGAGTCTGGTTTCCACTATCATATGTCCAATGAACAGGAACCCGCCACCTCTGGTGAATTGATTGCATGGGTTGAACATTCCTCTATAGTCTTCCTTACCATTCCAGTCAAGCTATTATTCTCTCCTACCAGAAAAGAACAATGTAAATATATTGGTTCTGTTGTATTTAAAGTACTTTTAGATTGACTGATATGCGTTAACTGCATTAGCTGTAATGCAGTTAAAGGTCATTCAAAGATTGTTGGCCTGAGACAAAACAGCAAAGGATGTCTCCCACTTACCTAAATTTAGAAGCCATAGGAAATAAAACCACAAATATCATTTCTGGTCCTAGTTGTTGAAAAACTATAAGAAGAAAGATTGACTCTATCATCTATCTATCACCCATCTCTCTCTCTCTCTCTCTCTCTCTCTCTCTCTCTCTCTCTCTCTCATCTATCTAATTTATATATCATATTTATATGGCCACCCATCTCATGAAAAGTGACTCTGGGTGGCGTACGACAAAATTATAAAACAAAATTATAAAACAGTAAACATATAAAAACAATTATGATTAAAAATTTAAATTTAATAATGAAAATGACAATCATCATCATCATTGTGCTTCTTTTTCTTTCTGTTATTAATTAAAAAGCAATAAAATAGATTAAATTAATTTAAATTAAATTATTTCTCATTTTAGGATATACTACATTGTTTTGTTTAGTTTTTTTAAAAAAAGTTTATGATGTGCATAAGTTGCCCCCATTGCTCTGAGCAACTCAAGGTAGGAAAATACACCATAATAACACAGTAAGCTTAAAAAGTCATAAAAGCATCATCAACTGTGAAAATTGTTTAAAAACAATATTCAGGAACAAAATGCAGCACCCAAAATTCCTCTCCAAAGGCTCAACAAAAGAAAAAAAAAGGGTGGGTGGGTGGGACCTTTACTTGTTTTTGTAACACAAGTTGGGAGAAAACCATTCCCAGATACTTTAAAATTGCTGTTTGGAGCAGTTCTCAGTCAGCCAACGATAGGGCCAGCTCTTAGCTTGATATGCAATCATGCTTATTCTGTGTTAGCTCAGGAGTTGGTATTCTGGTATCTGGATAATATCTGTGAAGCTCCAAAATGAAATCAAAGTTAATAAAAGAAGGTTAATGAGATGTTGGGGTTCTCCTAGAATTCTTCAGGAGGGTCCACCATTCTCTTGTGAAATTGTGTGCAGACTTGTGGGTGAGCCTGCCAAAATTAGAGTGTCTTTAAAAAAAAAAAAAAAGATCCTGCTTTGACCCTGATAACCTCAAACTCCAAAAGCTTGCTGCTTTCAGGGTTAGCATAATGCACCAAGATGGCTGGGATGGTGACCAGTCATACCATGAGACCCCAACTGCCATCAAGCTTTGAAACTTTGAAATTCCCCAATCTTGTCAAGTTCTTTTATCCAGGATGGCTTTCCTGCTTCCAGCCACCATCACAAATCTAGTCTTATCCAGCCTCCAAGATGGAATGAGGAGAGCCATCTGGTCCTGGAGAAACATCTCCAGCTAAGGCCATCATTAAATATCAAAATACTAGGATTCCCTTGGATAAACCTGCAATGTGGCCTCCTTTCCATCTTAGATATGAGTTTTATCCAGACATTGGAACTTTAGGCCCTCTTAGTAAGAACATCTGCCACTTGCCACCTATTAATTATTCTGACTTAAGTCTTAAAGTCTCCATTAATTAACTAAAGAGTTTAAATCTGTAAGATTCTTTCATTTGAGCAAAGTCTTCATAAAGGTCTGAGCCAATCTAGCCACCTGCCTTGTAATTACATGCACCTTCCTTATGGATAAAAAAAAAAATGGAACAACTCTTGTATTACCAAACAACTTAAGGCTGAATGTTTTGGTTGACTCCTGAAGGAAAGACAAGGGCAAAAAACTGGGTCAGTTGAGAAGCGAAGTCTGAATCTTCATCACAATCTAAGATGATCAGTGCAAAGATTTGGTCACAAGGGCACTGGACACTTTTCCAGCATGTTGTAGAAAATCCTGGATTTGTGTTTACATGTTGTGTTTGCAAGTTCACCCAACTGTTTATGTGGGTATTGCTGGAGATGGAAATACAGCAGTGAGGTCTTTATTTAAACAGGGGCTGGAGATCCCTTTTCTGAGGTTCCATCCTGGTGAACGTTCTTCATCATTAGAAGATGGCTTAGATTAATGTGGTGAACCTTCCTCACCTCATCGTTAAATTCACCCTGCATTTAAAAGTGTGTTTTATGGAATAAAACACAACACCTGGCAGGTCCACCACACCAAACCATTAACCAAGATGGACAAACTCCCCAAACTGGGTCAGGTCATTTTCTAAGAGAGATGTACATAGTCAAATCATCCCCAAATTCCCCAGGTGGTCCTTCACAAATGTATTGGGAGATACCACCACTTAGACATCCTCCAAGCTCTAGGAAATTTAACCTAAGTATCTTCCAAACTGGGCAGCGGGTTCTGCGCCCCTACAGTTCAACTCTTGGACATTTCTATGTTAGGGGAAATGAACCGGATGAGCCAATAATCTCAAAGCTCATTGAAGCTATGATAAAAGGATGTCACAGGGTTGTAATCCAAGTTTAATAGGTACCATGAAGATGTAAATTATATAGGGCTGAATTTGGGTGCAATTGATGAGTCAAGTCATATGGTTAAATATGGTTTCTTGCAAGCCCCAGGGGCCCCACCTCAGCCTTTGCATGGTATATAAGGAGGCTCAGTCCTCAACCTTTCCAACAGCTCCTCTCGGCTCCTCCAATCTGCTTCTCGAAGAACTTCGTAAGTTATGAGATTAGCTCTGCTTCTTTCCCCCTTCAGAAATCCTTGGCTCTCTGTCTCTGTCTCTCGGTCTCTTTGGACTTCTGGTGGTTGCAGGAGGGATTTTATACAGTGGGGGAGAAATCTGTATTCAGTTTTGACAAAAAGACATGCAAAGGAGAAATCAAGGACAACACCCTGGAGGTTATAGTCTATAAGGGTTAGCACAGAAAGAAAAAGGGATGAGGAGGGGAGAGGAAAACAAGCAATCCCAGTGACAATTTCTTAATGTGACTTAGAAATCCCTCTTCGAGCAAGCAGCTGGCATGGAAACACTTCAGAGGGAGAATTGGCCTGCATCTGCCTCCAATCTCCCTCTTTCTTGCATCCTAGAAAAATAGCGATTTTCCAAGGAGCAAAATGCATAGCAGTTAAATTCTGATATTTTTTCTTTCTTTCTTTTTCTTTTGGCAGCAAGAGAAAGAGAATGTAGGGAGAAAGATAGAGGGTCCCAAGAGGGGGCAGCATAAGAGGTTTAGTAGCTGTGTTGAAGGATGCTGGTTCCTCTCTTTGGACTGAGGACTCCATTCCAGCCATCAGGGTGTTCTGTGATTTTCAATCCTCATAGAGCCAAGAAGTCAATGACAGGCCCAAAAGAGAGGGACCCGCCAGCTCTGGGGGGCTCCATGTTTTCCAAAAGTTGCAAGCTTGAAAGGGACATTGGAGAGTGCCAAGGAGAAGGGAGAGGTTTTGGGTGGTGGGGTGGCAGGTAGCGAGTGGCCAAGGGGGAATGGAAGGGTGTTCTTGGGAGAGGTTGGCGGAGGAGCTGGAAGCCTGCAGAGGAAACGTCTCTCCGTGTCCAACCTGGTACCCTCCAAGTCACCTTAATGTTTGACAACTGTCGTCCCTGTTCCCCCACTGCTCCAAATGAAACCCTGCTGTGTTTTGTTTCAGACTTTCCTCCATCCTTCTGAAGATGTCCTGCTGCGTCCCGAGCTGCACTGTCCCCACCTGCGTCCCCTCCGGCAGCCCACCAATTTGCTACCCGGTGGGTGGCTTGGGGTCTCTGAATCCATGCGCGATTAGCACAGCCGGTGGTGTGTCAGCATCCAGCCTTGGCATAGTCCCTGGGGCCAGTGTTGGCTGCATCAACCAGACCCCTCCATCTGAAGTCGTGATCCAGCCATCTCCTTTCCTAATTACCATTCCAGGACCCGTCCTCTCTGCCAGCTGTGAGCCAGTTCGTGTGGGAGGATTCACTGCAGGTGGTGGTGGTTCCTCTAATGGTGGAAGCTCAAGAGGGAGATGTTATCCCTGCATTCCCTGCAATCCCTGTAGAAGCTAATGACATCTCTACTCCCAGGGGGACCACTGGCAAATGAGTACTGTGACTTGAGTTTACGATTAACATCTCACAGACGTGGATGTCCAAATCGCAAGCATCCATACATTGATCCCGCTAAAATGTCCCAAAGGCTCCCCTTTTTCAACAGCTACACCTCCCCATGTTCCCCAAATGGGGAGCTGTTTTACTGGAATGCTTTCATTCTTTGCTTTCTTTCCTCTCCTTGCAACAGCCCTCTTTGAAACAGGGAGCTCATGTTCTGGACAGATTCTCTTTTGGTTTCCCCTTGGGCTTGGAAATGTTGTGGAAATATGCACAGCAGTAGTCCCAAACCTTATCTTGAACCTTCCCTTCTCCCCACAACATCTCCTTGTCTTGATTCACAGCATCTGATGGGATTCCACTCCTCCTTTGTGTTGGACCACAGTTTCATGGCAAATGTTCTCAGAATTCCTGTCTGACATTAAACATTCACTGCAGCATCAACATGTGCTTTCTGTGAGTTCTTTCTCATTAGCTCCTACTTGGAGGGTCCAAACTCCAGGCTACGTCAGATCCCCTTCAAAAAGGTGCTGTTCTTGCCCAGACTTCACTCCCTGGGGACCCCCTTGACAGAACCCTCCTAACAAAAGCCAGGACTTTTCTGATTCTGTAGAGGGACAGAGGGAATGGCCTTGAGGGACAGGAGGAACAACCCCATCAAGGCAACAGTCAGCTAAAAGCCTTCCAATAAGTGTACTGCAGTAATACATGTCACTGGTTTCCTCGTTTGATCTACTTTGAAGGGCCGAGAGATCCTCAGCATTGCGACATGGGTGTTGGTTTTTAGAGATATGATGCCAATGATGGCAACCTTGAACTGACTTTAGCTGATCTGCCAAAGCTCACCAAGGGAGAACCTCATTGGGTCTGGAATGGGAGGTCCCCAGGAAGCCTTGGCTGGAGAAATAAATCAATAAACAACAGAGTGAGAGCAAATCACTTCTGTACCATTCCCAGGAAACCAACATCTCCCACTCCCTCTTCTCCTCAAGTGTCAAACTTGGTTCAAGGAAGCTTTGATCTCCCTATTAGGGTCTACACCAGGCATCACTCACAGGAGCCTTGCAGTGCACAAGTGAGCCCCATAACACAGTTTGGAAAGCTGGAAAGCTGAATTGTCTAAAACCTTGCCTACTTCCTTTCTTCTGCTCCTCATATTTCTTCATTTTGCTCTTCAGTCAGGAGGTCTCCTTTCTGTCTATTTTATTTTATATTTTGAAAAAAAAAGCAACGCCATTTTACAAGCTTGGAGGTGGAATGTTTCTCTATTCTCTAAAGGGGATGTGATGGAAAAATAATGAAATAAAGCTGGAAACTCCCCTCCCCCTTGCCTCTCCTGCAATCTCTTTTCTCCACTTCCTTCTGCCATTTTTTGCTCACACAAAACAGGATCAGCTCCAAGCTATTGCATGACCCAAGAGTGGCCATGTTCCACTGCCAAAAAATAGCCCTCTTAACACTGTCCTACTGAAACAATGGGAGGGCCATCACCTGCCTGCTTAAGGGTTTGCCGTGGTTCTTATCTCACAATAGAAAAACCATTGATCCCCCATTTAACACCTATCGAAACCTATCCTCGAATCAGATCTCTCCGATTTCCGGCCTCTCAACCTCAAAAGTGTATAAATTTTATGCTTTCCTATTGTTGGGGGCCCCTCTTTCTTGGAAAGCAGGCAGGCACCCAATGATTCTTGCAATAAACCTGGTTCTTCTCCACAGTGTTGTGCTCCTGTCTTTGGCAAAATTCCACAACAGGGAGGTACTGAATGAAACCACAGTTCCACCCAGAACTGGTTCCATGGAATGAGAAGAATAACTGTTCTACAGGATCAGTATTTCAGGAATCTTCTCTCCTGGAGATCCCCCCAGAGATTGGTATAGCTCCATAACCTGCAGTTGTTTGGAAAGTCCTTAAAATGTGGCTTTGCTCCTAAGTCTGGAGTTAGTGGTTGTTGAGCCCTTGAAGTTTGTTTGTTTGTTTATTTGATTTAAATAGCCACCCATGTCACAGCCATGACTGTAGGCAGCTTACAATAAAATTGTCAGGCCTAGCCCAAAGAACTCCTGGAGACCATGCAGGTTCAATCAGCAAGGTTTATTTGCCAGCACCTGTTTACAGAAATCTTCTCAGACTGACCAGCAGTTCCCAGGCACAAGTCTCTACTATCTTCTGGAATGTTTAGGGATGCATCAGCTTTCTCCGCTTATCTCCAGAGTGTTGCTCTGGAGACGAGAGCACCATTTTCACTCCTCTCCTTCCTCCATTCCAGTCCATCACAAAAATAGATAAAATGCATGGTATAAAAAATAAAACCTGTAGCAGCCTTTTTATGGCATGTTGGGTTTGTTTTCTCCATATGTGTCCATTTTTTTAACTCTTCATTTTATGGTTTCTTACTTTATAATGTAAGCCAACCAGAACTGTCCAGGAGTTGGGTGGCTTCTAAAGGCAGATAGATTAGATTGGATGGATGGATGGATGGATGGATGGATGGATGGATGGATGGATGGATGGCTAGCTAGGTGGGCTGATGGATGGATGGATGGATGGATGGGCTCGTAGATGTATGTATGTATGTATGTATGTATGTATGTATGTCTAGATGGGCTGATGGATGGATGGCTAGATGGGCGGATGGATGGATGGATGGATGGATGGATGGATGGATGGCTAGATGGGCTGATGGATGGATGGATGGATGGATGGATGGGCTCGTAGATGTATGTATGCATTTATGTATGTATGTATGTCTAGATGGGCTGATGGATGGATGGCTAGATGGGCTGATGGATGGATGGATGGATGGATGGATGGATGGATGGATGGATGGATAGACGGGCTGATGGATGGATGGATGGATGGATGGATGGATGGATGGATGGGCTCGTAGATGTATGTATGCATTTATGCATGTATGTATGTCTAGATGGGCTGATGGATGGATGGCTAGATGGGCTGATGGATGGATGGATGGATGGATGGATGGATGGATGGATGGACGGGCTGATGGATGGTTGGATGGATGGATGGATGGATATATAGATTCTGCTTCACTAAGAATATTGTGCGTGGCAGGACCTGAATCAGGATTAATCAATTTTTCTTTTAACACATATAACACACCTCCAGTTTTCCCACCATGATCAAGCTGCTTACCAAGAAGTTACTAACAAGCTTGAAGGGGAGAATGGGCAAACCACGACCCTTCAAATTTTGTTGAACGACAACTGTGTCTCACCATTGTCCATACTCACCTTGTTGCTGCTGAAGTGAAACACATTATTTGCTAGGGCAAATTACAATTAGTCCAAGGATAGGCAACTCTAGGCCCAGATGGTATGGCCAAAGGCAAGGGCTTATGGGAGTTGCCATCTAAAACATCTGATGGTTACCAGATTATATACTCTTTCCCTAAGACAACCTACTTTTTTCAGCCCTTGGGTTATATTAGTGTGCAAAGGTTTTATTATAATAATTTTGGGCTGCTACAAGATTATCTCATCCGTGGGTATCTGGAGAGGAATAAATGGTATGGGATATCATGTGAATTTTAAGATATCGTATATAATTTTTATTAAGGATTTTTAAAAAGGAAGATAAAACCTAATACGAACTAATATATAGTAAGAAAAAGAAAAAGAAATCAAAGAATAAAATTAAAGTGCAAGAAAGGAAGAAAAAGTGTAAAAGAAAAATAGAAAAGAAAGAAAAAAGGTACAAAGAAGTAACTTCCGATCTTCTTTACAGCAGTTATAAGTACAATGATAAATTTGCCTCTTACTCTATGGTTACAACATAACTCTCTTCTTTCTATCATCTATCCTGTCTAATCATCATAAAATATAAATCATAAGTTCATTTTTTTCTGTTTCATGCAAAAAAGTCTATAAGGGGTTTCCAGTCAGCAAGAAATGTAGATAGTGTCTTTTCTTTGATCAAAGAAGTCAATTTAGCCATCTCAGCAACTTCATCTTCAGCTCCATGGTGGGTAGTGCTGAATCTTTCCATCTCCGTGCATACCATAATCTCGTTGCAGTTATCATGTACAAAAACAAAGTTCCATGACTTTTTTCCAACTTTGTATTCATCAACCCCAAAAGAAAAACCTCTGGTTTCAATTGTATATTAATTTTAAAATTCTCTGAAAATCAGTGTATGTATTGAATCCAGAATCTTCTCGCTGTTTTACATGTCCACCCAACATAATACAATGTCCCTTCTTGCGGGTCCCATTCCCAACAAACATTTGAAGTGCCTTTATACAGTCTAGACAATTTTTCTGGAGTCACATACCAACGGTACATCATTTTATAAAAATTCTCTTTAAGATTATAACATAATGTAAATTTCAGTCCCTTCAGCCAGATATTTTCCATTGTTCATCTGTATATTATAAGCAAAATGTTTAGCCCATTTTACCAGGCTTCACTTGCTCTTCTTCTGTTCTGAATTTCACTAAAAGTTTATACATTTTACCAAGTACATGCTCATCATTTGTACACAATTCTCTTTCCAACTCAGTCTTATAATGTTCAAAACCATAAAGTCTTTTGTCTACTTTAAATCTTTCTAATCAATGGAAATAAGAGAACCATTGACAACTATACCCCTCTGCCACCAGTTCTTCTCTTGATTTTATTTTACATTCCCCTTGACAAAATTCTAGTATCTGGCAATAAGTTAGCCATTCGTGTTTGCCTATTATTTCTCATCTATAAAATGCTTCTTGTGCTGAGATCCACAAAGGTGTTTTCAGGCACAAACTGGGTTTGTATCTATCCCATATTCTCAATATGGCACGTCTGACACAATGATTTTTAAAATCCACATTAACCTTGATTTTATTGTACCAAAAATATCCATGCCACCCAAACCTCAGGTCATGTCCTTCTAATTCCAGAAGCCTCCTATTTCTCAGCAACACCCACTCTTTCATCCAAACCAAACAGGAAGCTGCAAAATACAATTTCAAATCAGGTAAACACAATCTTCCTGGTTCTTCATCATTAGAAGATGGATTCGATTAATTCTGTGGATCTTCCTGACCCCATAGTTAATATCACCCAGCATGCAAAAGTGTTTTTTATGGAATAAAACACAACAGCTGGAAGGTCCACCAGAAGAAACAGACAATCAAGATGGACAAACTCCCAAAACCAGATCAGGTCATTGTCTAGGAGAGAGGCATATAGTCAGTTCATCCCAAATACTCCAGACTGAAAATCCTTCACAAATCTATTGCAAGATACCAGTCTTAGACTTCCACCAAGCTCTATGAAATTTAATATAAATTTCTTCCAAACTGGACAGCAGGTTCTATACCCCTATGGTACAATGCTTGGCATTTCTAAGTCAGGGGGAATGAACCGGATGACCCAATAATCTCAAAGTTCATTGAAGCTATAATAAAAGGATGCGACAGGGTTATAATCCACGTCTAATAGGAACCATGCAAATGTAAATTACATAGGCCTTAATTTGGGTGCAAGCTGATGAGTCAGGAAATATGGTTAAATATGGTTTCTTGCAAGCCCCAGGGGCCCCACCTCAGCCTTTGCATGGTATATAAGGAGGCTCAGTCCTCAACCTTTCCAACAGCTCCTCTCGGCTCCTCCAATCTGCTTCTCGAAGAACTTCGTAAGTTATGAGATTAGCTCTGCTTCTTTCTCCCTTCAGAAATCCTTGGCTCTCTGTCTCTGTCTCTCGGTCTCTTTGGACTTCTGGTGGTTGCAGGAGGGATTTTATACAGTGGGGGAGAAATCTGTATTCAGTTTTGACAAAAGGACATGCAAAGGAGAAATCAAGGACAACACCCTGGAGGTTATAGTCTATAAGGGTTAGCACAGAAAGAAAAAGGGATGAGGAGGGGAGAGGAAAACAAGCAATCCCAGTGACAATTTCTTAATGTGACTTAGAAATCCCTCTTCGAGCAAGCAGCTGGCATGGAAACACTTCAGAGGGAGAATTGGCCTGCATCTGCCTCCAATCTCCCTCTTTCTTGCATCCTAGAAAAATAGCGATTTTCCAAGGAGCAAAATGCGTAGCAGTTAAATTCTGATATTTTTTCTTTCTTTCTTTTTCTTTTGGCAGCAAGAGAAAGAGAATGTAGGGAGAAAGATAGAGGGTCCCAAGAGGGGGCAGCATAAGAGGTTTAGTAGCTGTGTTGAAGGATGCTGGTTCCTCTCTTTGGACCGAGGACTCCATTCCAGCCATCAGGGTGTTCTGTGATTTTCAATCCTCATAGAGCCAAGAAGTCAATGACAGGCCCAAAAGAGAGGGACCCGCCAGCTCTGGGGGGCTCCATGTTTTCCAAAAGTTGCAAGCTTGAAAGGGACATTGGAGAGTGCCAAGGAGAAGGGAGAGGTTTTGGGTGGTGGGGTGGCAGGTAGCGAGTGGCCAAGGGGGAATGGAAGGGTGTTCTTGGGAGAGGTTGGCGGAGGAGCTGGAAGCCTGCAGAGGAAACGTCTCTCCGTGTCCAACGTGGTACCCTCCAAGTCACCTTAATGTTTGACAACTGTCGTCCCTGTTCCCCCACTGCTCCAAATGAAACCCTGCTGTGTTTTGTTTCAGACTTTCCTCCATCCTTCTGAAGATGTCCTGCTGCGTCCCAAGCTGCACTGTCCCCACCTGCGTCCCCTCCGGCAGCCCACCAATTTGCTACCCGGTGGGTGGCTTGGGGTCTCTGAATCCATGCGCGATTAGCACAGCCGGTGGTGTGTCAGCGTCCAGCCTTGGCATAGTCCCTGGGGCCAGTGTTGGCTGCATCAACCAGACCCCTCCATCTGAACTCGTGATCCAGCCACCTCCTATCACAGTTGTCATTCCAGGACCCGTCCTCTCTGCCAGCTGTGAGCCAGTTCGTGTGGGAGGATTCACAGCATGTAGTGGTGGTTCCTCTAATGGTGGAAGCTCAAGAGTGAGATGTTATCCCTGCAATCCCTGTAAAGTCTAAGGACCTGTCTCCTCCCAGAAGCACCACCGGCAAATGATTATTGTGACGTGAGTTTACGATGAACAACTCATAGACCTGGATGTCCAGTATCACAAGCATCTATTCATCAATCCCTGTAAAATGCCCAAAGGCCCCCCTTTTTCAACAGCTACACCTCCCCACGTCCTCCAAATGGGGATCTGTTTTATTGGAATGCTTTCATTCTTTGCTTTCTTTCCTCTCCTTGCAACAGACCTCTGTGAAACAGGGAGAACAGCTCATATTCTGAACAGATTCTCTTTTGTTTTCTCCTTGCACTTGGAAATATAGAAATTGTGGAAATATACACAGCGGTAGTCCCAAACCTTATGCTGAGCCTTCCCTTCTCCCCACAACATCTCCTCGTCTTGATTTCACAGCATCTGATGGGATTCCACTCCTCCTTTGTATTGGACCACAGTTTCATGGCAAATCCTCTCAGAATTTCTGTCTGACATTAAACATTCACCGCAGCATCAACACGTGCTTTCTGTGAGTTCTTTCTCATTAGCTCCTACTTGGTGGGTCCAAACTCCAGGCTATGTCGAATCCCCTTCAAAAGGGCTCCGTTCTTGCCCAGACGTCACTCCCTGGGGACTCCCTTGAGGGAACCCTCCTAACAAAAGCCAGGGCTTTTCTGATCCTGTACAGGACAGAGGGAATGGCCTTGAGGGACAGGAGGAAGAGCTCCTTCAAGGCAACAGTCAGCTAAAAGCCTTCCAATAAGTGTACTGCAGTAATACATGTCACTGGTTTCCTTGTTTAATCTACCTCGAAGGGCTGAGAGATCCTGACTATTGCCACATGGGTGTTGGTTTTTAGAGATATTACGCCAAAGATGGCACACTGTACAGACTTTAGCTGGTCCCCCAAACCTAACTAGGGGACCACCTTGTTGGGTCTGGAATGGGAGACCACAGGAAGCCCTGGCTGGAGAAATCAATCAATAGATGAGCAAGTGAGGACAAATCACTTCTGTACCGTTCCCCAGAAACCAGCATCTCCCACACCCTCACATCCTCAAGAGTCAAACTTGATTCAATGAAGCTTTGATCTCCGTATTAAGGTCTCTATGAGACATCACATGCAGGAGCCTGTGGATGGACTGCTGGATGGATGCACGGGGTAGTAGATGGAAGGATGGATGGATGGTGAATAGATGGATGGATGGCTGGTAGATGGATGGATAGACGGTAGACTGATGGTATATGGACGGATGGAGGATGAATGAATGAATGAATGAATGAATGAATGAATGAATGAATGAATGAATGAATGGTGGATAGATGGATGGATGGTTAGGTAGATAGATTCTGCTTAACTAAAAATATTGTACATGGGAAGACCTGAGTCAGGTGCACTCAAATTTTCTTTTGGCACATATAACAGACCTCCAGGCTTCCCACCATGATCAAGCTGCTTACCAAGAAGTTACTAACAAGCTTGAAGAGCAGTGTGGACAATCCACGGCCCTTCAAATTTAGTTGAACGACAGCTGCATCTCACCACTGTCCATACCACCATGTTGCTGCTGAAGTGAAACATTATTTGCTAGTGCAAATTACAGTTAGTCCAAGGATAGGCAACTCTAGGCTCAAATGCTGTGGCCAAGGGCGACGGGGTATGGGAGTTGCCCTCTAAGACATCAGATGGTCCCCAGATTATGTAATCTTGCTCTCACACAACCTACTTTTTACAGCCCTTGGGTTATGTTATTATGCAAATGTTTTGTTATAATGATTTTGGGCTGCTACAAGATTATCCCATTCATGGGTACGTGGAGTGGAATAAGGGGTATGAGACATTAAGTGCATGTTATGAGGTCACCAAATGACACAATTGGTGTACTGTATTTACTTAACCACATGACATCATGGCGTGAGTGTCAGAAATTATATCATCTGCAACATTTGGGCAAGGATGTCATAATTCAAGTGACAATATCATGGCTGTTACTGGATGCCCATCCTTTTAGATGCCATTGGTGGGCCGAAGGGTTGGAATATTTCCTGGACTTTCTGTAGACAATGTCTTTGTGGGCACGATCCACCTCATCTACTTAGCTGCTCTCCCAGAGAAAAACCCGCTGCTCTGAGCTGGTGGGAGAGGTTCAGTGATACCACCGTGAGACAGGGGAGCATCTTGGTGGCAAACGTGCTGCCCCTTCTTATGCTGCCCCCTCTTCTGACCCTCCATCTTTCTCCCAAATTCTCTCTGACCTGCTGCTGAAAGAAAAAAAAAAATCAGAATTCAAGTACTAGGCATTTTAGGACAGGAAGGCCTGGTGCAATATGGTTCATGGGGTCACAAAGAGTCGGACACGACTTAACGACTAAACAACAACAACTAGGCATTTTGCTCCTAGGGAGGGAGATTGGAGGCAGATGAGGGAGAATTCTCTCTCTGTGTTTCCATGCCGGCTGCTTGCTCTCAGAGGGATTTCGAAGTGACCTTAAGACCTTGTCAATCGGAATGCTTGCTTTCCTCTCCCCTCCTCATCCCTTTTTCTGTCTGTGCTATCCCTTATGGACTGTAAACCTCCAGGATCTCCTCTGATTTTCTCCTTTGGAAGTCTCTCGGTCAAAAGTGCAGGTGAGATGAGAACCACATTTACAAGATCCTGAGCTCCTGAGGAGCTGGAAGCCTGCAGAGGAAACGTCTCTGCGCGCGCAGCTTGATACCCTCCAATCGCCTTCATGTTTGACAACTTGATGCCTCACACCCCTTATTCCACTCCACATACTCATGAAAGAGATCATCTTGTAGCAGCCCAAATTCATTATAACAAAACATTTGCATAATAACGTATTTTATTTATTTATTGAGCATGTGGTATACAATGCCAGGGAGTCTACAGGGAGTCAAAATTTGGATAAATATCTTCCAAACGGGACAGCGGGTTGTGCAGCCCTCCGGTTCAACTCTTGGCACTTCCGTCTCAGTGCAAGTGGTCTGGATGAGGAAACAATCTCACAGCTCTTTGAAGCTATGTGTCAAGTCCACAATGTCCACACCCCAATCCCGAAGAATTCTCATGCAACCAGGCCTGGTTCAGAAAATGCTCCTTTATTTTGTGGTACATGTAGCTTTGAACAAAACATTGCTAAAACGAGAGCCTTGCAAAATTTCCCTCTATTTATCCCCCCTCCCTTAATTGCCCTGGCGCCTCAATTCCTCTTCACCTGGTGGTGACCTCTCCCCTTCCTCCCACGGATCCATAGCTCCTTCCTGGCCATCAGGCCCCCATTGGCCTTGCCTGCAATCCAGTCCGGCCTCATTGCCCATATCAGGTTAAGCTCCTCACCATCTCCCATTACTACTCCTCTTGCAACCCTTAACTACTAGCCCCCCTCCCTAGTCAAAATTGGCAGAAGCAAATCAAACAACCTCCCATTGACTGCCATGCTTTGTAAATTAGCAGTTGTTGGTTGATGCAGGTTCTGACACTATGACAAAAGGATGTGACACTGTTTTAATCCAGGTCTAATAAGTACCATACAGAGATAAATTACATAGGGCTGAATTTCGGTTCAAACTGATGAATCAGCTGATATGGTTACACTTGGTTTTTCCAAAGCCCCAGGGCCCCATCTCAAGCTTTGCCTGGCCTATAAGAAGACTCTGTGCTCAACCTTTCCGGCAATGCCTCTTGGCTTCTCCGATCTGCTTCTTGGAGAACTTGGTAAGTGCTGAGATTTGCTCCGCTTCTTCCTCCCTTCCGAAATCCTTGGCTCTCTCTCTCCGTCTCTCGGTCTCTTTGGACCTCTGGTGGTGGCAGGAGGGATTTTATACAGCGGGGGAGAGATCTGTATTCCGTTCTGAGCTCAGGATCTTGTAAATGTGGTTCTCATCTCACCTGCACTTTTGACCGAGAGACTTCCAAAGGAGAAAATCAGAGGAGATCCTGGAGGTTTATAGTCCATAAGGGATAGCACAGACAGAAAAAGGGATGAGGAGGGGAGAGGAAAGCAAGCATTCCGATTGACAAGGTCTTAAGGTCACTTCGAAATCCCTCTGAGAGCAAGCAGCCAGCATGGAAACACAGAGAGAGAATTCTCCCTCATCTGCCTCCAATCTCCCTCCCTAGGAGCAAAATGCCTAGTTGTTGTTGTTTAGTCGTTAAGTCGTGTCCGACTCTTTGTGACCCCATGAACCATATTGCACCAGGCCTTCCTGTCCTAAAATGCCTAGTACTTGAATTCTGATTTTTTTTTTTCTTTCAGCAGCAGGTCAGAGAGAATTTGGGAGAAAGATGGAGGGTCAGAAGAGGGGCAGCATAAGAGGGGGCAGCACGTTTGCCACCAAGATGCTCCCCTGTCTCACGGTGGTATCACTGAACCTCTCCCACCAGCTCAGAGCAGTGGGTTTTTCTCTGGGAGAGCAGCTGAGGTGGATCGTGCCCACAAAGACATTGTCTACAGAAAGTCCAGGAAATATTCCAACCCTTCGGCCCACCAATGGCATCTAAAAGGATGGGCATCCAGTAACAGCCATGATATTGTCACTTGAATTATGACATCCTTGCCCAAATGTTGCAGATGATATAATTTCTGACACTCACGCCATGATGTCATGTGGTTAAGTAAATACAGTACACCAATTGTGTCATTTGGTGACCTCATAACATGCACTTAATGTCTCATACCCCTTATTCCACTCCACGTACCCATGAATGGGATAATCTTGTAGCAGCCCAAAATCATTATAACAAAACATTTGCATAATAACATAACCCAAGGGCTGTAAAAAGTAGGTTGTGTGAGAGCAAGATTACATAATCTGGGGACCATCTGATGTCTTAGAGGGCAACTCCCATACCCCGTCGCCCTTGGCCACAGCATTTGAGCCTAGAGTTGCCTATCCTTGGACTAACTGTAATTTGCACTAGCAAATAATGTTTCACTTCAGCAGCAACATGGTGGTATGGACAGTGGTGAGATGCAGCTGTCGTTCAACTAAATTTGAAGGGCCGTGGATTGTCCACACTGCTCTTCAAGCTTGTTAGTAACTTCTTGGTAAGCAGCTTGATCATGGTGGGAAGCCTGGAGGTCTGTTATATGTGCCAAAAGAAAATTTGAGTGCACCTGACTCAGGTCTTCCCATGTACAATATTTTTAGTTAAGCAGAATCTATCTACCTAACCATCCATCCATCTATCCACCATTCATTCATTCATTCATTCATTCATTCATTCATTCATTCATTCATTCATTCATCCTCCATCCGTCCATATACCATCAGTCTACCGTCTATCCATCCATCTACCAGCCATCCATCCATCTATTCACCATCCATCCATCCTTCCATCTACTACCCCGTGCATCCATCCAGCAGTCCATCCACAGGCTCCTGCATGTGATGTCTCATAGAGACCTTAATACGGAGATCAAAGCTTCATTGAATCAAGTTTGACTCTTGAGGATGTGAGGGTGTGGGAGATGCTGGTTTCTGGGGAACGGTACAGAAGTGATTTGTCCTCACTTGCTCATCTATTGATTGATTTCTCCAGCCAGGGCTTCCTGTGGTCTCCCATTCCAGACCCAACAAGGTGGTCCCCTAGTTAGGTTTGGGGGACCAGCTAAAGTCTGTACAGTGTGCCATCTTTGGCGTAATATCTCTAAAAACCAACACCCATGTGGCAATAGTCAGGATCTCTCAGCCCTTCGAGGTAGATTAAACAAGGAAACCAGTGACATGTATTACTGCAGTACACTTATTGGAAGGCTTTTAGCTGACTGTTGCCTTGAAGGAGCTCTTCCTCCTGTCCCTCAAGGCCATTCCCTCTGTCCTGTACAGGATCAGAAAAGCCCTGGCTTTTGTTAGGAGGGTTCCCTCAAGGGAGTCCCCAGGGAGTGACGTCTGGGCAAGAACGGAGCCCTTTTGAAGGGGATTCGACATAGCCTGGAGTTTGGACCCACCAAGTAGGAGCTAATGAGAAAGAACTCACAGAAAGCACGTGTTGATGCTGCGGTGAATGTTTAATGTCAGACAGAAATTCTGAGAGGATTTGCCATGAAACTGTGGTCCAATACAAAGGAGGAGTGGAATCCCATCAGATGCTGTGAAATCAAGACGAGGAGATGTTGTGGGGAGAAGGGAAGGCTCAGCATAAGGTTTGGGACTACCGCTGTGTATATTTCCACAATTTCTATATTTCCAAGCGCAAGGAGAAAACAAAAGAGAATCTGTTCAGAATATGAGCTGTTCTCCCTGTTTCACAGAGGTCTGTTGCAAGGAGAGGAAAGAAAGCAAAGAATGAAAGCATTCCAGTAAAACAGCTCCCCATTTGGGGAACATGGGGAGGTGTAGCTGTTGAAAAAGGGGAGCCTTTGGGACATTTTAGCGGGATCAATGTATGGATGCTTGCGATTTGGACATCCACGTCTGTGAGATGTTAATCGTAAACTCAAGTCACAGTACTCATTTGCCAGTGGTCCCCCTGGGAGTAGAGATGTCATTAGCTTCTACAGGGATTGCAGGGAATGCAGGGATAACATCTCCCTCTTGAGCTTCCACCATTAGAGGAACCACCACCACCTGCAGTGAATCCTCCCACACGAACTGGCTCACAGCTGGCAGAGAGGAGGGGTCCTGGAATGGTAATTAGGAAAGGAGATGGCTGGATCACGACTTCAGATGGAGGGGTCTGGTTGATGCAGCCAACACTGGCCCCAGGGACTATGCCAAGGCTGGACGCTGACACACCACCGGCTGTGCTAATCGCGCATGGATTCAGAGACCCCAAGCCACCCACCGGGTAGCAAATTGGTGGGCTGCCGGAGGGGACGCAGGTGGGGACAGTGCAGCTTGGGACGCAGCAGGACATCTTCAGAAGGATGGAGGAAAGTCTGAAACAAAACACAGCAGGGTTTCATTTGGAGCAGTGGGGGAACAGGGACGACAGTTGTCAAACATTAAGGTGACTTGGAGGGTACCACGTTGGACACGGAGAGACGTTTCCTCTGCAGGCTTCCAGCTCCTCCGCCAACCTCTCCCAAGAACACCCTTCCATTCCCCCTTGGCCACTCGCTACCTGCCACCCCACCACCCAAAACCTCTCCCTTCTCCTTGGCACTCTCCAATGTCCCTTTCAAGCTTGCAACTTTTGGAAAACATGGAGCCCCCCAGAGCTGGCGGGTCCCTCTCTTTTGGGCCTGTCATTGACTTCTTGGCTCTATGAGGATTGAAAATCACAGAACACCCTGATGGCTGGAATGGAGTCCTCGGTCCAAAGAGAGGAACCAGCATCCTTCAACACAGCTACTAAACCTCTTATGCTGCCCCCTCTTGGGACCCTCTATCTTTCTCCCTACATTCTCTTTCTCTTGCTGCCAAAAGAAAAAGAAAGAAAGAAAAAATATCAGAATTTAACTGCTACGCATTTTGCTCCTTGGAAAATCGCTATTTTTCTAGGATGCAAGAAAGAGGGAGATTGGAGGCAGATGCAGGCCAATTCTCCCTCTGAAGTGTTTCCATGCCAGCTGCTTGCTCGAAGAGGGATTTCTAAGTCACATTAAGAAATTGTCACTGGGATTGCTTGTTTTCCTCTCCCCTCCTCATCCCTTTTTCTTTCTGTGCTAACCCTTATAGACTATAACCTCCAGGGTGTTGTCCTTGATTTCTCCTTTGCATGTCCTTTTGTCAAAACTGAATACAGATTTCTCCCCCACTGTATAAAATCCCTCCTGCAACCACCAGAAGTCCAAAGAGACCGAGAGACAGAGACAGAGAGCCAAGGATTTCTGAAGGGAGAAAGAAGCAGAGCTAATCTCATAACTTACGAAGTTCTTCGAGAAGCAGATTGGAGGAGCCGAGAGGAGCTGTTGGAAAGGTTGAGGACTGAGCCTCCTTATATACCATGCAAAGGCTGAGGTGGGGCCCCTGGGGCTTGCAAGAAACCATATTTAACCATATTTCCTGACTCATCAGCTTGCACCCAAATTAAGGCCTATGTAATTTACATTTGCATGGTTCCTATTAGACGTGGATTATAACCCTGTCGCATCCTTTTATTATAGCTTCAATGAACTTTGAGATTATTGGGTCATCCGGTTCATTCCCCCTGACTTAGAAATGCCAAGCATTGTACCATAGGGGTATAGAACCTGCTGTCCAGTTTGGAAGAAATTTATATTAAATTTCATAGAGCTTGGTGGAAGTCTAAGACTGGTATCTTGCAATAGATTTGTGAAGGATTTTCAGTCTGGAGTATTTGGGATGAACTGACTATATGCCTCTCTCCTAGACAATGACCTGATCTGGTTTTGGGAGTTTGTCCATCTTGATTGTCTGTTTCTTCTGGTGGACCTTCCAGCTGTTGTGTTTTATTCCATAAAAAACACTTTTGCATGCTGGGTGATATTAACTATGGGGTCAGGAAGATCCACAGAATTAATCGAATCCATCTTCTAATGATGAAGAACCAGGAAGATTGTGTTTACCTGATTTGAAATTGTATTTTGCAGCTTCCTGTTTGGTTTGGATGAAAGAGTGGGTGTTGCTGAGAAATAGGAGGCTTCTGGAATTAGAAGGACATGACCTGAGGTTTGGGTGGCATGGATATTTTTGGTACAATAAAATCAAGGTTAATGTGGATTTTAAAAATCATTGTGTCAGACGTGCCATATTGAGAATATGGGATAGATACAAACCCAGTTTGTGCCTGAAAACACCTTTGTGGATCTCAGCACAAGAAGCATTTTATAGATGAGAAATAATAGGCAAACACGAATGGCTAACTTATTGCCAGATACTAGAATTTTGTCAAGGGGAATGTAAAATAAAGGCCCAAAAGAATTCTCCCTTTCCGGCAATGCCTCTTGGCTTCTCCGATCTGCTTCTTGGAGAACTTGGTAAGTGCTGAGATTTGCTCCGCTTCTTCCTCCCTTCCGAAATCCTTGGCTCTCTCTCCCCGTCTCTCAGTCTCTTTGGACCTCTGGTGGTGGCAGGAGGGATTTTATACAGCGGGGGAGAGATCTGTATTCCATTCTGAGCTCAGGATCTTGTAAATGTGGTTCTCATCTCACCTGCACTTTTGACCGAGAGACTTCCAAAGGAGAAAATCAGAGGAGATCCTGGAGGTTTATAGTCCATAAGGGATAGCACAGACAGAAAAAGGGATGAGGAGGGGAGAGGAAAGCAAGCATTCCGATTGACAAGGTCTTAAGGTCACTTCGAAATCCCTCTCAGAGCATGCAGCCGGCATGGAAACACAGAGAGAGAATTCTCCCTCATCTGCCTCCAATCATTTCTCTTTCTTGCAGCCTAGAAAAGCAGCCATTTCTCAAGGAGCAAAATGCATAGCAGTTAAATTCTGATATTTTTTCTTTCTTTCTTTTTCTTTTGGCAGCAAGAGAAAGAGAATGTAGGGAGAAAGATAGAGGGTCCCAAGAGGGGGCCCCATAAGAGGCTGAGCTGTGTTGAAGGATGCCAGTTCCTCTCTTTGGACTGAGGACTCCATTCCAGCCATCAGGGTGTTCTGTGATTTTCAATCCTCATAGAGCCAAGAGTCAATGACAGGCCCAAAAGAGAGGGACCCGCCAGCTCTGGGGGGCTCCATGTTTTCCAAAAGTTGCAAGCTTGAAAGGGACATTGGAGAGTGCCAAGGAGAAGGGAGAGGTTTTGGGTGGTGGGGTGGCAGGTAGCGAGTGGCCAAGGGGGAATGGAAGGGTGTTCTTGGGAGAGGTTGGCGGAGGAGCTGGAAGCCTGCAGAGGAAACGTCTCTGCGTGCGCAGCTTGATACCCTCCAATCGCCTTCATGTTTGACAACTCTCCTCCCTGTTCCTCCACTCTCCCCAAATGAATCCTGCTGTGTTTCGTTTCTGACTTTCCTCCATCCTTCTCAAGAGCCAGGGCTTTTGTGATCCTGTAGAGGACAGAGGGAATGGTCTTGAGGGACAAGGGGAAGTGCTTCATCAGGGCAACGGTCAGCTTAGTTCTGTAATAATGCCTGGCACTGGTTTCCTAGTCTGATCCACCTTGAAGGGCTGAGCGATCCTGAGCATTGCGACATGGGTGTTGGTTTTTAGAGAGATGACGCCAAAGATGGCAGCAGTGCACTGACTTTAGCTGGTCCCCCAAAGCTCACCAGGAGAGGACCTCATTGGGTCTGGAATGGGAGGCCACCAGGAAGCTTGGCTGGAGAAAGGAATCAATAAACAACAGAGTGAGGCCAAATCACTCAGGTACCATTCCCCAAAAGGAGGACGTCCCACTCCCTCTTCTCCTCAAGCGTCAAACTTGGCTCAAGGAGGCTTTGACCTCCCTATTGGGGTCTCCAGCAGGCGTCACTCGCAGGAGCCTTCCAGCACACAGGTGAGCCCCGTAACACAGTCTGGAAAGCTGGGAAGCTGAATCCTCCCGAACCTTGCCTGCTCCCTTTCTGTCAGGATTCCAAATATTCAAATAAGCCTAAGTCATACTATGTAATGTATTTTTCAAAATATCATTGTATGTATCTTTTGTTTTCTTTTCACATTGTCTTTCGAATGTGAAGAGATTCGTCCTGTTGGAGGGCAGCATGTCAGGATCTACGCAAGCTAGAAACCATCCTTTCATTTAATTTAGACTAGCAATGCATACTAAACAGTTAAATGGTTAAAGTGTTAATTGCTGGCCCGCTTGCTTGGTCCTGCCATTGAAGTTAGGAGAAGGGGGGAGGGAGATGCCAAGCCAGGTGCAGCTGTGGTCTCTGCAGAGGCGCCAAGAAGGTCAGGCAACCGTGAGAGCAGGAGAAAGGCGCGAGGAATTTCAAGCGGGAAAAGAAAGGAAAAAGAGGGGACAATGGGCTTAAAAGGGAAGGTTTTGCTTAGCAATGCTTAGACTCAACAACCTATAGATGCTGTACATTTCTCCTAGGAAAGACATCTTTAATGGAACTAATTTGACTCCAGACGATTGACTGAACTTGGGGAATGAGTGTGCAGACTCTGACACTTTCTTCTGCTCCTCAGATGACGTCATTTTGCTCTTCGGTCTCCTTTCTGCTTGTTTTATTTTCTATTCCGCAAAGAAGAAGCACCGCCCTTTTGCAAGCTTGGGGGGGAATGTTTCTCTCTTCCCAAAAGGGGGGCCACTGAATGAAACCCCAATTCCACCCAGAACTGGTTTCCTGGAATGAGAAGAAGAGCCATTCCACAGGATCAGTATTTCAGGAGTCTTCTCTCCTGGGGATCCCTCCACAGAGACCCACCTCGCAGTGGTTCTGAAGTTCTTTGAGAGTCTGGTTTTGCTTCTCAACCTGGAATTCGTGGTAGATGAAGCCCTGAGGTTGGTTTGCTTATTCAAGTTAAATAGCCACCCATCTCACGTCCATGACTCTAGGTAGCTTACAATGAACGAGATGAAATATATAGTAGAAAAATTAAAACCCATAGCAACCTTTTTATGATATGTTGGGTGCCTTTTCTCCACACATGTCCATGCTCTTTTAACTCATCATATTACTGCTTTTTATTTTACAAATGTAAGCCCCCAAGAACTGTCTTGGAGTTGGGTGGCTTCTAAATCCAGATAGATTAGATGGGATGAATGGATGGATGGATGGATCAGCAGGTAGATAGATAGATGGGTGGGTGGGTGGAGAGATGGATGGATGGATGAAGCTTTTTTTTTTTAAAAAATATTTTTTTATTTTTACAACAAACACAAAACATACATGAACAAACAAAACCATAAAAAGGCATAAAAAAAAAGCATCTTCCATTTTATAGCGTGTGTCAACCAGTTACCAACTCGTTGGTGCCCCTTTCATAATCTTAAATTCTCATATCATCTATTCAAAATATACTTGTATACTTATCAATTAACAATTATTAATCATTCATAACTAATCTATAGAATCATTTATTACAAGAAATTTTAACTTTCAATAGGATTAGTAATACATTTTCATCTATCGATTATATGTGTATATATATAATAATTAATATCAAATTTCTATTATAAAGTTTCCTAATCCATTACATTACTATATTTTCTCATCCAATCATTAATAAAAACAAGTTACTTATCTTCTTACTCTAATTTCAAATCTCAATTTAACTCATCTCTGCACATTTCATAATTTTCAATAACTTCCTCCTGCATAAGTAATTTTTAATTTTTCCAATTCTTAAAAGTTACAGTTCTAACCAGTATCAGTTACAATATCAGTTACAGTTCTAACCGGGTTACAGTTCTAACCAGATTCTTCACTACATGTTTCAACAAAAATATCTCTAGTTTAAAATCTATATGTTACTATATTCAACCATGTATAAATGTCTAATCTCTTAAAACATTTAGAATCAAATACAATTTTTAACTGTATATCTCAGATTTATACTTTATTCCAGCGCTTGCATAATTTTGAGTTCACCCTTTTCATTCAATATCCCAAAATATCTAGCTGTTTATTCCTTTTTCTATATTATTGGATAAGAGAAAGCAATAATAAATGTCCTTTCAAACATTCTGCTTTTGAAGCTTCTGTCAGTTCCATCATTGTTGTATTCCCCTCGTTTTTTCTTTAAACATCTGAAGTAGTTTCTTTCAATATTGTTTTACTTCTTCTTTTTGTGCATTCTCTTAGTACGATTTTCCATTATAATCTTGTATAATCTTTTTCTCACCCTCAGTGCCAAGAACAAGTCTGTCCCTCTTCATTTATCAGTTGATTAACCCTTTTAATTCTCAGTTTATAAGCCTCACAATAATTCTGTTTAATGTTTCTGATTTCTTGTACTATTTCTTCCTTTTCCATTGATCCCGTTTTATGTTTAATTAAGTCCATTTTAGCTTCAATATCTTTTTTTCTTTTTTTTTTTGCGGAAATTTCTGCAGCTCTTCTTCCAGTTTTTTATAGTCATCCTCAATAGTTTAAAGATCTTTTTCTGCATTGTGTTTCTCGTATAGTCTATTATCTTGTATAAACCTTCATTGAGTCAAAGGATTCTTTATCTTTGTTCTTGCCAAAAATAAGAAGAAAAAAAAAAAAGGAGAGGAAGGGAAAGACTAAGTCTCTTTAAAAAAATCCAACTGAGGGGGGAATGGAGAGCAAAGCAGAGCTTCTAGCAGAAAGAAGAGCTACTGCCACTAATCAGGGCTCTTGTGACTAGCTCAAACTTTCCATCTTGATATTTTCAAAATCGCTTTCAACTCCACTTTCTTGTTTATAGTTACGGATGGCACCTGTATAAACATGCACATCCCACTATCTTTTTAGAAAGCCCAGGGTCCTTGAGCATGGGTCACAATGGAAGAAAAAAGGCACTATGTCGAGCCTCTAGATGGCAGTGCAACTTTCTTTCATTTACTTTCTCTTAACTCCACTTTCCCCGTTTCAAAATCAAAAAGTATAAATTTCTTACAACAATAAAGAAATCTTAGTCAAAAAAAAGGCTTAAGATAAAGAGTTATTGAGTATTAAAAAGAAAAAGCCAATCCAGTTAAAAATATATATATTTTTTAAGAGAAAAACATCTTGCCAATTCCACTAAAAAGGGAAAGTTAAAAAGAAAAAAAAAAATTCCCCCCCTTTTTTTATAAGGCTCGATCTCGCCGCTTAATCCACTTTTCTTCACTTTTAAAAATCTCTTTAAGTTACTTAAGGTGTTCTCTAAGAATAGTTGAATAGTAAAAGTCCATCTCACCCAGTTGACACCCCTCTCTTCCTTCTTCCTTTGGAGCTGTCCCGGCTTTCGCAGCCATTTTGGCTGGCTCTCCTCCGCCGGCTTCAAGAGCTTCTCCCGGGATCAATCTGGGACTTGCGGCGTCCCTGAGATCCGCGGGACGCGCCCTTTGCGATCGCCATCTCTACGGGACGGCTTAGGTCCATCGGGACCGTCCGGGGGAGGAGATATCGGCTGCCATCCTGGGAGCCCAGGATCGCCCGCCGTATCGCCGCGACGCCAGCTCCGCCCTCCGGATGGATGAAGCTTTGATCCCCCTATTAAAGCCTATACCAGGCATCATTTGCAGGAGCCTATGGATTGACGGCTGGATGGATGGATCATAGATGGATGGATAGATGGTAGATTGATGGATAGACTATGCGTAAATCACTAACAAGCTTGAAGAGCAGCGTAGACAACCCACGACCCTTCAGTCGTTCTTGAACAACAGCTACATCTCACCACTGTCCATACCACCATGTTGCTGCTGAAGTGAAACACGCGTGTTTTTTCTTTGCTAGTGCAAATTAGTTAGTGCAAGGAGAGGCAACTGTAGGCTCAGACGCTGTGGCCAAGGGCGAGGGCGTATGGGAGTGGCCCTCTAAGACATCAGATGATCCTCCGATTGTGTAATTTCACTCTCACACAACCTACTTTTTCAGCCCTTGGGTTACGTGATGTGGGGACGTGGTGGCGCAGCGGCTTAACGGTGCTGGAATTTGCCGGCCAGAAATGGCCGACAGGCCAACGGTTTGAGCCCAGCTCCGTGTGGCGGAAGTGTGTCCCGTCGTTTCGTCCCTCGCTGCTGCCCACCTAGCAGTTCGAGAGCACACCATCTGCGAGTACATGAATAGGTACCCCATTTGGCGGGGGGAAACACTGGCAGCATGGGGAGCAGGATCCGGCCCTGGAGCTGCCTGGACGAAATCGGCGAACGGATCGGTGGAGAAAGGAAAAGCCCGGATGAGCCGACTTGCCTAGGGACATTGCTGGCCCGCTGGCGCAAAGCCAGCTTCCCACTTGTGGTGCGCCTGTGCGGTGGAAGAACTAGCAATTGCTGGTGCCAGAACATCTACCGTGTGTAAAAAATTGTAGACCCCCTGGCATTGTATGCCGGACCATAAATAAACAGGTAAATAAATAAATAAATAAATAATAAATATATACGTTATTATGCAAATGTTTTGTTATAATGAACTTGGGCTGCTACAAGATGATCCCATTCCTGGGTATGTGGAGTGGAATAAGGGGTGTGAGACATCAAGTGTGTGTTATGAGGTCCTCAAATGACACAACTGGAGCACTGTCGTTTGCGACAGTCGCGTGAGGATGTCATAATTCGTGTGACAACATCATGGCTGTTACCGGATGCCCGTCCTCTTAGGTGCCATTGGAGGGCAGAAGGGCTGAAGTATTTCCTGGACTTTTCTTAGACAATGTCTTTGTGGACACGATCCACCTCATCTACGTAGCTGCTCTCCCAGAGAAAAACCCACGGCTCTGAGCTGGTGGGAGAGTTCAGGGATGCCACCGCGAGACAGGGGAGCATCTTGGTGGCAAACGGGTCCACCACAGAGACGGTCAGAAGGCTTTCGTGTCCTGCTCTGTTTTGTGTTTTAATTCCTGAAGGGGAAGAAATCCATTTCTCTCCTGGCAGCTGTGCAGCCAATGCTGAGAAAGTTGTGGGAGGCTACTCCACCCCTTGCTTTTCTCCCCCTGTTTTACCCTTCATGGTAGCCCACTTGTATAATATGGGCTTGTGTGCATACCATCGATGGTCTAGGATTTCCATGGATGCTCCCAATTGCCACTAGCCTGCACAGCAGACACAAATGGGCACTCAAAAGGAAAACGCTTAAGGCATCCTTCCTGTAACACCCTTGTGAGTCATTAACCAAGTTACATCTCCTTTCTAGAGATTATTGTAGCACAGCATCAGGCTAAAAGCATCGAGCACCACTGCTGGGGGAGTACATAGCCCTGCTCACTTCCTCCAGGAGGTTCCTAGTATCCCCAAATCCTTTGGGCCTAGAAACTACTGGCATAGCTCCAAGACACCATGATACCTTCTCCCCTATCCAGGTAGACAGCAGTAGGTGTGGCTTGGCCAATTAAGTCAATGGGAGGAATGTTCTCTTCTACCTGGTTTGACAGTGAGTTCTGTACTGGCAAGGCTTCTTCAACCACTCTTCCTCTCCAACTCTTTTTCTTGGAGGACTAAGTAGGCAAATGTGGACAAATGACTCAGTTGAGATGTTTCCAAACCTTGACTGATGGGGAGAAGTTAACTTAATGGTGTCTCTGTGTCTGTTTTGAGCCAAGCTAAAATTCACTTTGTTAACTGAACCCTTTTGCGTGTTCCCAGAACAAAGTAAGCCTCCCACCTGCCCTTAAGTGTGTCAAAGATGTTGTGGAGACAGGGCCTATGCTTGTTAGTGTATCACAAGGTGATTTAAAATGTTTTTGCTTGAATTGAAGTACAGGACCGAAGAAGCAGATGTTATGGATTTTCGTTTCTTTCCCATGGAACTTCACCATGTCTGTCCCCATGAAATGAAAGAAAATTGCAACTTTCCCTCTTAAGCAGTCAATAGTCCCACAAGAAGAGACCCTTTACTTGAAGGCCTCATGGATAGAGCAAAAACCACAGGTTATCTGGAGGATTTTCTGGTCCAATGTGTGGAAGGAGAATTCACAGGAAAGGGGGGAAAAAACACCTCAACTCCCAGCCAGTGAGTGATCACAATGCTATTTTATTTTCTTTAAAAGGTTAGACTAAGGGCAACTCCTCTCCAGTCTCTTTGCAAAACTGCCATCCTTCAACCCATCTTTGATATCTCTGGTCCAATCTTTAGAGCAACCCAGCTTCAATACACTCCGCCCCTCCACTTGAAGGTTCAGAAGAAGGTTTCCAGCTACATTGGGCCAGACCTGGCAACTTCATCAGCTTTCAACTCCAAGAAAGAAGGACACTCTCAGATTTGAAGGCTGACATCTTGGGAAGAGACCAGATGGGGGAGATTGAAAAATCTAAAGGTAAAGAGTTTCTCAAGTTGAGCGTGGCTCCTTGTGATTCCACGGACATTTCCGTGTTGGGACTTTTTGACCACAATGCTTTCTTGTGGCATTTTTAAAATTCTTCCTGCGCATGAACCAAGTGAGGTCTTGCTTGGCCTTTCTACGATCAGCCAAGACCAGCAATTGTCACTTGGTTGAGGTCCACTCATGCCTTCCCTCTTAATTTGCCCTTTTTCCAGAATGTCCTGGACATGGGTGGACAGATCCAGAAAGAAAGACTCAAGCTATCATTCACAGTCTCTGTGATTATTATAATTGTTATTTGTCAAACAACACCTACATGACTATACAAAATGGTTCGATGTTTCTGCTCTTGACCCTATGGGACAGTTCAGTAAGGAACTCCAAATTACGTTTCTGGAGTTTCACTCCAGCCCCATCTATGTTGAACTCCTCTCTCAGACTTAGATCTCAGGTCTGTAGCTTTCTTCATGACACTGGCCTGTCCAGAAATGGACATCTTCTGGACCTGCTTACACCTCGTACAGGCTGGTCTCGAAGAAGGCCAACACGACTGGAGGCTCGTGGCAGCAAAATGCAGGCGAGCTACAGGGGTGTAAGCAACCATCTGGGATTTCACAAGATGTGGATTCAGGAACCAGGACTTCCAAGCCCGTTAACCTTGTTTCAGCCATATAGGATGGAGGTTGCAACAGGAATGATGATGAGGGGAGACTGGTGCTGTAAGAAGTGTTGTAGCTGCAGAGTTCTCCAGGACAAGCCATGGTTAGCTGGTAGGAGTTAAATCTGAAAGGAGAAGATGGCCATTGGTCTTCTACAACATTATTTTATTTTCATTTGCTATTATAACGTGCCATACATGGTCTTTCTCCTGAAAATAACCCTACAAGGTGGCAGAAGCCTGAAAGCACCCAGGGAATCTCAGGGTGAAGCTTGGATTTAGGTCTTCCCGGTCTGAATCCAACATCTTAACTGTTATGTCATATTACACTCTTCTCCAACTGGGCAACCTTTCAGGTGTGTGGACTTCAGCTCCTAGAACTCCCCAGCCAAGATGGACAGTGCTGAGAATTCTGGGAATTGAAGGCCCCCTTTCTGATATGCGGACTTCAACTCCCAGAATTCCCCAGCCCAGATGGACAGTGCTAAGAATTCTGGGAATTGAAGGCTACCCTTCAAATCTATGGATTTCAAGTCCTAAAATCCCCAAACGAGAATGTGGGAAACTAAAATCCACATTCTGTTATGAATGGAAAACTCGCTCCCCTTTCCTTCTTAATTTTCCTTCCTTCCTTCCTTCCTTCCTTCCTTCCTTCCTTCCTTCCTTCCTTCCTTCCTTCCTTCCTTCCTTCCTTCCTTCCTTCCTTCCTTCCTTCCTTTCTTTCTTTCTTTCTTTCTTTCTTTCTTTCTTTCTTTCTTTCTTTCTTTCTTTCTTTCTTTCTTTCTTTCTTTCTAAAAGTACTTTCCATCCCATTTAAGGAGAACTGTGTGGATGGTTTTAAAAATGTGTATGGACATTTTTGATCTAAACACAAACAGCAAAATACACTATGCCAAATGCACAAACTATTTGTCATGACAGAGAAAATTCATCTTACTTAATTGCCATGCAACTATTATAGAAGTTGAGCTCGTGAGGGGGGAAATTATGTAAATATGACAAAATACTCAAGAATCCAAAGATTTTGTTTCCTTCCTCAACTACTTTTTTTTAAGTCTCAAGTTTCTGCCCTCTAATGAAGAAAATACAGATTTTTATGAATTAAAAACAAAAGCAAGACAATTCTCAGCCTTCCTTAACCAGAGACAATAGGGTGTCATGGTTATCTGGTGACTTTGTTAAAACGTGATGGAAACTTGTTTTAAAAATGAATACTGAGGCAAGCAGATAGAGGAAAACTTGTGTCTTTCTGATTTGGGATCTTCCAATTCAACTCTTTCGGCCAGAGTTAGACAGATTGACTCTTAATCAAAGGAACTCATTGCCACAGGAGGTAGGAGAAAACTCCTAAATCAATAGCTTGGGGTACCTTTCCAACTTCAGTTGTGGGGCCAGAGTTGGAGACAAGACTGGGTCCTTCTGCTCTCTGACGTTGAAATAAGGACAGCGGCAAAACGTGAACATGGAATGAGAACTTAGGCGTCTCTCTGTGTTTTCCAGCTGGAGAGTTAGGCGTCAAAGCCAGCAAAAAGAGCTTGAAGAACAGGCTTGAACAAAGCTTGAGAAACCAGCAAGGTCTGCCTCCATCTCAGTTCTCACAAAGGCTGGGCCTAAAATTCCCCCCACATGTTTCCACCTGCTCTTACTCACAGTTTCATGAAGAAGTTCCCTTTTGAAACTTATTTCAAGGGAAAAGGGAAGCTTGGAGAAGTGGGCAAGGGGGGGAGGCAGAAGTGCAACCAGGAGAAGAAACCACAGGTGTGAACATCTGCTTTGCCTTGGGCAGCCTCCTTTCCAAACACCTCTGCCACCTTCTCTTCTTTCCACATGTCCCCATCTTTGCCTCTCTCAACAATAAAATCAGCTCAAAACCCCACAGAGAGAAATGAGGAGGAAAACCTCAAGACCCCTGAGAATGAGGCAGAAAAACAGATGCCTTTTTAGATTTCAGAGCAAGGGAAGTGAGCTCTGAGGCCTCGCAAGCGCCCATTATGTGGGACTTACCTGGTCCCTACGGTCTTCCGAAGCGACAACTAGCCAAGCGTGGAGGAGGAAGATGTTTTATACGAGCCCTTCAGAAGCCCAGAGGCTGAGAAACACGTCATTAACCTTAATCTGACTGCACATTTCAAAGTGTCCTTAAATTAATTTAATTATTGGCCTCCCTGTTTACAATGCTCAGCTGCCTCTCAGGAGTTGCTTTAATCTGCAGCAAATTTAATCTAGAAAAGATTTGCTCCTACACCCTTTGTTCTATTAAGTCTTAATTTCAGCTGACTTCCCTCTTTGCAGGACATGGTTATTCCTTTCATTAGGAATTGTTGCTCAGTTGCTCTTCAGGCATTTCGCTTGGTTTCTTCTGGAACTTTAATTGCTTTCTTTTTTCTCTTTTTCTGAGAACCAGCCCAAGTAGGTGGATCTCATGCGAGGCCCTTCAAGTCTATCCTAAGCCCTCTGAGGCACAGCATTAAACCAGATTCATAAAATCTGAAATGACTAAGATTCACTTTCTCGACTTCGTTCAGAGTAGGGATATTGATAGAAAACAACTTTCGGGAACACAGTCCTTCAAGATGGGCAGATTCTTTCAAGGAATCTCTTGTGGTTGGGAGATTAAGGCCTTACGAAGCCAAAGTCTGATCTTGATGATATGCTAATCAACAGCAATCAATTTTTATTGTCCATAAATTTAAGGTTAATAGTACCCTGGTCTCACTTTCTTTTCCCACTGCAATTCCATAAATAATTGAAAGACCTGTGCTTATTAAATGATTAGAAGGTCTGTGTTCATTCAACACTTGAAAAATCTGTGTTTCGTAAATTATTGGAAGATTTGCGTTCATTCCACGTTTGGAAGATCTGTGTTCATTCCACGTTTGGAAGATCTGCGCTCATTCCATGTTTGGAAGATCTGTGTTCATTTCATGCTCGGAAGATCTGCGTTCCATAAATTATTCAAAGAGTTATGTTCATACCTTTGCCCAACAGTTCCTCCTATGCTAAATCTAATGGCTGAGTGACAGCTTAGATAGCATGGATGTGGTGACAAAAGGTGAAACATCACAACATAAATGATTCTGTGGTATCCTATCGAAGTCAATCCAACTGATGTGATGGAAGATGTTAGGAGATAGGTCCTCTGACAAGCCTAATCAAGGGGAAAGCCATATGTTTTACACCTTCTCCCCTTCCCCCATGATGGCTTTGGAGGAAGGGAGCAAAATTATGGAGTGGGACAGTCTTTGTAAATGGCACACCTGTACTTTATGGAAGAAAATAGGAATAACGTTATGACGGATTAGCAATATTATTGGAAAATCTTGGGAGCAACAATTAAATTCTAAATCTCATGGGTGGTTTCCTTTGGAATCAATCATACCTGGTCATCATGGTACCATTGTCCAGGACAGTGAGACACAAGATGTCTCCTTCTCAGCAGGAGTAGAAGATAATGTAGAAGTTGGAAGGATAATCCTTTTATCTTCAGCTTATGCTCTCCTGCACCCAGACACATGGCCCAATTTTCACTGTCAGTCATCAATTATCCATGTATGTGGCTTCCAGGGAAGTAAACCATAGTTCACAGTGTCCTATATGAGTGTTTTCTCCCATGTTATGAGGGTACAGAATGAGGCTTCCTAAGAATCTTGGATTTCATTTGCAAAGCAAGTTCCTGGATTTCAAGATGGACCAAGAACATCTTGCAGTTTTGGAAGCATTGTTGAACCAGAATCCCAGAGAAGGGCTGTGTTGGTCTGGAGAACACCTTAATCACCTCCCCATGTGTTGGGATTAATACAATGTTTAATTATGCACTGATGGATTTTTCCAAAGGGTCTCCCTGGAATAACCTTTGGCCCAGGATTTTAACCCAAAAGCATGGTGGCCAGATGTTTCTCCTGGTTGTAGAAAAGAAATCTTTAAGGAAGAAGAATGAAGAAGAATGGAAAACTTTAAGAAATGGTAGAAAGTTTTCTGTCTCCAAAGAAGTTTAATGAGTTTTCCTTTCCTCTTTCTTTCCCACCCTTCTTCTTTGATCCCGAGTAAAGTCCATATTCCATTCCCATCCTCATAGAAATGCTGTTTCAACCCAGCATTTCTTTCTTGGAAATGCAACTCTTTCTAACTTACAAATTGGGTCCCCGTTTGAGGTTCTAAAACGTTCTAGGTTTTCTAGTGAAAAGCCAAGGAAGGGGGCGATCTTCCTCAAAGACTTGCTGCAACGTGAGCTAGGCCTGAGCACCCTTTCATAATGGCGGTAAAAATAAATGAAAATTAGAGACATTAATATCCTGAAGGTTGGGTGTAAAAGAAGTTTACATTATCCTTTAAACTCTTGAGGGAAATATTCAACCTAAGCAACTTTATCCCATTATAATAATTGTGCTAACCACAATTATTCCCCCACACCCAAGAACCCAAAGAGGAAAGAATTGCAATTAAACCAACTGATTTTCAAAGGGATGGGTACTTTGATGTTTCACCACTGGAACACCACTGTTTGGAAATCTGCAGCTGGCTTGATTTTGATCAGGGTTGATATTTTGAGGTTGGGTTCATTCAAGATCCTTTCAATGGGAAAATCTCAAGGGTGCCACTGTTAATTTCCTGTCAAGGTTTTCCATGGTGGTAAATCAGCTCTGCAGCCCCAGGAAATTGGTGGTGGTGCTGGTTGGAGAAGAGGGAAAGGGAAGGTCACTGTATCACAGAATTAAGGAATCTAAAATCTGGTCCTTTGGGCAACGTCAGCCTCTGTTTATTCCACTTCTTACTGGGAGAGGAGGAGAGAAAGATGTGAAATGTTGCACTACCCTAAATTAGGCTCCACACCATGAAACACAAGGACTCTTCATGTAATCAGAAAAAAAGTGATATTCCAACAGTGCCCATTTGTAATGAAGTCCTGTCTCCTTTAGGCCACCCTCCACCCCCCTACTCCAATGTGGAGCTGGGCAAATCTTCAGTTCTGATATTCCATTCCGAGGTGGTTCAGTGGAACCTCCAAATCAAGTCTTCTTTCCAAAGTGGATCAGCTCTTGGGACGGGATGGTGGAATCCAATCAAGTGCATTCCAGAAGTTGGAGATGCAGGAGGACCTTTTCTGAATGGTTCTGGACAGTCAGATCGAATCCATTTTCTGGTTCAAACTGGAACAAATCAAGGATTCCAATCAAACTGATGATTCAAATTAGAGAAAGCATCTGAATTTTAGCTGGAGTAGATGGCATGGTAGACCCCAATTTTCTTGTCTATATTCACATGACACTGGGGAATTTTGCTCAACTTACATTCATCCTCTTTGTCCCATGTCCCTTTACTCATGTGGCACGCTGATCTCCACTTGACTCAGATGTGTTCTGACTGGTTCATAGAACATGCAGAAATGAAACAGTTTATTCATCAAGGTAGACAGCTTCTCTTGACACAGTCCACGTTTGGATCCCTAAGGGATTTGTTGCTGGGGGAGGACGGTGGAGATGTCAATTATGGTTGTCACTTTTTCACTCCCTGACAAGGGCTTCTTCTTTGACAGATCTATGGCATGATCCTGTCACTAGAAGAGAAGAACTAATGGGATCTGCTCAGAGGCAGATAGGTGAGGCTTTTTCAGGATTGCAGATGTTTAAGAGTATGAAAGTCCCATGCTGTTGAGTAACAGGGTGCAGGGTTTTGGGGAGGTGGATCCAAGGGTCTTTTTGTTCCAAAGAGACAACAGGGGGAAAGAGATGGGAGAAGAACTATCAGGAAAAAGTGAGAGGGTGTGCTTCATAAATAAGACCCAGGAGGCTGGGGTGGAAAAGATCTGATAGAACAGGAGATAAGAGTGGCATTCCACTGGGTGGGACAGGAAAATGCATAGGCTCAAAGCTTTTCAGCTTGATTAAAGAGGTAAGATGAAAGAGATGGACCGAACACAAGACAAATTCTTTACATTCCAATGGAACACCCTCATTCCATGCAGACCTCATTCCATCTTGCTCCTGACATGTCCAAGTCTTTTTCATCATGGAGAAACTTCTTAGCTCACTTTACAGTTGCTCTGGAACACTCGCTTAATGAATATTCACCTGGCATCTCTATTTTAACTGCAAGCACTAGCTTTCTTCGCCCCAGCTGGCCTTCCAGCTGTGTTGGCACTACAATCCCCATAATTTCCATTGGGCCAGGTGGCTGGGGTTACTGGGAATTGGGATTACAATATGTCTAGAAGGCTAGTTCAGTTAAGAACAGCTGGTGACCTGCCATCTTATTTTAAGCATTTAATTCTAGGTGTGTTTCATGGAGCCACTCCAACACAGCTGCTCTGCAGCTGTCTTGGCATTAGCTCTGCTGGCTGGGAAGGATGGGAAGTGGAATTCAGTAACATCTGGAAAACTACAGGTGATTCTCTTTAACAGTTCAACTGACATCATGTCAGGTGGTCTTCTGAGTTCAGTCCTTCTTCATCAGTGCTCCCAAATCAAATCCATGTTCTGATGGCTTCTATCCTGAGAAGGTCACAATCTTCAGAAGATTGCATCCTCCCACCGGAGATGCTGTCCCTGTGATTTTAGATCCCTGAATTAGGCCAGGATGTGGGACAACTGGTTCAAGAAATCCAGATGACTTCCAATCCAAGTAGACATTTGAATCTGCATCTTGGACCTTTTGTGGCCTGCCCTTTCTTCTTCTGCCCAGGACCACCTGAGATCTGGGAAGAGGCATTCCATCTTGGCCCCAAGCAACATATCTTGGGAAGCCTTCACCCCAGCAACCTGTGATCCCTGATGGTTGTTTTCAAGGCTCAGATGCGGAACGTGGGCTCAAAAAATTCAGATTGGGGCAAACTCTTAATTACTTTGTTTGTGGCCATTGTTTCCAAGGGCGAGTGAGTGATCAGATATGATAAGACTCAAATTAATGGCTTTGCTGCATTTCCAAGCTGTGATCAATCTTGTCATAATGTGAGTAGAGCTCAGGATAATTAGATAAATAGTTGGGAAATGTTTAGTTCTCCTTGTAGGTGGAGTGCTGGTGGCCTCTTGTTCTTGGAAAGGGGACTCTCAACCTGCTGCACAAAGCCTGTTGTGGTCCTTCTGCTGATGAAATGTGCACCTCCTGCCCTACCACTGGGGAATGATCCTGTCCCCTTGCTCATAGTATCACAGATACCCAGGTGATGATAGGAGTCTTCAATTGGGATAACAATGAACATGTCTTACAGAATTAATTGCATTAATTGCAATGTGGATGTGTGAAGGAACCAATCCATGGAGTCAACCAGTCCATTCGTATTTGCAATTTCCTGCTCTCGGCCTCCCCATAGATCCTCTGGATTTTACTAGACTTTCCTCCACCTTCTACTGAGCTGGGAACATAGTTTCTTTGGAAATGAAACCGGCCTGGAACATGACGGGATGGGGGGAGTGCATCTACCCTTGCTCTTCTTGACCTCTCGGCGGCTTTCGATACCATTGATCATGGTATCCTTTTGGGTCGGCTGCAGGAGTTGGGGCTGGGTGGCACAATGTTGTGCTGGTTCAGCTCCTTTCTCCAAGGCCGAACCCAATTGGTGTTGATAGGGAGCGAGAGGTCCAGCCCCTGGCCCCTACTTTGTGGGGTGCCAAAGGGTTCAGTGCTTTCACCGCTCCTATTTAACATCTACATGAAACCGCTGGGTGAGATCATACGGCACCATGGGGTGAGGTATCATCAGTATGCTGATGATACCCAATTATACATCTCCATCCCAGGTGCCTTAAGTGATGCTGTGACTGCCCTCTCGCGGTGCCTGGAGGCTGTGGGGGCCTGGATGGGGGGCAACAGGCTTCAGCTGAACCCTGGTAAGACGGTATGGCTGTGGATATGGGGAGCCTCAAGATCTAGGAGCTTGTCATCTTTGGTTCTTGACGGGGTTGCACTACCCCAGACAGACCCGGTGCTTAGTCTGGGGGTTCTTCTGGACTCACGACTCCTGCTCGAAGAGCAGGTGGCAGTCGTGGCTAGGAGGGCCTTTGCACGACTTCGTGTTGTGCAGCAGTTACGCCCCTTCCTGGATCAGGAGGACCTCCGCACGGTCACTCATGCCTGGTCACCTCCGGGTTGGATTACTGTAATGCGCTCTACATGGGGCTACCCTTGAAGACTATTCGGAAGCTACAGCTGGTGCAGAATGGGACAGCGCAGACAGTTCTCAATCCCCCAAGGAGGGCACGTATAACACCGCTGTTGCGTGAGCTGCATTGGTTACCAGTTTGTTTCCGGGTCCAATTCAAGGCGTTGGTCATCACCTTTAAAGCCCTTCATGGCACAGGACCAGGTTATCTGAGGAACCGCCTCGCCCCGGTCATTTCAGCCCGCCCCACTCGGTCCAGCAGAAGGGGCAGGTTGCAGACCCCACCAGTCAAGGAATTTCGATTGGTGGGGTCTAGGCAGAGGGCCTTTTCTGCTGCAGCGCCCACCCTATGGAACATCCTGCCTCCTGAGATCCGGTGTGCCCCCTCCCTCATGGCCTTCAGGAAAGGGATCAAATCCTGGCTCTGCCAGAAGGCCTGGGGGCCGGAGAGGGGCCCGCACCTGTGGAGATGGCTGGTGGGGTGATGGGACGATCGTTGGGCATTTCACAAAGGGAGAAAAGGAACTTGGCTGAGACAAGAGCAGAGCATGTTTGACTCCCTCATGCATTATTCATATAATTAATTATGAACAGTCAAGCAAGGTTACATCATGTCATAGGCATCTGGATCTTCTAGAAGATTCATAGCACTTCTCTTTTTATCTGATGGTAAGGACCAGTGTGACCAGTTTAGATGCTCACATCAACTCATAAATTTAATTCAGGAGATTTTTTTTTTCAATGTAAGTTAGTTCCTGCTATTCCTTGCAGAACTGATTGCTTCATCCTTTTCTCTTTAATAATGAAGCTCCAGCTGCCCATTGCTGGTGGCTGTATTTGGGCTTTGGCGTACATGCATATTGATGTATATTCATCAGCTGTTGCAAATATTCAACAGCAGGAACGTTATGGAAGACAAAGAGACAGTTAAATAAGACGAGAGGTGGGGACAGATGGAGAAAGAGGCACAGTTGTGACATTTTTCCTTCTCTCCCTTGCAACCCCGGAGAATCCTCTGGAATTCTAGCATCATCGCAGTCCTGGGTAAAGCTTTACCTCCTCCACAGCCTTCAAACTGGTTTGCACAGTGCAATGGCAGGTGATGTTTGGGAGGAATCAGAAGGAGCCGGCCACCCCTTTAAGGTGAAGTCGAAGTCTTCCTGGTGCCAACAGAAGGCCGACCAAATTTAGCTCCTCTTTTTTTGGAAATAACCCTGCTCTGATTCTGCTTGGTATAAGATGGAGTAGAGAGAAACTCTCCCAGGCTTTCAAGATTCTGTTACGATACCCTACAACAATAAAGTAGCATTCCTGGATCCTTGCCATTCCTGTTTCTTGGCCTGGCCTATCTCAAAGGGCTGGCATTTTCCATGCTCCATTCTGTAGCTCTGCTTCACATTGCACTGGCACCTTCAACTTGTTTACTCCTTACCTCTGATATGACTAAGAAAACACCTAACGCGAGTCCCAGAAGTGAATCACCACGCACTGCCCCGGCTTTTAGTTCCTTAACTCATAAGCAACTCTGTCTTTCCTCTCTCCGTGTGTCCCTCCCTACTACCGGTTGTCAGATGAGCCATCTAATTCTGCAAGAAAAGAAGGGTTGATGTGAGTTTTCCCAACATACACACACACACACAGAGGAACTGTAGCCTTCAAAAAAGACCTCCCAAACACGTTCTTCTATTGATCTGCCACTGGAACAAAAGCACAACCCTCCTGTGATCGGTTCTGTGAATTCAGTTGGGGCTGATAACCCATTGTGCCCCTGGACATTTTCCCCAAAGGAGAGGAGAAGGTGAGGGAAACTGGGGGGGAGATGATTACAAGTGGAACTTCAGTCACAAACGAGCGCTTAGAGCAGAGCAGCCCGAGGAAAAAATAGGACACAACTACATTTTTGTGGAGGACTAATTAAAAAGTGGCTTCCCCAAACAGTGTCTTCTGCTCATTTTCGAGGTCCAAGAAATTGTACAAACATCTGCATCCTTTCCTCCCCCCACCCCCAACTTTTCCAACTTGTCCATAGCTTTTCCTCACATTGTTCCATCTCAAGATTTCCTTCAGGAATTCATGGTTATGTTGACCACAAGAAGGTCCAAAATAAAGACCTCCTTAATCAAGCCCAGAGATTTCAATATTGGCTCTGTTCCCCCCCACCCTCCTTTTTTTGAAAATGGAAAATGGGTGTTTAATTTTCAGGCTGCAAAAATTCTTCCTTTGGTGTGATCAAAGCCAATAAGTCAGCTTTCCTCGCACCAGCTTTGGATATTCATAAAAAAAGAAAGGTTTGGGTTATTGGTGATGGTAAGCTGAGCACTGAAATCAAGTTAGACTGAACACCCTCTAAACAAATGCTTAAGAATAGCAATTTAACCATTTCATCTAGACCCTGGTGTGAGAGTTACGTTGTTGTTATTCACAATCACAACCTTCGTAGCTGCCATTCACAAAGCTTCGGGTGTAAATCACTCATTTTTTAAAACCATAGCCAACAAAGAAACCCTGTCGAAAGCAGAATAAATTCACCATCCACACAGGAAAGACAAACATTCTTTAAATACATAAATACTCTATAAAAGGTGTGTTTTTAAAATTTACAATGGCCACTAGGCGGCGGACATGTTTTGATTAACATCCTGAAATAATGGTAAAACAGGAAATGGGAAGCTTGTACACATGTAGGTGTATACGCACACACAAGCACACTCACACGTGGGCTCTTTGTTCACTTTATTGTGGTGGTTATAATTCCTTCCAAAAGCTTTTAGTGACTCTGCGGCAAGGAAGTGATGATCTTCCCCCCTCTTCGTTAATTAGTTTCTCTTCCTCTGTTAAAATTTGCTTTATGCCAGTTTTAAACGTTGCAGAATGACTGCCCGGGAGATCAAGAGGCAGCTGTCTTTTCGATACTAACCAACCTATTTGGTTGATGTGTTTGCTTCTTTCCATACATGATATCAGCTTTCCAGAATCATCCTTATTCCCTTCTGCCCCTTTTCCAGTGAAATATTCTTAAAATAGGGGGCCTAAAACTGGGCAGCAGAAGGTGGGTTCTGACCAATACAGAATCTAGTACCACATTATTTCCTGTGATTTAGTCATGATGGTTCCATGTTGCTCTTCTCCCCAAAACTTGCTTCATCCATGACTATGACCATGACCATGACCGTCAACGTCAACAAGACAATACTGATTCATGCTGTCTTTTTTTGCTACCACCACGTCAACTGGCTTTGTCTTTTTCTTTCAGTCACAAAGGTCATACTTTTCATACATTTTTTTTCCTTTAGTAATTTAATAATTTAATAATTTAATTTATAATTTAGTAATTTAATCATTTAATAAGCTCTTGAACATGGTTCCTTCTTGTATAATGGAGAGGGGGGAGGAGGAGAAGGAGAAGGAGAAGGAGAAGGAGAAGGAGAAGGAGAAGGAGAAGGAGAAGGAGAAGGAGAAGGAGAAGGAGAAGGAGAAGGAGAAGGAGAAGGAGAAAGAGGAGAAGTGTTGCATCACTTCCGATTCTTCATGACCCAACAGATAGTACTTTGCAAAGCTCATCTGTCTATAACTGCTTCTTTAAGGTCTCCAGTGAAGCTCACTAGAAGCCTGCAAAGAGGTACAGCAAACTCTAATCCTTTGCTGTCATCTAGTGGACAATCTGGACATCTACTTCTTCAAAGACTTTGTTTTTTTTGGCAAATAGTTTTTTCCCAAATGGGTCTACCTCCTTTTTGCCTGGAGAAGCCTGTTTTGGTACATGCGCTCCTCCCATGGTCGATGCATTTCCGAAGACGCTTTTCGACTCATGCACGGCATCGCAGAATTTGGAGAGGGGCAGATTTCAGAGCAGGGCAATTTGGGTTTCAAAACAAAAATCGGGTTCTTCTGTTATGGCAAACCCAACCCGTTCCTCCCTGTTCTCTACTGTAGACTTCTAAAATGCATATATGCCTCAGCCTCTGAAGACCTGCAGAGGTCTTGTGGATTGGAGAAGCCATCTTCTGCCGGTTGAGGACCACAAGATCTGCAGTTTTCAGAACGATAGACTAAGAGAGATTGATGGTGTTTCCAAGACGTTGAAAGCTCTTATGCTATTTTGCTGACACCGGTCACAGCTAAAACATGCCCCATTGGACCTGGCCTTTTAATTAACTAAGTCAGTCTTTGCTTGCCTGCTTGGTAACTCAAATTACTTTAAGGAGAACAAGAAAGAACAAAGCATCAATTACCCTTTGTGGAATGACACCTAATTTGCACTCCTTCCCGTGAAAGCTGGCACTCATATTTTGCCCCACCTATGGCGCAGCGGCTTAACGATGCTGAAAGTTGCTGGCCAGAAATGGTCACTTCAGCGGTTCGAGCCCAGCCTTCGCGTAGCAGAGTCAGCTCCTGCTTCCTCCCCCAGTTCCTGTCAACCCAACAGTTCAAAAACTTACGTGAGTAGAGAAATGGGGACTCTCACTCCGGTGGGAGGAAAAATGCTGGCAGCGCCTTGCAAAAGGAGTCGGGAGCAGTTGCCGGTAGCATGGAAGCTGCGCTCACCCGAAAAAGGCACGAAGCAACGGAAACCCACCTTCTGTGCTTGCCATCTGGGCTCTGCTCTAGGAAGGAGGCCCTGCCAAACCACTTCTGAAACACCTTCCCTTGAAAACTGCAAAGGACTCATCCAAAAGCAGTCACTGCAGAGTCGGTGACGACGGAGTGCAGATTTAAAAAAAAACGCAGTATGAATTTGGAGGTTGGCGCCCAGTTACACGTTTCTTGGAGAAGTGAATCTGAGCTACGATGACCCAGCTTCTACAGGTGTCGCATCATTCCCAAGAGGGAAGCCATGGAGAACAATAACCGAAAGGTAGACAGATAACATGGACCATGGGAACTCCATCTTCCATTGCCCATTGTCAAGTCCACAGTGTCCAACTCCCAGTTCTGAAGCATGCTCACGCAACCAGGCTTGGTTCAGAAAAATACTTCTTTATTACGTGGTACATGTAGCTTGTAAACAGAACATTGCTAAAACTAAAGCCTTGGGTAAACTTCCCTCTATTTATCCCCCCTCCCCTTATTGCCTGGCATCTCAATTCTTCTCCACCTGGTGGTGACCTCTTTCCTTCCTCCTCCTCCTCCTCCCTGAGCCCCTTCCTGGCTCTTTGGGCCCCAGTTGCCTTGCTGGCAATCAACCCAGTCTAAATTGCCCATATATGGTTAAGCTGCTTCCCAGCTCCCATTACAACCATTAACAGCAACCCCCCCCTCCTTAGTTACAAGTGGCAGAAACAAATCACCCCAACTCCCAACGAATGCAATATAATGGAAAACAACAACAGTTGGGTGATGCAGGTTCTGACACCCATAGAGTTCCTGTCCATGTAACTTTGGACAGATTTTGTTTATACAACCCATATTCACAGGGCAACCCCTCCAACTTCCAGGGAGGAATAATAAAAGTGTGGTCCTCAACCGGCAGAAGAGGGCTTCTCCAATCCACAAGTGAGGCTTCACCCAAGCTTCCTTCCTGAACAAGAAAAGGTTCTCACCCAGAGAATGACTCAGTGGCCCTTTCTGCTGATGGACCGGTTCTCGTTCCTCAAGAAGCAGAAGCCGGCCTGGATCTGCCCTCCCCGGCAAACATTCAAAGACATTTCCTGCTGTTTACATAGTGTTGGATCATTATCCAAGACTGAAAACAATTTACTCTTGTTATCAGATCAAGCAGAAAATGAGACCGGAGGGCAATGCTGGAAGAAGAAGAAAAAACACCTAGGTGAATCCAGACTAGGCAATTTGCAGCAGGGATGTTTGACTCCCATGAGAAAATGAACCAGCTTGGATCTTGAAATCCAAGGAAGAAGAAATTATGACTTTTCACCACTCCCCCTTAATTTCTCCCCGACCTTTTTCACTATGGTTATTTTAGCAAGAAAAAAAAAAACTTCAAATGAATCTGAGCTGGATCAGGACAGAACCCCAAAATAGGCATTCCTGTTTTCTTCACCGAAGGATTGGAGCAGAATTCATCAGTTTGGCCTCAAATCCATCAATTTCACATCCCCGTCCTAAAGTATAAAATCAGAATTTACAAGAGTGGAGTTTAAAATCATGTGGACAGATTGGATCTTTGCCATACTTTATGGGAGAAGAGAGCTTGGCTATAATTTTTTCCCACTTTTGGTTCAAAAGCAAGAAAGTGACCCGTGTGTCAAAAAGCAGATTTTTAGATTTCTAATTTCTATGGAATTTGGCCTATTTTCTCCAGATTTAATATTCTTGCCTCCCCTAAAAAAGTCCTTCAGTCTGATAAAAAAGATTTTAAAAAGAGAGATGGAGCAGAGATGTGTGTCAGAGAGATACATTTTTTTTAACTGTTGCATGCTGGATAATGGAAATTAAGGATTCCCAACACAAAGTAGGTTGCTTCTACGTGAGTTTTAAGGAGTTCCTCCTTCAATTTTCCCCAACAACAACCCTGTGAAGTAGAATGGGCTGAAAGAGTGTGTTTGGCTGAAGTTACCCAATGAACTTCTAAGGATGAATCTGGATTCAAATCCGGATCTCACAAGTCTTAGTCCACCATCTTAACCATTACAAGTAGTCTCCAGAAGCAAGAGAAGATGGTGGACTTATTTCCCAAGATGAAGATCTGGCCATGGAGATGGTACATCCTGAGATGGAGGCAATTCTTCTGGACACTCAGTCCAAAACCAGCATACTAAACCCGCTTTTCCAAAGTAACTCCACTCTCTCTTTAATTGCCTCCAGATTCAACACAAACAAGGATTCATGCTATCCATATTAGATTTCTATAATGCTGCCCAGGTGCACTTGGACACCTAGTCCACTTCCAGCAGCCCAAAATGCAAAGGTGAAGGCTGTCAATGAGGCTGGAAAGGTCTCCAATCACGATCATTTTTCATCTGGTGCCATCTACTCTGTATGGGGTGCAAACTTCAGCTTAGAAAAAGTTTCATGGGCCCAGAATAAAGGGGTACAGTCTTGTCTTTGGCTTGTCTCCAAAACATGGTCAGCCCATCCTCTTCCCTAGTACAAAGATGCTCAATCTCTGGAAGTGATCCTTCCTTCCTTCCTTCCTTCCTTCCTTCCTTCCTTCCTTCCTTCCTTCCTTCCTTCCTTCCTTCCTTCCTTCCTTCCTCCCTCCCTCCCTCCCTCCCTCCCTTCCATCTCTTCCTTCCTCCTCCCTCCCTTCCTTCCTCCCTCCCTTCCTCCCTCCCTTCCTCCCTCCCTTCCTCCCTCCCTCCCTTCCTTCCTCCTCCCTCCCTTCCATCTCTTCCTTCCTCCCTCCCTCCCTTCCTTCCTTCCTTCTTTCCTTCCTTCCTTCCTTCCTCCTCCCCCCTCCCTCCCTCCCTCCCTTCCTTCCTTCCTTCCTTCCTTCCTCCTCCCTCCCTCCCTCCCTCCCTCCCTCCCTCCCTTCCTCCCTCCCTCCCTCCCTCCCTCCCTCCCTTCCTTCCTTCCTTCCTTCCTCTCTCCCTCTCTCTCCCTCCCTCCCTTCTGTCTCCCCTCCTTCCCTCCCTCCCTCCCTCCCTCCCTTCCTTCCTTCCTCTCTCCCTCTCTATCTCTCTCCCTCCCTCCCTTCTGTCTCCCCTTCCTCCCTCCCTTCCTTCCTCCCTCCCTTCCATCTCTTCCTTCCTTCCTTCCTTCCTTCCTTCCTTCCTTCCTTCCTTCCTTCCTTCCTTCCTTCCTTCCTTCCCTCCCTCCCTCCCTCCCTCCCTCCCTCCCTCCCTCTTTCCCTTCCTTTCATTCTCTCCCTTTCCTGGAGAATAATAAATACAGTCCCAGAAATGAAGTCCTTCTCTTCTGCTACCTTGAAGGAAAGGGATTGATCCCCACTGCCAAGAAACAAAATAATTCTGCAGAAGAGTGAAAATGAGATCAAAGCAATAGGCTGCGTTGTGTCAGCCTGACAAAACGCTAAGCCTTCAACTCATGTTTGGTTCTTATTAAAGTAATTTGGGGCAGCGGGGTGAAGCTGTGCACAAACTGCTTGCTAATGAAACCCCAGGGCAGAAAGAGGTGTCTCTAAGCTAGCGGAAGGGGGGGAGGGAGAGAGAGAGAAAAACAGTATAAAAGAGCTTCTCTCTCTGAGATCTTCCAACAGCTTCATCTCCTGCTCTTGATCGCTACTCTCAGAGACTTTGGTAAGTCATTGATCGATGATGCTTTCAGACTCAAACCTTTTCATTTTTCACACAATGTAGTCCATGAAGAGGCACCGATGGTTCCAAGCTGTTACTCTTAGAAAGAGCATAAATTGTTCTGGGGTAGGACTAAATCCATAATTCTATTTTCAGAGAAACAGAAAGAAGAACCTAAAAGCCTTTCAGTAGCTTTGGAACATTCCAGCTAGCTTGGTCTTCCCCAACCTAAGAGGCCTCCAGATGCATGGACTTCAGCTCCCAGAATCCCTTTCCCAGCATGGCCATTGCTGAACATTCTGGGAGTCCAAGTCTACCCATTAGAAGATTGGCTGAGTTGAGGAAGCCTAAGCAAAAGGTTCTCCTCCAATTTCCTGGATGCCTCATTAACTGAATCTTCTAATGTTTGGTTCCAGAATCACCTCCATCAAACCATGTCTTACTGTGGGCCAGCCTGTGCCATCCCATCCTTGGCTTCCAATCCCATTGTTGGATTCGGCTCAGCTGGCCTTGGGGGACCTGGTTATGGGCTTTTACCCTACAGCTCTGGATCCAGTGCATTGGCCGAATCTTCAGGCGGCCTTGGAACCCTGGCCGGAATCACCCCTTCCTGTGTCAACCAGATCCCACCAGCTGAGGTCGTGATCCAGCCTCCTGCTTCCATTATGACCATCCCAGGACCCATCCTCTCCGCCAGCTGTGAGCCCGTTGCTGTTGGAGGCAACACACCATGTGCCGTCTCCGGTTCTGGGAGCGACCTCTTTGGAAACTGTCTGCCTGGAAACCCGGGTTTGGGTCTGAGGAGGGGCACACTGTTGGGAAGGAGATCTCTTCTGGGAAATCATGGGGATGTGTGTTTGTAGGTCTGTCACCTTGCATATCAACCTGATCTTTGGAATGACCATAAATGGGTAAGAGGATGAAGGCCTATTACTGAGTCTTTGGGCCTAGGACAAGAAAGGCGGAAGCCACCAGCTTGTTCTCCAACCTTGGCCAGCTTTTCCTCTATCCCCTTTCCTGTCTGAACCCTCAGGGCCAAAATGGAGTTCAGAGCAGTATTTATACCTGTGTCCCTGTTGTTGTTGTATCATTTGTTTGGGTTGGTCATCTGCTTCTTAGAGAACTGTCTGCTCAGTTATTCCTACATCCTGATTAAAGTTCATACTGCATTTTAATCCTGTCTCCCTGGTTTTGCTTAATCGTGGTTTATTTTTCAAAGCCCCACCCGTTGGGTTCACAGAACACTGTAAGCCACAAGGCCCTGGAGCTCAAACCACAAACACGAAGAGAACCCCATGTCCCCATTGTGAGAAGTGCCCTCACGAGTCTCTCTCTGGATTAGTCAGAAGTAAAGTTTATTGAAGTGTTTGCAAAGGCTGGTGGGCTTCGTTACAAATAAGAAACCCCCCCTTATTACAGATTTCAGCACATTTTACACAATCCTATGCCGACGCTCATTTCTCCCCATTTCCCCATTGGCTGAGGTACTTTGAGGTCACCTCCTTTTCCGTCCGCCTATTGACCTACTTCCTGTTACCCCCCTCTGCAGACCACTACATACATACTACTACTACATATATCACATGTTCATGGTAAATAGGTGATTAGCTATGTGGGGTGTGGTTTTTATTAGGCTAATAAGGGTTGGGGGCAAGAGTTCATGCATTCCTAAAAGATCTCTGCTAAGTATCACTTTGGACAGGTCAAGCCACTCCAACCTGGTTTTATCTTACCTTGTCTCACACCAGAGACATCTCCCCCTCCCCTTTTCCAGCTTCTTGGAGCCCCTTGGAGCCCCTTGGTAACCATGGCAATCCCTCCTTATCTCTCACTAGTTTGAGGTAGTTTCAGAAACAAGAGCATCGGGCAGCTAGGTATGCTCAGGAGCTATGGTCAGAAAAGGGAAGTTATGCCTAAGAGCAGAGTGGGGCAACATCAAATCATGGGGCAACCATAACTTTTGGATTCCTCCTTCTCTCTCACCATGTTGGCTTAGCATGATGTATAAAATCTAGCCATGATGGGAACAGGATTGTCTATCAGTTTGGGAGCATTCTTAGACCAGGTTGATGGCGAATGGGAAGACATTCTGTGGTCTGCTTGCTTGTGACTTTCTAGTATAAATTCAGCCTGCATGGCTTATAAACCAGCAACTACAGTTTAGTTCTATATAGCCATGCATTCAGTCAAGGGAGTCCATCATTCCAGATGTTTCTCCACTGCAACATTGAACTGAGTCAACTAGAAACAACGGAGTCAGTGGGGAATTGTAGTTCATCAATGTCTGGAAGTCCACAAGACCATCACCTGGTCCTCCACTCAGATATCTTGTGGGAACAGAAGAGATGAACATCATCCATGATGGCCCACCCAGGAAGAGAGTTCTATGCTTGAGTTCCCAACCGCCAAAATTTGAACAAAGATTAAATTTGACTGTGTTTCTTCAACATATATTCTAAACAAAGCACAGTTTCCACCTCTCCAACTACGCATTTATTATGATTCCCTTCAGCCTTGTGAAAAATTACAACTTGGTCCTAACTTGCAGATGCCTTCAAAGCTTTTGCAAAACCCTAAGAACCTCTGGGCTTCAGACCATGTCTCTCCAAATAAATCCAAGTGGACCACACCCTCCTTTTCTTCCTGGTCGTCATTAGCGGCTATACTTGCCTCAATGGCCATGAGATCTAGGAACTTGCTTCTAGGAAAGCACCAGAAGCATTGGATGCTTCCATGGAGAAGGGAGCAGGATGGAGGCTGCACTCCCAGTTCAACATTTCTTGTACGTGGCACAGCCTGCAGATTGGAGAAAAATCAGGATTAACTCCCATTCCATGCCCTATGTGATCACAGTCCCAGAAGTCTTTAGATGTACAAATGGTTTATTCCCTGTAAAACCAGCTTCTCACTGCTTATTGCCTCCTTTTGAAGAATTAATCAGGAGATGATCAACCGTTGAACAAATTGTGTCCTTCAACTGCTGTGGGGAAAGCCCATTTTATCATTTTTCCTCCAATTCGAAGAAATGCATGCATCAATAATGCAGGCTAAGCATGACTGAGAATACATTCCTGAAGCAGAATGTCAAGGCAATCCTGCTTGCTTACTCTTCTTCTATTTGCAGACAGAGAATGGTTTTTCTCCTGAAGTAGGAGATGATTCAGAAGTTGGGTTTCTCCAGCTTAAAACTTGAAGCAACCTTGTTCTCTGATGTCTGCAAGAAGGGCTAAGAAAGATCTTTGGCTGAAACCTTGGAGAAGCAGGATCAAACAGGGATAGGTCCATGCCTTGCATTAAATCATAGTTTAGGTTAGGTTTAGGGCTAGACATGATGGCCAGGTTCTCACTTCCTTCTAAGCCTTAAACCGGGATTGATAAAGAGCAGCAGCCGATTTCCCACACTGCACAAACCAAGACCAAACAAACGCCATATGGCTTGGGTCAATGCACAAACCAGAATTGGATCCACCTGAAACCCCTGGATCTACTTGAGTGGAATAAGACCGCCATGAATATGGCGCTGATATTTTATGAACCCTTAGAGGCAATATCCTGAGATTTCTGATGAATAACCTGGCTTACAGACCAAACCCAACTGCTCTAGAGATGGACCTCGGACCTCTCACCTCTGTTCAGGGCCAGCGGTCTTCCAAGGAGACCTGAACCAGTGATGACACATGGTGTGTTCCCTTCAAGGCAACACAGACTCACAGCTGGCAGAGAGGATGGGACCAGGGAGGGTCACAATGACAGAAGGGGGCTGGATCACTATCTCTGCTGGGGGGATCCGGTTGATGGGTTGTGGGTTGATTCTGGCCAGATAGACCAGATTAAGAAACAGACACCATGTAGGCCTAAAACTACTTTTATTAGAATAGCTGTAGTAACAGAATCTTGCAAGTTTGAATGTGTTTCCCTTCCTTCTTTTATCTTCATGTGAATGGGGGTGGGGGGCTATCAGGCGTTTTTGTAACTCTCTTTCTTCATATGGGCTTAAGCCACGTTTCTCGCTTTGTTGCCTTGGTAACGGATCTTCCCTCTCTCTGTCAAGGTCATCTTCTATAGTTGCTAAAACAGCTGACAGGAATATGCATTTCTCTCATATTGCAATGAGCTTGATCCTGGCTTAGGGTGTTGCAAAAGCCAGGCAATGGTGGCTTATTGAATAAACTCTGGTTAAACAAATGATTTAGTATGATGGGAGCTGGCTTTGGTCCAGGCCTGGGGTTAATATATTAGTGTATGGGGGGTGTGTGTGTGCTATTTTTGCTTTGTCATACTTTTATGAATGTTTTAGTCCTGACCGTCTGTGTGGTTTTGTGTTTTAGTTGTTTTTATAGATTTCTTGGCCCTGGAAAACACCCAGAGTCCACTGGAGTGGGGTGGCTACAACACATTTGAAATAATAATAATAATAACAACAACAACCACAACCACAACAACAACAACAACAACAACAATACAGTGGTACCTCGGGTTACGAACGCCTCTGTTAACGAACTTTTCGGGTTACGACCAGCTCCGGCCGCAAAAATTTACCTCGGTTTGCGAACTCCGCCTCGGGGTACGAGCAGGATACGCGGCCATTTTCCCTCCCGTGACATGGTCCGCGGCCATTTTCCGCCCCTGACACGTGGTCGTAGGGAGGGGGACTCTCCCTCCAAGCAATAGCCGCCTCCCTGTCCTCCACGCCAGAATGGATTAACGGTAATTACATTGAACCTTATGGGGAAATTTCCTTTGGGTTGCGACCAATTCGGGATGCGACCAGAGTCACGGAACGAATTAAGTTCGTAAACTGAGGTTCCACTGTATTAAAACACCTGTTGTGCAGTTAGTTTGGAAGGAGTTCATTATTGTATTTCCCCCACTGGACACCAACTTGATTTTTTTTTAGTATTATTATCAAAATGGTTTTTCTTTTCTTTTCTTTTTTTTAAAAAAAAGGATTTTGACAGAGAAGACTGGACAGTCATTTAGCCCGTAGATGCTGAGGTTATGAGAGAAAATCTTGGTTAGATGTGGTAAAAATTCATTTAGAGTATACGATGAGGTGTGAACCCAGTTGTTTTGTTAGAAATGTTGTCGTTCTGGATCCCCTACATCAATTTCTGCAGTCAAATCCCTTCACAAGGTGGCACTCCAGATCTTGATGACTACAACTCCCAGCATGCCTCGCCAGTGGCCATGATGGCAGGCACTTCTAGGCACTGGAGTTCAGCATTAGCCACAGAATCGGGGTTTAAGACTGGGTTGTGTCTTTTCCCATTTCCGCTTCTAAGGCAGAGCCATGGAGGGAGGCAGCTTTAGATACCGGACATGTTGGCAACCTTGTGACGAGGAAGGGGAGATCAGAAACCCAAAGGAAAACCAAGAGACGGGACTTGTAATAACGTGGCTGGATGTTTATTGAAAAAGGCAACACAGCAGCATTATGGATGCAAAAGCCATGAATTAGAGAGAGAGAAGCCGGGCTGGGTGCTGAGTATTTCAAAGGGAAGGGAGAAAACAGCGAGAGAAAGGCAGAAAGTCCATCATTTCCAGAGAAGGTCTTCCAGTACAAATCATGCCAATCCAAGACTAGCACACGCGGTCTTCATCATTCTGGTCACCGTGACGATCCTTTTCTTGGGTCCCCCCTGCCCCTCAGAAACCACAAGGGGGCAAACAGGGGTTTCCACGGCCACCCAGAAGACACCTTCCAAATGGTCCTGTGCCCAGGGCCAAGGGCCTTCCCAGGGGACCGGACCCAGAGAGAGCGCACGGGGTGTTGCCTCCGATGGCAACAGGCTCACAGCTGGCTGAGAGGATGGGACCAGGGATGGTCACAACGACAGGAGGGGGCTGGATCACGACCTCTGCTGATGGGATCTGGTTGATGCAGGAAGGGTTGACTCCAGGCAGGGTTCCCAGTTGTCCAGAAGTCGTGCTTCCCCCAAGAGAGTCACCTCCTAAGCCTCCTCTGCCGCCAAGGCCAAGGCCAAGGCCACCAGAGCCACCTGACGAGCCAAGCCCATACTGTGGAGCGGAGGCACAGGATGGGATGGCACAGGTTGGAAGGCCACAGACTGGAGCACAGAAAGCCATTTCTGGAATCTGGGAAGAAAGTCAAGAAGAAACAAAGTCAAAACTGAAGGAGGAGAAGGAGAAGGAGAAGGAGAAGGAGAAGGAGAAGGAGAAGGAGAAGGAGAAGGAGAAGGAGAAGGAGAAGGAGAAGGAGATGTTGGAAAACACATTTTGAGGCCTTAATTTTCTCTTTGTGGACAAAAGGCAGCATTTGGAGTTTTCCAAGGTCTCTAAGAGTTAAGGGAGGAATGTGGAATTGTTCTTGGGATCCTCTATTTAATCCACACATGCTTATTCCTTTCTTTCCAAACATAGCTACAAACCCGAACACCGCCCAAACTCCAGACTTTGGAGCCTATCATCCAGAACTTAAGACAAAAATCAATTTGCTCATACAGAGATAGGTTGGTAGAAAAGGCACTCTTTCAAGGAAAGGTCATTTAGTTGTCTATGGGAGGTGAGGGGGTGGAAAATTCATCCCAAAAATGCATTTGTAGGAAGTAGATGCTTTTTAGGAAAAGGTGTGTGAGAATGCTAACCGATTTTAAAAAGTCTTTTTACAGATGTGTGGAAGTGGGAAAGATCTGGCAGGAACCTGGAGTCATAGGAATCTGAGCGAAACCATACTTTGCTGATTCCCATACCTGCCCATATTTCAGAGGTATTTCTTTTAATTCTTTATCTTCTCAATTTAAGAGGATCAAACCCCCTATTTGCAAAGATGGTGCACACAGGTTAACAGCACACATTAAAGGCCACCATGGAATACCATGACATGGTGGGGAAAAATGCAGGCATTAAGTTAATTCATTTATCTTTGTGGGTTTTCCTATTTCTCTCCCACCCGTTTCCCAAGATAGCTCTCCTAACTTTTCCAGCTGTTCCTCCTAGGACTCAAAAACTCACATTATCCACAAATCTGGGGAGATACCAATATTCATCGTTGCAGCGTGGAAAGTTTCAGCGACCAATTTTGGAAGACCGAGCCGATCATGATAGCTAATGAGAGCCTTTATCACAAAAGTGGTGGATATAGAGGGGGAATCAGAAGTTCCTCAGTGGAACATCGACATCAGCTAAGCATGGAAATCTCTGCAAGAAATTTCTTACCTCTCCTTCTGAGATCTTGTTGTGGAGACAGGAGACTCAAGTGAAGCTGTTGAGAGAGCAGAAGAGGCCAGTGCTTTTATACCCTTCTGCCCGCATCCTCAAGGTCTGGGACGCCAGCTTTTTGGCTTAAGATTCTCGTTTGCCACACCCAATGTTACTGTCTTTTTCCTGAGTCAGAATGGTTTTACTCAGAGCTCAGCAGAATGCATCTAAGAATTAAGGTTACGTCACAGAAGGCAATATTGTTAATAGCCCATTACCCCTTTTGTTCTTCTTCCTCTTTGCTTTCATTGACCTCAGTGTTTGCTTTAATTTAAACATCATGGAAAGGTAAAAATAAATGAGTAAAAGATTAATTACAAACACCCTGGGGTTCAGGAATCATCTAAGCATTTCCAAAATATTTCTTACAACTCAGAAATTCTTGCTCGTAGGCAACTTGGCCACCAATGGGATCTATGACATCAAGAGGGTAACTACGTGGAGTGATCAGACATATTTTATGTCGCTCCTCTTTTATCTGATTTAAACCCAAACATCATTTAAAGGGTGGCCAGTAATGTATCACAGATTGATCCAATTTAAGTCCAATTCCCCCAGTTTCAAATTTATGCAGGTCATCCTTGTTTAGTGACCACAATTGGGACCGGCAACTTGGTCATTAAGCAAAGCAGTCACTAAGTGAAACGGTGACTATGCTTATGATCTCACTTCAGTGTTCCTTTGCTTTACAGACCTGCAAAGAACATAAATGAGAGGATTGGTCGTAAAGTTACTTTTCATCACCATCGTAACTGCAAATGATCGCTAAACGAGACAGTGGCCAAATGAGAACAACCTCTATTTTCTTTTATGCATGTCCTTTTTTATGTTCCCTTTCCACATCCTTGATCTTGGGCTGAAATAAAATATTGATCAATCACACCCCTCTTGGAGAGAATAATAAGCCTTAAAAATGCTGAGGAACGTGTGCGATTTGTCACGCACGTGCTTCCTTACAAAGGCATCTGACCAATTAAACAAAGCAATTATTTGTGGCAGTAATTCCAAGAAATTATTTCCTGATCTGGCTTCAAAAGACAGCCCAATCTTGTCTAATAAAAGATTTTGGGGACAAATCTTTCTCAGCTTGGCTGAAAATCAAAATCCAGCTCAGACAAATCAGCATTGTGATGATGTGAAACCCTGGGGACAAATCTGTTTTCCTGTGCTGACGTTGGAGAAACAATTTTTTTTTAGCTCCGTGTGTGTGTGTGGGTGTGTGTGTGTATAAAAATCTATTTTCATGGTGTCGTTTCTTGTAATCTGTTTTCATCTTTCATCTTCATCGTAAACGTTCAGAAAAGGCCCTTCTAGCCTGGCTCTTCAAGACTACGGATACCCCATCTGGGCTGCACAATTCTGGATGATGACGAGGTGACCTTCATGAGTTAGAGTTTGACTTCACATCTACTAATCCACCAGAATTTTGCAGCCACGTTTTACCCTGTCCTATCTGATTCTGAAAGGTGGTCAGCTTAAACTACAATAGATTTTTTTTCCCCCTCTGCAGGGAATTTTGAATATAGAGAACATTTACCTGCAACATAGTTTCTACAGTAATAACATCCTGTGTTGGCTAAACTGGGATGAATGCTTTTGGCACTCTCCTAAAACCAAGATTCTAGACCATATGATCAGAAATGTTGGATGTTTGAGGACCAACAGGAAAGGAAGTTGTGGGTGAGACACTGCACTTAGATCACAATTAGGACACTTGAGCTCTTCAGACGTTGTTGAAATATAACTCAACAAGTAAGGAAAGAAACATAATATTATTATAGATATTTCACCAGCAAATACGTTTGTAAGCATGCCGCCATTTATAGATGTAAACAATGAGGTTTTTACTTTACAATCAAAGCATCTTATTGCTATGTTTAAAATGTGCTGGGTTAATCCTCTACCAGCAGATTAAGTATGGACCAAGTCCTTCTGTAGGATTCAGTTCCTCTGCTAGAAATGTCCAGATGTTGGTCTGATAAAAGATCCAAATGTAACATTCACCCTAATCCATACAATGGGTATTATCAATGAAACACAAGAGGTCCTATGAAAGAGGACTTGACTCGCTCTCTCACAAGGGCAGAGACATGAGCCATAAGAGAGCAATGTGAGTTTTGATGGGCTTCAAGAAAATGCTTCACGTTGCCTCCCCATCGCCTTGTCTAGGCCTTTCGAAAGTCAGAAAACATTCCACCACACCAAATATTTCGGTATGGAGTCAAAGTAGGCAAAGTGAAATGACATCGTTGCTTCACGAAGCAGCCCAAAGCTTTGTCAAAGCAAAGGATCCCTTCCAAGACGGGTGTAGGCCTAGAAAACCCATTAAAGTGTTGATATCTGACTGACAGCTGAGCTGAAAGTAAACAGGAACATGGGCCAACGTGAGGACCTGGTGGAGCTTCAGAACTGGGACATTGGAGAGCTAGGAGGCAAGGCTGAAATTAGAACTCCGAGCAAAGGAGTTCCAAGGAACTCGACAGATATCTCCCCATGATGTCCTAGTCCTGATTTTGTAGAACCTAGTGTGAACCAACCATCTTGGGATACCAAGATCATGCTTGGTCATCTGTTCCTCCCTCTGGTTGCAGGTAGAGCAGTATGACTAACATTGAGGTGCCATGGAATCCTAATGACGGCCCAGAGTCACCCCACAGTGAGATGGGCCATGACAAATTTGAAATATAAATACATAAACATAAAACATGAAGTCTTCTTGAAGTAGTTGGATTCATTTCTGAGCCTTCCTCAAATATTAAAACTTTGCTTATCCTTCCTTCTTCTCCTCAAAATGAAAGCAGCCCAGTGTTTTCATTTTGACAAGGTGGCAACCAAGATGCCAACAACTAAAATGAGAAAATTAAATAAAAGAAAGGCATTTATATTGCTTTCATGACAGTAGCTTAATTCTCCTGTGTTTTCTGCTGAGCAATGCTAGGTTGGCCACATGAAAGACAACCGGCTGTGGCCCATAAATCCTTTAAGCTGGAAAGAGGCAGAGTCTGACCCGTCAGGACGCCAAGGGAATAGTATAAAAGCCCAGATCTTCTTTCTTAGTTCCAACAGCTTCACTTGACTCTTGTCTTCACAACATCTCCTCAGAGAACCGGTAAGTTCATTTTTCTTACCCAAGTCCTTTCAACTTGAGGACAAAATGGGATGGCTTTTCTCTTTGGAATCTCCATTTCACCCAAACATTGACAGCTTCTTTCAGGGTCTGGTTGAAGATAACTCAGCTGTCCCATCCTGGTCTCCTTGGCCTACGATGGCCACCTGGCCAGGAATTTTTATTTTATCAAAAGGCTTTGAGAAACCAGCAAAAACTTCATCGTATGGGTTGATATATTTCCATATGCTAGGAAGAAACAGCTTTTCATGTCACAGGATGGTAAAAAGGTTGATAGTTCCATCTTGGAATGGAGATGAGACATCAGTCTGAGGAAGTGAGTGAAATACCCCCCCCGAATGTCTATTTTACGGACATTCAATATACTAGTGAGGAAGTTTTACGGTCCATTCTTCCCCCACTCAGCGTCTTGTGTCCGTTGCATTTCCATGAGGGCAAATCCTTCTTAGATTTACAGAATCCAGATGAAGAGGTGGAACTATAAGAAATAGATAATTAAAGTACAACTTTCAAAGAGTGTGAATCAGTAGAACTTGATATTCCTTCCCAACTTTTTTTCCAGTTTCTCCAGATGCATTGCTGAATTCTTTTTAAAGTGCCCTTGATCATTAGCCAGAGTTTTCACACCCATTCTTCTGAACAGGAGTGCAACTGAGGGCACGCTTTTCCCTAAATAAAATTAAACACACACACCCCGCAACCCAAGCGATATTCTTGGAAAGGAATGCGTTTGCCACTGAGGCATTCAAAAGTAGACAGATTCATTCATGGAGTTCTGGATGACGTGGCTGAGAATGTGCTCCAGTTTGCAGATATGCTTAGAAAGGAATACCTCCATTGCAAATATGGATCTCAAGAAAAATTCCCCTATTCTTTCCTTAACGCTTACAAACCTTAGAAATCTCCAAATGCTGCCTTTTGTCCACAAAGAGAATTTTAATGCCTCAAAATGTGTTTTCCAACATCTCCTTCTCCTTCTCCTTCTCCTTCTCCTTCTCCTTCTCCTTCTCCTTCTCCTTCTCCTTCTCCTTCTCCTTCTCCTTCTCCTTCTCCTTCTCCTTCTCCTTCTCCTTCTCCTTCTCCTCCTTCAGTTTTGACTTTGTTTCTTCTTGACTTTCTTCCCAGATTCCAGAAATGGCTTTCTGTGCTCCAGTCTGTGGCCTTCCAACCTGTGCCATCCCATCCTGTGCCTCCGCTCCACAGTATGGGCTTGGCTCGTCAGGTGGCTCTGGTGGCCTTGGCCTTGGCCTTGGCGGCAGAGGAGGCTTAGGAGGTGACTCTCTTGGGGGAAGCACGACTTCTGGACAACTGGGAACCCTGGCTGGAGTCAACCCACAACGCATCAACCAGATCCCATCAGCAGAGGTCGTGATCCGGCCCCCTCCTGTCGTTGTGACCATCCCTGGTCCCATCCTCTCGGCCAGCTGTGAGCCTGTTGCCATCGGAGGCAACACCCCGTGCGCTCTCTCTGGGTCCGGTCCCCTGGGAAGGCCCTTGGCCCTGGGCACAGGACCATTTGGAAGGTGTCTTCTGGGTGGCCATGGAAACCCCTGTTTGCCCCCTTGTGGTTTCTGAGGGGCAGGGGGGACCCAAGAAAAGGATCGTCACGGTGACCAGAATGATGAAGACCGCGTGTGCTAGTCTTGGATTGGCATGATTTGTACTGGAAGACCTTCTCTGGAAATGATGGACTTTCTGCCTTTCTCTCGCTGTTTTCTCCCTTCCCTTTGAAATACTCAGCACCCAGCCCGGCTTCTCTCTCTCTAATTCATGGCTTTTGCATCCATAATGCTGCTGTGTTGCCTTTTTCAATAAACATCCAGCCACGTTATTACAAGTCCCGTCTCTTGGTTTTCCTTTGGGTTTCTGATCTCCCCTTCCTCGTCACAAGGTTGCCAACATGTCCGGTATCTAAAGCTGCCTCCCTCCATGGCTCTGCCTTAGAAGCAGAAATGGGAAAAGACACAACCCAGTCTTAAACCCCGATTCTGTGGCTAATGCTGAACTCCAGTGCCTAGAAGTGCCTGCCATCATGGCCACTGGCGAGGCATGCTGGGAGTTGTAGTCATCAAGATCTGGAGTGCCAGCTTGTGAAGGGATTTGACTGCAGAAATTGATGTAGTGGATCCAGAACGACAACATTTCTAACAAAACAACTGGGTTCACACCTCATCGTATACCCTAAATGAATTTTTACCACATCTAACCAAGATTTTCTCTCATAACCTCAGCATCTACGGGCTAAATGACTGTCCAGTCTTCTCTGTCAAAATTCTTTTCTAAAAAACAAGAAAAGAACAGTGTCATTCCCTACTTGACTTTGCTCTAAGCCATGAATGAATCAATGCATGAGTGAATGAATACATACATACATAACATCTAACATTTTGGGATACTGCACGAACTCCCCAGCAGTTGCTATTTTCTGCATTTTCTCCACCTCTAACCTTCCCCCAGCTCTGGACACTCAACAATGAGATGTCCAGTTTGGAACCCAATCCATAGCATAAAAATGCATATCGGCAACTCTTTGCTGATAGTCCCGTCTTCTGAATCGTCAAGGACAAAATCTACCTGTGTGATCACTAGGAGTCAAAAATGATTTGATGGCGCATAATCAATCCATCTTCTGATTTTAGGCCATGGCTGGCCAGAGTCGGGACATTCTCTATGGTAGGGACCCAGGTTCAACAACAACACAGCAACTAGGAGGAGTCTCTGGCATTCTTGTGCTCTCAGTCTGATGGACAGGACAAGGTGAATGTTCTGAAGATACAAGCAACATAGGATATAATATATAGGTTAATATTCTAGCTTTCTGCTGTAGTATATTCAAGAGCAGCTACGATTTATGCTGAGTTGAGAAGACAGCCTGAAGCCATCACTTGTTAGCAAATGATCTCAGAATAGGAACTGAGCATCTTGGAAATTTAAATCATTAGCTGTCAGCCCTACATGGTAGACTAGATCAAGAAACAGACATCACGTAGGCCTAAAACTACTTTTATTAGAATAGCTGTAGTAACAGAATCTTGCAAGTTGTGTTCGAAAATCTTGCACAGTGAGGAAAATATGGTCCCTGATTTTTCCTCCCCATTACTCTGTTAGAACTAAGGGCCATCTGGGGGAATTTTGGACTGATGAACTTCTTCTGGACAATTAAACTTCTTGGATTTCTTCTGCTCAATTAAACAGCCACCAATTTAGACAGTTTAAAAGGATGATATGGGACATTTCTGGCAGACTCTCATGCAGACGGCTCGAATGGGCCTGGCTGAAATTTCAATACCCTGAAAATTCAGGGTATTCTAAATCTGAAGCCCAAAGTTATGTTACTTTTCAGTCTCCAAGAGATGTGTCCCCCACCCCAAAAAGGCAGAAGAATTAAAAGTAAAAATCATAACCATTTCTGACGTTCTTATGTCAGCACGATGCTAGAATGTTTTTTCAAAAAGTCTTTGCTGACTCAATGCTTGATGAAGGTGAGGTCATAAGAATTCAGTATATAAAAGAATTAGGGGGAAATGGGTGCTTTTTCCTCAATCCCTTATTATATCTGAAGTGCATGAAGTTTCTTGATTAAACAATAATAAAATTACACATCTTCACTGTCGCCCTCAAGGTCCTTTCTGGAAAGTTGGTTTGACATTTGCTGATTTAGATGTTTTTTTTTTAATTGCAGCAGCAAACTGTGCTGAATGATTGCGCTCAGGATAAAAGAAGAGCCCTTTAAAACATGCTCGAACGATGAAAAATAAGGACATGTAAAAAATCCTACAGTGATATAAAAAGTGGTCCCCATTCAAAAGAAACATCCAGGAAATTCCTGCCCTGGAATTTAATTCCAGGTAATGAGGAATAAAGATGGGGTAGGGGGGACGAATACAAGAAAGTTAACTAAGGTGGTATTAAAAAAATAAGATTAAACAACACAATTAAGGAAGAATTGAAGCCACAAGGCTCCTTAACAATCCTGTTGGAGTTGTTTAGGCATCTTTACTGCTTGCATAAAAGTTACACATGATTTAAGGCGCGGAGGATGTTCAAAATCGTATGCACCTTGAATCGTGTGCAAGTTTGAATGCAAGCCATAAAAATGTAGAAACAACTGTTACAGAATTAGGCTGATGGATTTCATCTGGGCACTAAATTCACCTCTGCTCACTCAGAACTCTAAGCCAAGGTTAATTCTAAGATTTAACGCGGATATCTGAATACAGCAGGTAGATCTTTATCATGCCTGGTGAACCCTGTTGTGTGTGAACTTCTGTGCAGTGGCTCCAGTTTGCCTTAGCATTGAAAAGCAAGGTATGGTAAACCAGCAGAGCAAGGGTTCTGGAGTTCTTCAGAACACCTTTCAGATAGAGGACCATCCACTCCACAGAGCTCCTTCCAGGATCTCTTCTGAAGACCTCTTGTACTCTTAGCACTACCAGTCAAAATCTGCTGATGAAGAAGGTTCGAACTCTTCTTAGAAGACTAAATAGAGAGAGCACGACACTATCTTCGTGTGCCATTCTAAGCTAAGATGGTTTGCTTAGCCATCGTTCATCAGCTGAGCCACAATTAGTTGGCTTCATGTCTCAACTGATGGTTAGCAAACCACCATGCCTGGGTTTCATCCAATCAGCAAAGCCAACAACACACCAAACCAGGTGATAACCTTTTCATCCAGGATTTCGTTCCATCCCTCCTCCTCCCTTTCCTCTTGGACAGGCAGGGAACAAGGAGGCAGGACTTGGCATCGGCAGGTCAGGGAGATGTATTCTAACACCCGTTGGGTTTTGCAATGTACCATCTTGTGTTGTGGGCTGCTCTGTACCTCTGTATTGTTTCATTGGAGGAACGACTGGGTGGAGCAGGAACACTGTCCCCCAGTTGAATAGGTTTGGGGTTAAAACCTGGTGTGACCCATAATCAACCTGGTTGGATTTGGGGTTCAAATGGACTTTCTCTCTCATCTCAATATTGGTCAAGTTTGACAGTTCATATAATATGTTGAAGCTCAAACCAACCTAGTCAGGTAGACCATGTGAATGTGCCTCTGCAAAGTAATTACCGAGAATCTTCACTCTTCGGAAGGAGGGATGAGAAGAGCTTTCATGTCAGGATCTCCCCTCTTGAAACCCAAATCCTCCCCTTTAATATCTAGAATGCTTCTAATGGCATGGCTGTTGCGTTCATTTAGTTATTTATTTATTCCATTTATATAAGTTAAGGACTGGGGTCAGTTCAGGGACCCGTGTAGGTGATAAATTTCGGTTGTTTGGTGCTATAGAGTGCCATGGATGATTCAAATGTTCGTGGTTTATTGTATTTCATTGTTACACGGATTTGGGGGTGGGTGGGTTGCTGTTGATGTCCCTGTAGCTGCTTGAGAGTCATTTAGTGTCAAATGAGGGAAGCGACATAAATACACTTGTGATCCACCAGTGAATAAATCAAATCAAGAACTGCCATGAGATACAAAACCGAAGGCTTGGAGGTCAGAAGGCAATGGAAGTTTTAATGAAGTTGCGGGAACAAAAGTACGACTGAACAATCGTCAAAGGGACAAACGACATGCAAAGCAAATAAAAGAGAAACCACACAAATAAAGCTTTCAGACAAGAAAGGAGGAAAAGAAGATAGGAGGAATGCCGGCCAAGTGGAAGAACAAGTTGATGGGCTTCAAAGATGGGAGTTCATCCTCTTGGTCCATATGAGGTCATTCCTAAGATTCAACCAATATTTTTCTCAGGATGGTACAATTACAAGCAGACATTCCCATGCTATCCTGGAAGACACCTCTTTCCCAGCCATGGGCCCCTCATCAAACAATAACCCAACCCAGATAGATGGTGGGTTGCCTCCAACAGCCATGGGCTCATGGCTGGGGGAGAGGACGGGTCCTCAGATGGTGACAATAGAAGGAGGAGGCTGGATCACAATCTTGGCTGGGGGGATCTGGTTGATGCAGGAAGGGGTAAGGCCAGCCAGGGTGCCAAGTCTGCCTGAAGATTCAGTCAATGCACCAGGTCCATAGCTATAACCCAAACCAAGACCTCTGTAGCCAAGATGTTAGCAGAACTTCTTCTCTTCCCAACTTCACATAAAGCCCTAGACTGATCAATTTACCTAGCGGGTAATTTCACAGGAAGGCATGGTGCTATCTGCCGTAAGTGGTTGGGGGAATACAGAACAGGAATACAAGCGGTGGGACAAATCTAAAGCAGTGGGACAAATCTAGAGCGGATAGTGAAAGCTGTATGCAGGCCAGACCAGGGCTGAGACACACCATAGCCAATCTTCTGAAATCCGTTTTGGTCATGGAGAGTCCTGGTTAACAGGGGAGGGGACAGGGGAGGGTACAGACACTGCCTCTGCGACCAAGGCGTCCCCAGCGGCCTCCAAGGTAGCCACCATAGCGTCCGAAACCTCCAGCGGCACATGGCGTGTTGCCTCCGACGTAGACGGGCTCACAGCTGGCAGACAGGATGGGGCCAGGGATGGTCACAATGGAAGCAGGAGGCTGGATCACGACCTCTGCTGGTGGGATCTGGTTGATGCAGGAAGGGATGACGCCAGCCAGGGTGCCCAGGCTCCCAGAAGATGTGGCCAATGCACCAGATCCATAGCCAGAACCCAGACCATAGCCAGAACCCAACCCAAGTCCTCTGTAGCCAAGGCCAGCTGATCCAAAGCCAACAACTGGGCTGGATGCACAGGAGGGGATAGCACAAGATGGTCCACAGTGAGGCATGGTTGGATGGAAGTGCTGTTGGAAGAAGAACATCCATGGATTAGTGTTTCACACACAGCATGAATTCCATAAAAAAAAAAATGGAAGAGCTCCTCCTGTTATAATGTAGTATTCCAGCAATGTTTAGTCTGCAATTGAGGCTGACCAGCAAGAGGACCAGATTCAGTGGACAGTGAAGTCCCACTTGACTTGAAAGTTCATTCATAGAGGACATTACATTATCAGGTGGGAAGACTAGTATTCAGTTCCAACTACACCGTCACCCTTGATTATGTTTTGATTAATTATTATTCCACCAGCAAAGAGATGCATGATCTCAATCGGATGGAGCAGTTTTGACTTGCAAAGTTTGACTTCTTCTCTCTCATATCAAGTTTTTGAGCAGCCCTTATTATTATTGCAAGTGGAAGATAATGCAGTATGACTGTCTGAAGACCCCATCTGCAGGTCTCAAGCTTCTCCATCATGCTGATTATCCTCTCCTCCTCCTCCTCCTCCTCCTCCTCCTCCTCCTCCTCCTCCTCCTCCTCCTCCTCCTCCTCCTCCTCCTCTTCTTCTTCTTCTTCTTCTTCTTCTTCTTCTTCTTCTTCTTCTTCTTCTTCTTCTTCTTCTTCTTCTTCTTCTTCTTCTTCTTCTTCTTCTTCTTCTTTTCTTTAAGGCCACAACAAGACCAGCCATATGGCCATGTTCTCATCATAACACTACACTTCTTTGGCTTTAACCTTGGTTATGTTTCTTCCTTTCTTAGAGTGTTGGGTCAACCCACTCTACTACTTTATCCCCCAAAGTATGGTGCAAAAAAGCAAAAAGGGGGTTAATCATAGGATCAAGAGGTCGCTGTTTCGCCTTTTCTCAAAAATCTCCAGAGATGGATAAGCTATAAATCTGGCTGTTCCACAGTTGTACAAATCTGGACATCTTTCCTAATATTCGAATGAAATCTAGGTAACTGCAACTCTCATTCTGAGATGAACCATATGTTCTGAATGTTGCTTTAAGGTCAGAATGAAACATTTCTCGAGGCTCTTCCTAATATAAGACTGAATTACCTTAAATTCTCCTTCCTTCCTTCCTTCCTTCCTTCCTTCCTTCCTTCCTTCCTTCCTTCCTTCCTTCCTTCCTTCCTTCCTTCCTTCCTCCACTCCAATCAAATCTGATTCTGAATTGAGTACATTGTAAATTAAGTGAAAAATCTTCCATGCCACCCCATTTCATGAAAAAAAAAAGCATATAAAGGTATCTGAGATCCATGGGACTTACCGAAGTCTCTGAGTGGTGATCAAGAGCAGGAGATGAAGCTGTTGGAAGATCTCAGAGACAGAAGCTCTTTTATACTGTTCTTCTCTCCCCCCGAGAGCTTAGAGACGCCCCTTTTTGCCCCAGGATTTCATTAACAAGCAGCGTGTACACAGCCTCATCCTTCTGCCCCAAATTATCTTTAATAAGAAGAAATAAACAAGAGTTGAAGACTTAGCATTTTGTCAACCCCATGCAAAACAGTTGTCACTTTGATCTTTCTTTCTTTCTTTCTTTCTTTCTTTCTTTCTTTCTTTCTTTCTTTCTTTCTTTCTTTCTTTCTTTCTTTCTTTCTTTCTTTCTTTCTTTCTTTCTTTCTTTCTTTCTTTCTATCTTTCTCTCTCTCTCTCTCTCTTTCCTCTTCCTTCCTTCCTTCCTTCCTTCCTTCCTTCCTTCCTTCCTTCCTTCCTTCCTTCCTTCCTTCCTTCCTTCCTTCCTTCCTTCCTTCCCTTCTTTCTCTCTCTCTTTCTGTCTGTCTGTCTGTCTGTCTTTTTTTCTCTTTCTCTTCTTGCAAGGTGAAGGTAAAAATTGAAAATGAAAGAAAAAGTCAACCCTCTTCTCAATATTTAAGATTAACCTTCAAGAAGAATCGGCATTCATTGCCACTCGCTCCATGAAAACAGAAGTCTCCCGGCGGAGAGACTTCTGCCGCAGGATTTCCATCCTTGTTAACAAAGTTTAAAAAAAAAAGAAAACAAGAATTCACTGATGTAACTTATTTATTTACTGACTGACTGACTGGCTCTGGTTTATAGGCTAGTCCAACCCCACAGAAATCAACACAAAATGAGATCAAAACAATAGAAACAAGTAGAAGCAATTTCACAGTAGTTCATCACACCAGACCCCACGTCCCACATCTTAGAGGTCATCTGGTCTTCATACCACTGCAAATGCAAACAGCCACGTTTTCATGGCTCTTTAAAAGCTTACTAAAGTTGGGTGGGTCCAAATCTTTGGGATAGGTGGTTCGGAAGGGGGACCATCACGGAGAAGGTTCAACACTGAGGTTCTGGAGATGACATTCCACTGGTGGTGGGACCTTCAGGATGCTTCCCCCTCCAAATACCACTGAAGAGTCGATTCCACTTGGAGCAGGTGGTCTCAGTTTTAGACTGAGTTTGGGTTAATGGCTTTCAACAAGGGCTTGGGAATCCTACTTTTCCATTTTCCCATATATTGGGTAGGTTCAGTGATACCTGCAGGGTCACAAGCTCTCCACCTTGGAGTCAAAGATGTCCTTGAGTCTGTGCTGATGCAAGAAAATGTTGTCATTTTTGCAGAGTCGCTACTGAGGACAATAACCCAGCTTTGATCTTATCGTCATCTCCACCCCGTGGGAGTTGTTCCTTTCCAAGATCAGATAAACAGAAATATTTTGACTTGAGGTTAGCAAACTTGAAAGGAAGTGCGAGAAAAATAGTGTTAGGATATTTATGGTGACAGGCTTATTGCACTTCAGAATGGCAATGTGACAGTTTGTGCTGAGTGACGTCCTTTTTTCTTTTAAATGCCGGAAAAGCAAATTGTTGGAAGCCATCTGAAATGTTATGAGTCCCAACTTCCTGGGGACGCCAGCCAAATTGTATAAAAACCCACTCTGCTCTCTGTCTTGCCATCAGTGTTTGCTTGACTCTCCTGTCTTCACGACTTCTCACCGAAGCAGGTAAGTCTGTATTCTCAGAGAGAATTCCTCCCGGTTGCTAGCAGGCGAGATAGATCTTCCAGCCAGAATCCGGGATTCCTCAAAAGATTGACGCCATCGTAGGCTAGAATGCTTCTGAATGTTTCTGCCTTCAGGACCAGCTTGGGGGCTTTCTGTCTGATGGACTAGGTTGGGCTTCATTTTGAGTTTTTTCCTTCTCAAACATCTGCCTTGAGCTCACCATCCAGAGCTAGAGTGTTTACGGTTAGGACATTGGAAAGCCATCCGATCTTTTTGAGGCAGTTTGGATTACTATGCTTATCAAATCCAGGCTGTAGCAACCAACATTTGAGGGTCATCAGTTAGCCTATCCCTTAACTAGAGACAGGGATTTGGACCCAGCCTTGCCTTTTTACTCAGAAGCCAAGAAACCTGTTGAGAAGCCATGGTCTAACCTGAATTTCAGAGAGGATGAGAAGAAATATAATGGAGGCCCCTTCTCCTGATCTCCTTGGGGTTTGGCCACCGGCTGACCAAAGAAAGGAGCGTGCTGTTCAACCTTTAACAAAGCATATGGCACAGAGAGGGGCTAATATTTACAAGGTATTTTGAAGCTTGAAGGAGACATATAAAGTCTTCCCTACCGTATCTCAAAGGTGAAACTAATGGAGTCTCTGAGCTGAGTCTGAACCTTGGTGACTGCAACCATGCATTTTTGGGGGGGCATTGTTCCAGAAGCAGCATGCCTCGTTTCTTCTAGTTCTTATTTCTCAGTGTAGTGAGCGGAGGTTAGTTGGTCAAGGGCCATCAGGATGGATCCAAAGCGGGGTTCAGAAATGATGGGGGACTTGAGAGAAAGCAAAGCCTGTCATATGAAATGTATCATTCTGGTTGAAGGAAGAAGCGGGCGATGGGGGTGGGGGGTAAAACACAATGCAATTCTCACAATGTCTCTCCATTTTCTGCATTAGACTCACTTCACAACTCAACACAATGCCTTACTGTGGACCATCTTGTGCTGTCCCCTCCTGCGCATCCAGCCCCGTCGTCGGCTTTGGATCAGCTGGCCTTGGGTTGGGTTCTGGCTACGGTTTAGATTCTGGCTACGGTTTGGGTTCTGGCTATGGTTTGGGTTACGGCTACGGATCTGGTGCGTTGGCCACATCTTCTGGCAGCCTGGGCACTCTGGCCGGCGTCAACCCTTCCTGCATCAACCAGATCCCCCCAGCCGAGGTCGTGATCCAGCCTCCAGCTTCTGTGGTCACCATCCCAGGAGCCATCCTCTCTGCCAGCTGTGAGCCCGTCTGCGTCGGAGGCAACACGCCATGCGCTGTCTCTGATTCTGGGCTGAGAGGAAGCTGGGGCTATGGAGATTGGGGCTATGGAGGTCTTGGCTTGAGGAACCGGGGTCTCCTTGGCAGAAGGTTCCCCTTGAGCCGTAGAGGAAGCATTTGTTACAGCCGTCGTGGTAGCATTTGCTTTTAGAGGATAAGTTTGGCATGGAAGATCTCCTTGATATTAGGACCGTGTTGGACTCACTCCTGCTTTTTGTTCCTCCCACCTTTGCTTTAAAATGCTCAAGATCCTCACCCCTTTGCATATATATATATATACCACGCCTTCCCCAGCTCTTGTATGTCTCTCAATGTCACTTCTCTGTGTTTTCCAATAAAATGAAAAGTGCATCATTTGAACCCACGTCTCTGTCTTCCTTTGATCTCCATCCTGTGTGGCATGGGTTACAGGGAATTAGATTCACATGAGGTCATTGCTTGTAGTCTTCAAAGGCATGTCTGCCTTCAGAGAATCCAAAGAAGCTAAGAAAAGCTCCAGTGGATCAAGTCAAGCTCCTTCTTGGTCCAGCACTTGGTTTCTCCAAAGGGCCAACCTTTATGGTGCTTGCAAACAGGTGGTTGGAGACGTGTCCCTTTCTTGCCACCTTTGTTCCCCTGTAGCTTTATTTGGTGGAGGCTACCCGTCCCCGACAGCTAACACTGAATTTTCAAGACTAATAGCTCATGGTAGATTTGTCCTCCATGGCAGCGTCCAGTCCCCTTGGAAAGCCACTGAGTGCCCATCACCAATTACAAGATACACTATCTTCTCTCTCAGCAGGATTCCTGGGTCTGCCTTTGGATGGCCCAGAACCTCAACTCATTCAGACAATCAGGTTTCTGTTGAGTTTCACCATCAATTGATTTGGTTGAACCTCTCATAAAAAAACAGGGTCAGATCTGGCCTAGGCAGAAGGCCAGAACCCACAGCATGCAGAGACGCAACAGATCCCCTCTTCCAAGGGTGACTCCTCATGTTTCTTCCCCATGTGAGTGAAGACTTGAATAGTTGCATTGGTTTAAAAATAGGAATCAAAATCAGGATCAAAATAAAAAAATAGTCAAAAGCTCCCAAGATGTTGGAACCAAGCCTCTGAAATTACAGACATTTTTGACAAGATTTTCTAATGTTGTATTTCTCATGGGAGCCAGGTGTTGATAAAGCTTGCTTAGTGCAACGTATGAACCCCATTGTATGCTTCTTTATGGGACTTAGATTATTGGTCCACACGTGATCTGCAAATGGATTCTTCTCATGGCCAAAACTAAGGTTCCCCTCACACCTTAATTATACAAGAAATTAAAGTTAAGACCATATGGACTTTTCTGTCCTCTCAAAGCACTTTGCTTTCTTCATGTAAGCTTTCAATGACTCGTCGTGATTTTTTGGGCATAGCTTAAAACCAGGGCTACCTTCCACAAATACTAGAGTGTTCCAATAAAGCTCCAGATGGTCCACCAAGTTGGCAAGATAGAACAACAACTGCTACCCTCCCAGATGTTTCTTCTGCAAGCAACAGGCAGAATCTATCCTGTTATGCATAATGGGAGGTAAAATATTATTTTGATCAGCCTCAAGGTGGTGCTGATCTCTCAAATGTTCCTATTTCAACTATCTCAAATGTTCAAATTTCCTGTTCAAAATCTCCAGAGTTTCCCACCTGCCGTGAAGCATCTTCTCTCCCCTCCCCAGGTTTTGCCTTGTATGCCCTGGAAATCCCAGAAGAAAGAACCGTCTAGTGGATCAAAGGTCCCATCTTGCTTTCTGAGGTGGCTTCCTCCATGAAAGCTCTACCAACAGGCTGTGAAGATTGCAGCCATCTCAAGATGCAGTTCCTTAGCAACTAACACTCAAAAGTGCTGCCTTTCCATGAAGAGGTTCTATCTACTCATCACCGCTGGCTGAAGACAGGTATCTAGAAACATGGTCTATTTACAATGGTCAGATTAGATGTTGTCCTGAGCTATATGCTTCCAAACTTTGATCTAGCGATCCTGGAGAACAGCTAACAATAGGATCTCAGCCCCAGTGAAATCTTCTGTGATCCTCCTCACTGCCTGCAGTAACAAATGAACTCCACAAGGTCATTAAGTCTTGTGGACTTTGGTCTGTCTGTTCTGAGTAATCAAGCCAGGCTGGAATGGTATCTACAGTCTAGCTTCCCTTAAGATCACCGAGCAGAGAGATATGCATGATGTATTGTGCCATGCCACAATGAGATGACTTCCACCAACACCCTCTTGGAGGAAGGAGGAATTTCTCTATTTTTACGTTGCATATAGCCTGTGTGTTTTCAGTTAGGGTGGCCACCAGGAGGCACTGAGTTACCAGTTTCACCCATATTCAGCATCTTCAGAGAGAGTAGCCAGATGTTTTTCTATGGGGTTCAAACCCTCTTCTGGGAATTGAACTCATTGACCTTCACACTTTGGATGACTATGTACAGTGAATTAAGCTTTAGGGACTACCTAGATCTGGCAACCTATACCTATTGTTCTGGTCCTCGTTTTGTAGCCATAGAACATAGCTCATGAACATCTTCCCCATATCTTTGCTTTATGGGCTTCAAACACAGCTATCGTGATTCCCATAAGTCTGATGACTTCAGACTGAACATCTCAAGGTCCCTTGGCCTGTCCTCACAGAACTAGTCCTCCTCTTTGTCACCTTCCTCTGAACCTTCTCCAACCTGAATATCCTTCTGGAAATGTGGTGCCCAGAATTCTACAATGTTCTCCAGGCACGGTCTCGGCAAGGCAGAATGGAGGAGAAGGAGAACCAGAAGTGTCACAGACCTTCTAGCACCTTTGACCGAGGCCCGATCCAGCCAGCATGGCTCAGTGCAAAGGGCAAACCCAGCCAAGGATCTGATTCACCCACCGTGGGCTTCTTCATCAGGAGGGAAAGCTCAGCCCCCCATCTCATTCCACCCCTACCCACCACGGGCTGCAGCGAGCCCTGAAAAAGCCTCCATTGTTACCAAGGGAAGAGGTTGCACATCTCCAAATTACAACCAAGGACAGCCAGCAGTTTGTAATGCAGAATCACTTTTATTAAGGTACAAAGAAGGAGTATTGGAAGAAACCATCAGGTGTTTCAAAGCAAGGAACATCTCCCCTTTGACAAATCATTTCAGAGGGCAGAGAGAGACAAGGGCCTAGATGTTTGCAGAGGTTCTTCCCTTCCCAACTTCACATAAAGCCCTTAATGGATCAAATTAGCTGGGGAGTAATTTTGCAGGAAGACACAGTGCTATCTGCAGTAAGTGGCTGGGGGAAGACCGGACAGGGATACAAGCGGTGGGACAAATCTAGAGAGATGGAAGGGAGTCGTGAAAGCTGTATGCAGGCCAGACCAGGGCCCAGACATGCCGTAGCCAATCTTCTGAAATCCATTGTGGTCAGGGAGAGTCCTGGTTAACAGGGGAGGGTGCAGGGGAGGGGACAGGGGAGGGGACAGGGGAGGGTACAGACGCTGCCTCTGCGACCAAAACGTCCCAAGCGGCCTCCAAGGGAGCCACCATAGCGTCCAAAACCTCCAGTGGCATATGGTGTGTAGCCTCCCACGCTGACAGGATCACAGCTGGCGGACAGGATGGGACCAGGGACGGTGACCACAACGGGAGGGGGCTGGATCACCACCTCAGAGGGTGGGATCTGGCTGATGCAGGAAGGGTTGACGCCAGCCAGGGTCCCCAGGTTGCTAGCGGATTCGCCCCATCCACCATAGCCGTAGCCAAGACCGAGACCTCTGTAGCCCAGGCCCGAAGGTCCGCAGCCAGTTGACCCAAGTCCAACGACGGGGGCGGAAGCGCAGGATGGGATGGCACAGGATGGTCCGCAGTAAGGCATGTCTGGTGATGGGACTGAAAGAAGAAGAAAGGAGACAATGTTGACATACACTAACCAAGGCTGATGATCCAAAGCAATGGTGAAAGAACGTAGTTATGGTATCCCATCAAGGAGAGGTGGGTGACTTCCAAGCTCAAGAAAATTAGGGATCTTATGAATTCTCAGGCTGGTTTAATTAAATGCTCTGTGAACATTTGAACCTCTTCTGGTATTAGAACAGAGCACCAGTTTTCTATGCTCAATGCTCTAAGAGGTCAACACTCTTATTGTGTAGGACAATTAAGGTGAATCTGAAGTGAAACATGACACAACTGAGTTGACTATGGGAGGGGAAAGAGACAGAATGCCAAAGCATCACGAAGACTCAGAGAAGGTTGCAGGACACTAAGTGAAGCTGTGTACAGACAACGTTCTCATTTGTTTCATTTCAATTTGCTGTCTGGTTTTGCAAAACATGATTAATTAGGTGATAATCCATCCTTTTGATGCACAGAATAAGGAATTGTAAAGCTACTCCCCTCCAAATCAACCAAGGTTCAAACTACCCAAACTTTGCACGTTATATGAATGCAACCACTAGATATTTAACTGATACCACCAAGCAAACCTAGCCTTTGAATAAACCACAGTTTATTCACAAAACAACCTAAGCTAAAATTGAAGAAAGCTTCCTTCTAGAATAGCTCTTGAGTTCCAAGTCCTGTGAAGACTTCCATTACAAAAGGGAATTACCACAGGACCTAGTACAAATGGTCTGCATTTTTCTGAAGACCACATTAAAAAAAATTGGAGAACCTTTGAGAGCTTCTGGCTTAGGGACTGTGAAGAGATGAAGCTTCCTTCTAAGTGTCCTATCCTTGTTTGTCATTGAGCACCTTGTCTGTCCTCTAGATGTTTTTTTAGGGTAAAGCTATCCTTCCTATAGCAGGTTTCCAAGATCTTAGCTAAAGCTGATCAAACTCAGTAGAGAAGTCCTGGGCTCTGATTCCTCTCCCTTCCTTTGAACCCTCAAAAGTTATTTTCCTCCAACTCTTTGTTCACAGTGACTGTTCCTCCATGCAAGAGTTTGGAGGGCTAATCACTCACCCCCTTCCAGCCTATAAATATCCTGCAGTTCCAATTCTCTAAAATGGTTTGTTCCAATGAAGAAACTTACTTACCTGCTCAGAGGAGAAGTGGAAAGAGAGAGAGCTGATCAGAGAAGCTGTGAAGATCTCCCTGAGTGGTGAGGGCTTTTATACTGTTCTGCTGGAGCTGGTGGCATCTGAGGAACACTTCCCACAGCCCCTGGGGCATTAATGAACTGCCAACACACTCTGACTCATAATATGTGGAGATAGTAATTAAAATTTTAGCTTTTTGGAGTACCTTGTGGGTGTTCCTCTATTTTCCAGTTGTTTGGGGTTTATGGACATTTCTATGAATTTCAGTCTAGTGGGGTGTGTCCCACTGTAGCAGCAACTCTATGGAGAATTCAGCTTCTTCACTTCCAAAGGAGAAGAATAGGAAAAGATCACTAGTGCTTCTAAATTCTTTTTCTTGCACTGACCCACACAATTCATTGAAGTAGGGAATAAGAGAGAGTATGGAATATCAAATAAGGATCTGGGGTGATTTTGGTAGGAGAAGGAGAAGGAGAAGGAGAAGGAGAAGGAGAAGGAGAAGGAGAAGGAGAAGGAGAAGAAGAAGAAGAAGAAGAAGAAGAAGAAGAAGAAGAAGAAGAAGAAGAAGAAGAAGAAGAAGAAGAAGAAGAAGAAGAAGAAGAAGAAGAAGAAGAAGAAGAAGAAATGAACAAAATATTGATATTAAAACAATTAACATGGGAGAGAGCAACCCTCCAGATTTCTCCCTCAAGAGGATGGTCTTGGAATCTTCAGATCCAGCCTTAAATCCTGAGAATGCATCTGTGATCCAATAGGAATAGTTGCTGTAACGAGATCCTGGTTCTCCAGGAGAATCCACACACAACTTTATCCTTATTTCCTTATGACTTCCAACATTTACACCTTTGGTGTGAAATGTCATATTGTTTGCCCAGGCTTGTCCCCTTGCTTCTATTGTCAACAGGGATTAATAATCCACTTCCACACATTCCAACACCTTGCTGCTGTGCGTAAGATTGGCGTGAGTTGCTTTGGGGCACCGAGTGTCACTGATGCCCGCAAACCTTTGCTGGCATCGATTTCATGCTGAACAAACCAAAACCAGAAAACCAAACAGAAAAAAGTTAAAACAAGCACCCCACCACCACCACTTTTGGGTGGCATTTCAACAACTCACAAGAACATCCGTTTCCCCACCAAATAAATCAGAATGGACTCACGCAACCCCAGTTGTACTACATGTGCCGATGAAACCCCTGAAAAATTGTGAGGCCAAACCAGTTGGTAAAACAATAGCTTTTATCTGGGGGACCCTAAATATACCTTAAGCCACCTTTGATTATTCAATGCTCTAGATGCTTTCATTCCCAGCAAAGTCAAACGAATTGCAATGGACTTCATGTTCTTCTCTGTGCAACCCAAAGAGTATTTATTCAACTTTAGGTCGGGTAAGATAAAAGATTTTGCCAAAAGGAAAATCAGAACAAAAGGCATTCTTGGGGAGGTCAAGACCAGGTTGAAGAGGATAATGGAGTTCCATCACGCATTTTGTCCACGGATGACAGGCCTGTGAACACAAAAAGCTGGCCTGTGCATTTTCACAATCTGTTTAGCCAGAACAGGCATCTCTGGTATGCCTGTGTGTGAAAGATATTTGCCACTCCACAGAGCTATCTGCTCTCCAGCTAATTTAAACAACAAAAGAGATCAAAGTCTTGCGCCTGGATTGAAATCTGCGATTATCTATCTTCAGCAAACCAACTAGCCAGCTGTCGCTTCAAACCCAAATCTGGCTGGTTGGTTCTCCTTGAACCAACACATCAGCAGGAAAAAAAATCAGGGACAAAATGACATTTATCTGTTTATCTCTCCCAGATGAGTGGAGGTAGGATCTTATTTACAGGATCTTGCTTCCAAGTCAGCAACTGCCTGGTGGAACGGAAGAAGTGCCAGAGAGTATTAGCAAAGGAGGACAATAGAGCCCCTGGGCCAAACTGTGCAGAAAAATCCTGCTTTTCCCCTTGGCCCCCTTTCTAGTTCTCAGCTGGAGGAACGAGAAGATGCTTTCAACGTCTCTTCCCATGGAGGAGGGTATTTAGGGGGATTAAATCTTAATTTTGTTAGGATGTGATTTCCAAATGCCACGTATGGATGTCTAGACCTTTATGGCCCAAACTCACTCCAGGAACTCTTGGTGGTTTACAAGATACAGGGTGGAAAACCAACTGAGGATGAAAAACTGGCTCTAAAAACACAGCATAAAATGTGGTGAGACACATCATTGGTGCCATCACTCAATCATGGTAACTCAACATCTCCGTTGGAAAACTCTGCAGAAGAGTTTCACCATAACAATCTTGTGGAATAACATCAGGGTCGGTGACTGCCGGTCTTCTGGGGGAATGTTGTGCCACATCCCCACCTTTCTCAGAAATAAGCATACCCAATTCCCTCAATTTCTTTTCAGGAGACCTAATTTTCCCTCTTTGATCTGCTTGTTGTTCTTCTGGGAACCCTTCTGCCTTGCCATACACATGAATGAAGCTCCAGCTTGTTTCTTCCTGCTAAATCCCCCATCCCCAAGGGGACTGGCCTACAAACCAGGATTTGAAGACTTGGCTCGGCCATCTGGCCTGGGGTGGGGAGAGAGGATGTCAGAAATGGGGTTGGCTAGCCCCTTAGTGGCCTGGTGTGGCCTCCATCGGCCTCTTGGATTTTTAATCTTTTTTCTATCTGTGTAAGTGTGGTTCTTTTTATAACTTTTAATTATGTATTTGTGGTTTTAATTTGATGTAAACCTCCCAGAGTCCCCCATTGTGGGGAGATGGGTGGGGACAAGTCTACAAAATAAATAAATAAATAAATAAATAAATAAATAAATAAATAAATAAATAAATAAATCTTAGTGCCTTTTGGATTGATATTGACTACTTTAAGGCTTTCCAGACTTTGCAAATCCATCCAACTGAGGTTCATACAATAAACCATGGTTTCACACAGTCGTTCCTTCCCTATCAATCCTCACTCCTGTCTGTAAAGCAAACTCAAAACAGGATCACATCCTATTTTAATGTGGTCATTCTCTGCCAGAAGAGGGGGGGGGGAATCTACTCTCCTGATCCCAAAATATCCCATGTTTCTGACCTGTTTCATGTTAGATACATTTCGGAATTACGTTAGAGGAAGAATTCACTATTTTTTTTTTCTTTTAGGTTCGAATCAATTAATGAACTTGGAGATGATCAAAGACGTTTGTTGGCCCCCGGGCCCACCCAAAGGTTGGCTTTCAGTCCCCAATGATTTCTGATCAATCAACACAAATGTATCAACTTCTCTTCTTTCAAGATAGAAGAAAATCTGAGCTCCCCACCTTTCAGATGAAATAGTTAAAAGGCATGTATGGTGGTAGGCATTTTGTAAATCATGAACACAAGGAACAAATAAAACACACACTTTTTATCATTTTATTATCTGTAAATTAGAAAAGTAAGCATATTTCAGAATACTGGAGAAAGGAAGAGAAATCAATTAGACGCCCTGTAAAATTTGTATGTAGCCCCCCACTCCAAGCTCACTAATATTTTCCACCAAATGGTGATTTAACAGAGGAGAGGGGGAAATTATTATTATTATTATTATTATTAATAATGGGAAATAACTTGATGCATGAACTTCAGTGTAGATTAAATGATTCCAAAGGGATACTTAACCCACCTTCTCTTTGGAAGCCCGGTTGGGCCGTGCAATTCACCTACTCAGCCCAAAAGAAATTGTGTAGCTATGGGAAAACGTAGCGTGTTTACCAACGGAGAAGAAAAGGTTCCACCCTCCATAACTTCTGGTGAAGGGCGGGATGGCACATATTTGTGGAGAAGAATGGAAGATTCTGCTGAAGATATCACAGAAAATGATTACGCGGGTAGGAGGTACAAATGACTGCAAAGTAGCATGGATGCCTTTGAAGATGAGTTGCTGCATGGGAGAAGTTGCGTGCCTGCTTAATTCAACCCTTCCTGGAACTGAAAGGGCTTGTCCCTCATTTCTTTCTTCCCTATTTGGTGTCCAACTCCCCTTGCCTCATGTCCACTCCATTTTGTTCCCCCCTTCTCTTTCCTTCCCTGTTCAACACAGTAACCTCTGACCCCACCTCCCTCCTGATATGGATTCACAAGTATGTTGCATGACTAAATTCACTCTAGCTGGGGGAAGATCTCCAGTTTCTATCTGAATCTGGCTTGGCCAAGCAATGAGGAAACCTTCATAGAAGTTAATACTCCTAATTCGTTTCCCATCTTCCCAATTACAGTACAGATCAAGCTGTTGGAGTAAATGACAGACTCAGTAGCCAAGCTTCAGAAAATATGTGCATGCCCATTTCCTTTACGAGTAGATAATTATACAACAGGTACGGCGGCTTTAATTAATGCTAGGATGCTACCTGGAGCAGAGGTCATGTTCCTACAGGGGTCAAAACACTTAAGATTCATTCTGGTTGCATCAACACTTTTGGAAAACTGTTTAAGGCTGTTTTGCCAGGAAATAAAAACTAGCAACACCCAAAGGAAGTAGAAGACTTCAAAGGTGGCAGATGTTCCCACCACAAAGTATTTGTCAATTTTCTCAAGCGGTGCTGACAGTGAGTTCCAACTGTGGGAAGTCATACCATCAGTTTAATCATTTGTAGAACTAATTTCTTCAAGAGAAAAACTAAACTGGCTAGGGTTTTTTTCCTGCAAGATGCTCAAAAAGCTGGACCTGAATCTTCTAAAAGATCTTGAAGTCCCATCTAAAAGCTCAGGCCTGGCTTTGGAAAGGTCCCTCTAGCAGGAGGATTTCAGCGAGGAGACCCTTCTTCATGAGAACTTCAAGCTTGGGTTTATAGGGCAATCCCTTACACTTATTGAGTGTGTTTCTCTTGATGCCACTTTAGATGAAGACCTGGTAGAAGCATTTCATCAGCGCTCAGGTACATAAAAACGTGTCCTAGGGAAGATAGTCAGGAACTCTTTTCCATGGCAGAGAAGGGAGACCAGAAGTAACATACCTGTAGGTAACAAACATGATAGGTTTCAAGTTCAGTCATCTAGCTTTTGTTGAAATATCAGGAGAAATGGCCTGAAGGTAAGGTCTGTACAACAATGAAACAGTCTCTTTGTGGGTTCTCCATTTCTGGAGATTTTTGAGGAGAGGTTGGACATCTACCTATGGTTTAATTGGCTTTCTTTCCTGTTGCGGGAGGTTAGACTACACGTTTCTCATGGTCTATGACAGTTCCACCATTCTATGACTAGGTTAGTATTAACTGTGGAGAGGACTTGTGTGACTTGGTGTGTTAAACAAATCCAGCTGATTTAGTTAGTTTAGGGCTTATGTATTGTGGGCACTGAGAAAACTGATTGTGTGAATGGAGCTTGTAGGCTTCAAGTAATAGTTCCACCTCCCTTCCAGCATCTGACTGGGGTCTTACATTAATTAATTTGCACATTTGTGAAACTTCTACCCTACATTGTCATTGTTAAAAACTCATTTCAAAGCCTTCAAACTATGGTTTGTTTAACTCTGATCTATGGACTAGTTCCAGCTGATTGGTCAAATAGAGTATCTGAGTTCAATCAGCACATAGAACCAAGCCCAGACAACCCCTTTTTAGATTGAACCTGTTGTGTGAATATGGCTTCAGAGAGGGTCTGGTTTCCAGGTCATCCAAATTAAGCTGCTGCAAATGGGACTCTTTATATTGGGATTCGACATCCAATGCTGGACATGGACAGCAGAAACATGGACATTCATGGACATGGCATATCCCTCTTTGGGGGTCCAGGTGCTTCTCCAGCAAACAAGGGATCAGTACTCCATAATACGTGTAAATATTGACCCATCTGGTACTACATGGTCATTGCTGGTGGTGGTTCTCCAAAGGTTTGTCCACCTGACAATCCTACAACTGTTTCAACCATGACACATTGGCTGACTCAAAATCAGATAGACAGCTAAGGATCTGAGTAGGAATTTCACTCTAATAAGGACCTCATATGCTAAGTCTTCCTATACTTTGAGTTGGCAATCATCAATGTGGGCCAACTTTCAAAAGCTTCCACTTACAAGTGGGGTTAACCCATGGGGCTAAGATGGCTGGTCTGTGTGACAGTAGCTGCTGTGGCTTATTCAATAAACCATGGTCAAAACCAATGAGGCTAGGTGTGATACATGAGTCTAGGGGAACAGTAAGTTAGTAAGTAAGTAAGTGGATCCAACCCCATTCTTTGTAAGCTCTCAAATTACAGATTTGTTACAAATCTCAACGTTTTCCACATGTCCTCTTCCCATCTGGAATGTTTCAAGCCTCTGTGAAAATTCCCAGAAAAAGGGAAAGGAGAAGGAAGCATTCCAACACGTTTCAGGCCATTTGTGTCTTCCTGTGCTGATGACAGCGTAATCCTTGCCACACAATGCCTTTGAGGTTTTTGAAATAAGTTTGCATGTGATGGGAACAGCAGATTTTAATGATGATTAATTACCAGTTGGATTTGCAAAGGCATACTTCTCCACTAACTATGACGCTAGCAAGACAGTATAAAAAGACTTGTCCTTCACAGGTTTTCCAACAGCTTCACATCTTGTCTTCTCTTGCCTTCCTCTCCTCCGAGAAATAGGTAAGCTGGTCTTTCATACTTTTGTAGGAAACATTAGATTTATTTACAGCTTTGGAATACCCAAGTCTTGGGTAGTAGCATCTCTCTGAATTTGGGTGAGCTGGAAAGGCTAAACAGGATTAAGTTGGTGAATGTGGGGATGGAAGACCACCATGAAGTCTGTAGGCTAGACTGGAAAGTGGAAACTGGAGAAAAGCTATGGCAAGATTTTCATACGGTTGTGGCCATGTAGACACTAGCAACTGAGATCATCTTGAACAAGAACTTTATTTAAATTTCAATATCCTTCTTTCAGTCCCAGATGAGCCTTGTTATGCCTTCATTATAACAAATGCCAAAGCTTCTTAAGAAAAAAAGATCTCCTCAAATCCCCCTCAACCCCAACAAAACTCCTTCAGCTTTTGGATAATTCAGAACTTGAGATGAGAGATTTGGTTTCATCTGCACCATGTTCTAGCTTGGATGTTCAGATGGTGTACAGGAACTGCAAATCTCAACGAATGAAAATATAATCTAGTAAAATATAGACATTGAACAACATATGAGTTTAATAACTCAAAGGTTGGTCTAGCAGACCAATTAGAATTTGAATGATTTGGATCCTCCTATGTCATGCAGCTCATTCTGCCGACACATTTGGGGAGAGTTGACCCCTTAGAGCATTGGGTTTGGAAAACTGCTGCTCTGTTCTAGTACAAAAAGGGCTTCAAAATGTTCCCAAATCATTTAAATTAAACTTTCTCTGAGTCTTTGTGATGCTTTGGCATTCTGTCTCTTTCCCCTCCCATAGTCAACTCAGTTGTGTCATGTTTCACTTCAGATTCACCTTAATTGTCCTACACAATAAGAGCGTTGACCTCTTAGAGCATTGAGCATAGAAAACTGGTGCTCTGTTCTAATACCAGAAGAGGTTCAAATGTTCACAGAGCATTTAATTAAACCAGCCTGAGAATTCATAAGATCCCTAATTTTCTTGAGCTTGGAAGTCACCCACCTCTCCTTGATGGGATACCATAACTACGTTCTTTCACCATTGCTTTGGATCATCAGCCTTGGTTAGTGTATGTCAACATTGTCTCCTTTCTTCTTTTTTCAGTCCCATCACCAGACATGCCTTACTGCGGACCATCCTGTGCCATCCCATCCTGCGCTTCCGCCCCCGTCGTTGGACTTGGGTCAACTGGCTGCGGACCTTCGGGCCTGGGCTACAGAGGTCTCGGTCTTGGCTACGGCTATGGTGGATGGGGCGAATCCGCTAGCAACCTGGGGACCCTGGCTGGCGTCAACCCTTCCTGCATCAGCCAGATCCCACCCTCTGAGGTGGTGATCCAGCCCCCTCCCGTTGTGGTCACCGTCCCTGGTCCCATCCTGTCCGCCAGCTGTGATCCTGTCAGCGTGGGAGGCTACACACCATGTGCCACTGGAGGTTTTGGACGCTATGGTGGCTCCCTTGGAGGCCGCTTGGGACGTTTTGGTCGCAGAGGCAGCGTCTGTACCCTCCCCTGTCCCCTCCCCTGTCCCCTCCCCTGCACCCTCCCCTGTTAACCAGGACTCTCCCTGACCACAATGGATTTCAGAAGATTGGCTATGGCATGTCTGGGCCCTGGTCTGGCCTGCATACAGCTTTCACGACTCCCTTCCATCTCTCTAGATTTGTCCCACCGCTTGTATCCCTGTCCGGTCTTCCCCCAGCCACTTACTGCAGATAGCACTGTGTCTTCCTGCAAAATTACTCCCCAGCTAATTTGATCCATTAAGGGCTTTATGTGAAGTTGGGAAGGGAAGAACCTCTGCAAACATCTAGGCCCTTGTCTCTCTCTGCCCTCTGAAATGATTTGTCAAAGGGGAGATGTTCCTTGCTTTGAAACACCTGATGGTTTCTTCCAATACTCCTTCTTTGTACCTTAATAAAAGTGATTCTGCATTACAAACTGCTGGCTGTCCTTGGTTGTAATTTGGAGATGTGCAACCTCTTCCCTTGGTAACAATGGAGGCTTTTTCAGGGCTCGCTGCAGCCCGTGGTGGGTAGGGGTGGAATGAGATGGGGGGCTGAGCTTTCCCTCCTGATGAAGAAGCCCACGGTGGGTGAATCAGATCCTTGGCTGGGTTTGCCCTTTGCACTGAGCCATGCTGGCTGGATCGGGCCTCGGTCAAAGGTGCTAGAAGGTCTGTGACACTTCTGGTTCTCCTTCTCCTCCATTCTGCCTTGCCGAGACCGTGCCTGGAGAACATTGTAGAATTCTGGGCACCACATTTCCAGAAGGATATTCAGGTTGGAGAAGGTTCAGAGGAAGGTGACAAAGAGGAGGACTAGTTCTGTGAGGACAGGCCAAGGGACCTTGAGATGTTCAGTCTGAAGTCATCAGACTTATGGGAATCACGATAGCTGTGTTTGAAGCCCATAAAGCAAAGATATGGGGAAGATGTTCATGAGCTATGTTCTATGGCTACAAAACGAGGACCAGAACAATAGGTATAGGTTGCCAGATCTAGGTAGCCCCTAAAGCTTAATTCACTGTTCATAGTCACCCAAAGTGTGAAGGTCAATGAGTTCAATTCCCAGAAGAGGGTTTGAACCCCATAGAAAAACATCTGGCTACTCTCTCTGAAGATGCCGAGTATGGGTGAAACTGGCAACTCAGTGCCTCCTGGTGGCCACCCTAACTGAAAACACACAGGCTATACGCTGTGAGAAATTCCTCCTTCCTCCAAGAGGGTGTTGATGGAAGTCATCTCATGGTGACATGACATAATACAACATCCATATCTCTCTGTTCTGAGGTCTTCCCTTAAGTTCAACTGTGGATACCGTTCTGGCCTGGATAGATTATTCAGAACAGATGGACCAAGGTCTGCAACCCAAATAGTAGGATTCACACAACATGTCAATATTTAGCATGGGTTAGCATGATGTGTGAACTAAACCCAAGAATGGGACAGAGGAGGAGAGATAGAATTCCCCTTATCTTGCTAAACAGAAACTGTGTTTGCACAATATCTTAGCTTAGTCAATGAATGATGTATCTGCTACATTTGCGTAATATGCTAAGTTTGGTTAGAACGGCTGGATAAACAAGGTATGGAAGAAGAAGGAAACATTCTGGAGTTCATGGAATATTCTGGAGTTCCCCAGAATGTTCCTATGAATGTTCAATGAATCAATGAATGAATCAATGAAAAAAAAATTAAAGACTTATAGATGGAATGTTTTTGAGATGCCCAGAACATTCTCTTCCTAGAATGGAATCTTTTGACATACCCAATTTCTTCCCATCTCTGAAACATTTCCTCCTGACAAATTTCAGCTAAATTACCTATCTTGACAGGAATATAGACTGCATCTCTGGCATTCCTAAATCCCAATTCTATCATATTTTTAAACCAATACAATATTTGAGTTATGACTCACACGGAGAAGAAACAACAGGAGTCACTCTTGGAAGAGGGGATCTGTTGTGTCTCTGCATGATTTGGGCTCTGGCCTTCTGCCTAGGCCAGATCCTGTTTTTTTAGGAGAGGTTCAACCAAATCAATTGATGGTGAAACTCAACAGTAACCTGATTGTCTGAATGAGTTGAGGTTCTGGGCCATCCAAAGGCAGACCCAGGAATCCTGCTGAGAGAGAAGATAGTGTATCTTGTAATTGGTGATGGGCACTCAGTGGCTTTCCAAGGGGACTGGACGCTGCCATGGAGGACAAATCTACCATGAGCTATTAGTCTTGAAAATTCAGTGTTAGCTGTCGGGGACGGGTAGCCTCCACCAAATAAAGCTACAGGGGAACAAAGGTGGCAAGAAAGGGACACGTCTCCAACCACCTGTTTGCAAGCACCATAAAGGTTGGCCCTTTGGAGAAACCAAGTGCTGGACCAAGAAGGAGCTTGACTTGATCCACTGGAGCTTTTCTTAGCTTCTTTGGATTCTCTGAAGGCAGACATGCCTTTGAAGACTACAAGCAATGACCTCATGTGAATCTAATTCCCTGTAACCCATGCCACACAGGATGGAGATCAAAGGAAGACAGAGACGTGGGTTCAAATGATGCACTTTTCATTTTATTGGAAAACACAGAGAAGTGACATTGAGAGACATACAAGAGCTGGGGAAGGCGTGGTATATATATATATATGCAAAGGGGTGAGGATCTTGAGCATTTTAAAGCAAAGGTGGGAGGAACAAAAAGCAGGAGTGAGTCCAACACGGTCCTAATATCAAGGAGATCTTCCATGCCAAACTTATCCTCTAAAAGCAAATGCTACCACGACGGCTGTAACAAATGCTTCCTCTACGGCTCAAGGGGAACCTTCTGCCAAGGAGACCCCGGTTCCTCAAGCCAAGACCTCCATAGCCCCAATCTCCATAGCCCCAGCTTCCTCTCAGCCCAGAATCAGAGACAGCGCATGGCGTGTTGCCTCCGACGCAGACGGGCTCACAGCTGGCAGAGAGGATGGCTCCTGGGATGGTGACCACAGAAGCTGGAGGCTGGATCACGACCTCGGCTGGGGGGATCTGGTTGATGCAGGAAGGGTTGACGCCGGCCAGGGTGCCCAGGCTGCCAGAAGATGTGGCCAACGCACCAGATCCGTAGCCGTAACCCAAACCATAGCCAGAACCCAAACCGTAGCCAGAATCTAAACCGTAGCCAGAACCCAACCCAAGGCCAGCTGATCCAAAGCCAACGACGGGGCTGGATGCGCAGGAGGGGACAGCACAAGATGGTCCACAGTAAGGCATTGTGTTGAGTTGTGAAGTGAGTCTAATGCAGAAAATGGAGAGACATTGTGAGAATTGCATTGTGTTTTACCCCCCACCCCCATCGCCCGCTTCTTCCTTCAACCAGAATGATACATTTCATATGACAGGCTTTGCTTTCTCTCAAGTCCCCCATCATTTCTGAACCCCGCTTTGGATCCATCCTGATGGCCCTTGACCAACTAACCTCCGCTCACTACACTGAGAAATAAGAACTAGAAGAAACGAGGCATGCTGCTTCTGGAACAATGCCCCCCCAAAAATGCATGGTTGCAGTCACCAAGGTTCAGACTCAGCTCAGAGACTCCATTAGTTTCACCTTTGAGATACGGTAGGGAAGACTTTATATGCCTCCTTCAAGCTTTAAAATACCTTGTAAATATTAGCCCCTCTCTGTGCCATATGCTTTGTTAAAGGTTGAACAGCACGCTCCTTTCTTTGGTCAGCCGGTGGCCAAACCCCAAGGAGATCAGGAGAAGGGGCCTCCATTATATTTCTTCTCATCCTCTCTGAAATTCAGGTTAGACCATGGCTTCTCAACAGGTTTCTTGGCTTCTGAGTAAAAAGGCAAGGCTGGGTCCAAATCCCTGTCTCTAGTTAAGGGATAGGCTAACTGATGACCCTCAAATGTTGGTTGCTACAGCCTGGATTTGATAAGCATAGTAATCCAAACTGCCTCAAAAAGATCGGATGGCTTTCCAATGTCCTAACCGTAAACACTCTAGCTCTGGATGGTGAGCTCAAGGCAGATGTTTGAGAAGGAAAAAACTCAAAATGAAGCCCAACCTAGTCCATCAGACAGAAAGCCCCCAAGCTGGTCCTGAAGGCAGAAACATTCAGAAGCATTCTAGCCTACGATGGCGTCAATCTTTTGAGGAATCCCGGATTCTGGCTGGAAGATCTATCTCGCCTGCTAGCAACCGGGAGGAATTCTCTCTGAGAATACAGACTTACCTGCTTCGGTGAGAAGTCGTGAAGACAGGAGAGTCAAGCAAACACTGATGGCAAGACAGAGAGCAGAGTGGGTTTTTATACAATTTGGCTGGCGTCCCCAGGAAGTTGGGACTCATAACATTTCAGATGGCTTCCAACAATTTGCTTTTCCGGCGTTTAAAAGAAAAAAGGACGTCACTCAGCACAAACTGTCACATTGCCATTCTGAAGTGCAATAAGCCTGTCACCATAAATATCCTAACACTATTTTTCTCGCACTTCCTTTCAAGTTTGCTAACCTCAAGTCAAAACATTTCTGTTTATCTGATCTTGGAAAGGAACAACTCCCACGGGGTGGAGATGACGATAAGATCAAAGCTGGGTTATTGTCCTCAGTAGCGACTCTGCAAAAATGACAACATTTTCTTGCATCAGCACAGACTCAAGGACATCTTTGACTCCAAGGTGGAGAGCTTGTGACCCTGCAGGTATCACTGAACCTACCCAATATATGGGAAAATGGAAAAGTAGGATTCCCAAGCCCTTGTTGAAAGCCATTAACCCAAACTCAGTCTAAAACTGAGACCACCTGCTCCAAGTGGAATCGACTCTTCAGTGGTATTTGGAGGGGGAAGCATCCTGAAGGTCCCACCACCAGTGGAATGTCATCTCCAGAACCTCAGTGTTGAACCTTCTCCGTGATGGCCCCCCTTCCGAACCACCTATCCCAAAGATTTGGACCCACCCAACTTTAGTAAGCTTTTAAAGAGCCATGAAAACGTGGCTGTTTGCATTTGCAGTGGTATGAAGACCAGATGACCTCTAAGATGTGGGACGTGGGGTCTGGTGTGATGAACTACTGTGAAATTGCTTCTACTTGTTTCTATTGTTTTGATCTCATTTTGTGTTGATTTCTGTGGGGTTGGACTAGCCTATAAACCAGAGCCAGTCAGTCAGTCAGTAAATAAATAAGTTACATCAGTGAATTCTTGTTTTCTTTTTTTTTTAAACTTTGTTAACAAGGATGGAAATCCTGCGGCAGAAGTCTCTCCGCCGGGAGACTTCTGTTTTCATGGAGCGAGTGGCAATGAATGCCGATTCTTCTTGAAGGTTAATCTTAAATATTGAGAAGAGGGTTGACTTTTTCTTTCATTTTCAATTTTTACCTTCACCTTTCAAGAAGAGAAAGAGAAAAAAAGACAAGAAAGACAGACAGACAGACAGGAAGAGAGAGAGAGAGAGAGAAAGAAGGGAAGGAAGGAAGGAAGGAAGGAAGGAAGGAAGGAAGGAAGGAAGGAAGGAAGGAAGGAAGGAAGGAAGGAAGGAAGGAAGGAAGGAAGGAAGGAAGGAAGAGGAAAGAGAGAGAGAGAGAGAGAGAAAGAAAGAAAAAGAAAGAAAGAAAGAAAGAAAGAAAGAAAGAAAGAAAGAAAGAAAGAAAGAAAGATCAAAGTGACAACTGTTTTGCATGGGGTTGACAAAATGCTAAGTCTTCAACTCTTGTTTATTTCTTCTTATTAAAGATAATTTGGGGCAGAAGGATGAGGCTGTGTACACGCTGCTTGTTAATGAAATCCTGGGGCAAAAAGGGGCGTCTCTAAGCTCTCGGGGGGAGAGAAGAACAGTATAAAAGAGCTTCTGTCTCTGAGATCTTCCAACAGCTTCATCTCCTGCTCTTGATCACCACTCAGAGACTTCGGTAAGTCCCATGGATCTCAGATACCTTTATATGCTTTTTTTTTTCATGAAATGGGGTGGCATGGAAGATTTTTCACTTAATTTACAATGTACTCAATTCAGAATCAGATTTGATTGGAGTGGAGGAAGGAAGGAAGGAAGGAAGGAAGGAAGGAAGGAAGGAAGGAAGGAAGGAAGGAAGGAAGGAAGGAAGGAAGGAAGGAGATTTTAAGGTTATTCAGTCTCATATTAGGAAGAGCCTCGAGAAATGTTTCATTCTGACCTTGAAACAACATTCAGAACATATGGTTCATCTCAGAATGAGAGTTGCAGTTACCTAGATTTCATTCAAATATTAGGAAAAACCTTTTCCAATGATCCCGTTTTATGTTTAATTAAGTCCATTTTAGCTTTAATATCTTTTTTTTTTTTTTTTTTTTTTTGAGAATTTCTGCAGCTCTTCTTCCAATTTTTTATAGTCATCCTCAATAGTTTAAAGATCTTTTTCTGCATTGTGTTTCTCGTATAGTCTATTATCTTGATAAACCTTCATTGAGTCAAAGGATTCTTTATCTTTGTTCTTGCCAAAAATAAGAGAAAAAAAGAAGCAAAAGGAGAGAGAAAAAAAAAAAAAGAAGGAAAAATAAAAAGAAGAGGAAAAGAAGGAAAAGGCTAAGCCTCTTTAAAAAAAAAATCCATCTGGGGGGGGAATAGAAAGCAAAGCAGAGCTTCTAGCAGAAAAAAGAGCTACTGCCACTAATCAAGGCTCTTGTGACTGGCTCAAACTTTCCATTGTACAAGAAATTAGAAACATTAAACGGAATTATTGTGAGGCCTATAAACTGAGAATTAAAAGGGTTAATCAACTGATAAATGAAGAGAGACAGATTTGTTCTTGGCACTGAGGGTGAGAAAAAGATTATACAAGATTATAATGGAAAATCGTACTAAGAGAATGTACAAAAAGAAGAAGTAAAACAATATTGAAAGAAACTATTGCAGATGTTTAAAGAGAAAATCAGGGGAATACAACAATGATGGAACTGACAGAAGCTTCCAAAAGCAGAATGTTCAAAAGGACACTTATTATTGCTTTCTCTTATCCAATAATATAGAAAAAAGGAATGAATAGCCAGATATTTTGGGACATTGAATGAAAAGGGTGAACTCAAAATTATGCAAGCGCTGGAATAAAGTATAAATCTGAGATATATAGTTAAAAATTGTATAACATGTAGTGAAATCTGGTTAGAACTGTAACTTGGTTAGAATTGTAATTGATACTGTAACTGATATTGGTTAGAATTGTAACTCTTAAGAATTGGAAAAATTAAAAAGTACTTATGCAGGAGGAAGTTATTCAAAATTATGGAATGTGCAGAGATGAGTTAAATTGAGATTTGAAATTAGAGTAAGAAGATAAGCAATTTTATATGACACGGGATTTGTTTTTATTAATGATTAGATGAGAAAATATAGTAATGTAATAGATTAGGAAATTTTATAATAGAAATTTGATATTAATTATTATATATATACACATATAATAGATAGATGGAGATGTATTACTAATCCTATTGAAAGTTAAAATTTTTTGTAATATATGATTTTATAGATTAGCTATGAATGATTAATAATTGTTAATTGATAAGTATACAAGTATATTTTTGAATAGATGATATGAGAATTTAAGATTATGAAAGGGGCACCAACGAGTTTAACTGGTTGACACACGGTATAAAATGGAAGATGCTTTTTTATGCCTTTTTATGTTTTTGTTTGTTCATGTTTGTTTTGTGTTTGTTGTAAAAATAAAAAAAACATTATACAAAAAAAAAAAAAATATTAGGAAAAACTTCCAGATTTATACAACTGTGGAACAGCCATTTTATGGAGGTTTATAGCTTCTCCATCTCTGCTCAAAAACCTGATGAGAGAAAGAAGTCAAACTTTTCAAGTCAAAACTGCTCCATCCGATTGAGATCATGCATCTCTTTGCTGGTGGAATAATAATTAATCAAAACATTAATCAAGGGTGACGGTGTAGTTGGAACTGAATACTAGTCTTCCCACCTGATAATGTAATGTCCTCTATGAATGAACTTTCAAGTCAAGTGGGACTTCACTGTCCACTGAATCTGGTCCTCTTGCTGGTCAGCCTCAATTGCAGACTAAACATTGCTGGAGTACTACATTATAACAGGAGGAGCTCTTCCATTTTTTTTTTATGGAATTCATGCTGTGTGTGAAACACTAATCCATGGATGTTCTTCTTCCAACAGCACTTCCATCCAACCATGCCTCACTGTGGACCATCTTGTGCTATCCCCTCCTGTGCATCCAGCCCAGTTGTTGGCTTTGGATCAGCTGGCCTTGGCTACAGAGGACTTGGGTTGGGTTGTGGCTATGGTTTGGGTTACGGTTATGGTTTAGGTTCTGGCTATGGTTTGGGGTCTGGCTACGGTTTGGGGTCTGGCTACGGACCTGGTGCGTTGGCCACATCTTCTGGCAGCCTGGGCACCCTGGCTGGCGTCATCCCTTCCTCCATCAACCAGATCCCACCAGCTGAGGTTGTGATCCAGCCTCCTGCTTCCATTGTGACCATCCCTGGTCCCATCCTGGCCGCCAGCTGTGAGCCCGTCTGCGTCGGAGGCAACACGCCATGTGCCGCTGGAGGTTTCGGACGCTATGGTGGCTACCTTGGAGGCCGCTGGGGACGCCTTGGTCGCAGAGGCAGCGTCTGTCCCCTCCCCTGTCCCCTCCCCTGTTAACCAGGACTCTCCATGACCAAAACGGATTTCAGAAGATTGGCTACGGCATGTCTGGGCCCCGGTCTGGCCTGCATACAGCTTTCACAACTCTCTTCCTCTGCTCTAGATTTGTCCCGCCGCTTGTACTCTTGTCCGATCTTCCCCCAACCACTTACTGTAGATAGCACTGTGCCTTCCTGGGCTTTATGTGAAGTTGTGAAGGAAAGACACTCTGCAAACATCTAGGCCCTTGTCTCCTCTCTGCCCTCTGAAATGATTTGTCAAAGGGGAGATGTTCCTTGCTTTGAAACACCTGATGGTTTCTTCCAATACTCCTTCTTTGTACCTTAATAAAAGTGATTCTGCATTACAAACTGCTGGCTGTCCTTGGTTGTAATTTGGAGATGTGCAACCTCTTCCCTTGGTAACAATGGAGGCTTTTTCAGGGCTCGCTGCAGCCCGTGGTGGGTAGGGGTGGAATGAGATGGGGGGCTGAGCTTTCCCTCCTGATGAAGAAGCCCACGGTGGGTGAATCAGATCCTTGGCTGGGTTTGCCCTTTGCACTGAGCCATGCTGGCTGGATCGGGCCTCGGTCAAAGGTGCTAGAAGGTCTGTGACACTTCTGGTTCTCCTTCCCCTCCATTCTGCCTTGCCGAGACCGTGCCTGGAGAACATTGTAGAATTCTGGGCACCACATTTCCAGAAGGATATTCAGGTTGGAGAAGGTTCAGAGGAAGGTGACAAAGAGGAGGACTAGTTCTGTGAGGACAGGCCAAAGGACCTTGAGATGTTCAGTCTGAAGGACAGCAGACTTATGGGAATCACAATATCTTTGTTAAGGTCCATAAAGAGAAGATGTTCATGAACTATCTCCCATAGCCACAAAACTAGGACCAGAGTAACAAGTATAAGTTACGTTTAGCTAGATTTCATTGAAGAGAAACATTCTTGATGGTTTGATCTGCATTACAGTGGGAGAGTTGCCCTATGGAGGTGATGGGTTCCTCATCTCTGGAGGTCTTAACGAACAGGCTGGATCATCATCGCTTGAGGACGACTGATTGGTTTTCCTGTACATTGGAGAACGTTGGTGGTCTCTTCCAATAGTTATATGATTCTATGAAAGGTCCTGACCACCATTTTCCAATCAGAAGGCCTGAGTTCATACAATACATTCAGCCAAAACTAAACAAGCCACATTAGGTCCTAGTGAAATGTAGAAAGTTACCCAATTTGGTTTGCACACAATGGCACAGTACGATGTGTGAATATGTCATTGCTGCTGGCTCAGGCAACTTGTTATTAAAGTTATTAAAACAAATCTCAGCTTAGGGTGATGTAACAAGTAATGATTTTCCACTGAAGTTCATTGACGGCACCCTCAATTCATGCAGCATATTCTGCAGTAGCCCAGTTTCATTTCCCACAATTATTTTGCTCTTTCAACTACAAGTTTTATTCTTGAATGACGTTGCATTCAGGAGGAGCTAATTGAAGGGGAATGTTTAGGTGCAGAAGATACCTTGTTGCAACGTAAACCAGCAGCCTTCAACCCTGCTTAGTGATTATACAAGCTTACATGATGGGGAGAATTCCAATTTTCATTAGCTATTGTTTAAATCTATTTTATTTATTTTATTTCTGGGATTGATAGACCGGCAGACTCCAAAGATGGTTGAAACGACCAGATAGAAACCTCCCAGCGTACCAGCGCTATCTCCTTTCTTCACCAAAGAAGAATTCCAAATCCACCAAAACTCACTTTGATTGAATTTTATTTCAAAACCTGAATATTGCCTTGAGCTGTTCATTCCTCTTCTCTGGGAGACGCATCTGGATGGATTCGAGGTTGCTCCGGGGAAGGGATTTCTCAACCGGTCCTAATTTTCAGTGGATGCCTTTAGATATATCTAAAGAAGATTGGGTTTCCTCATCCAGGACGTCAAGTGGTTGGGCATTTGTGGTCGTCGTTACTCCAAGCTGCAATGTTGGAGGACGTGCACCTGTTCCTCTTGCCCCCTTTCACTTTCACAATCCAGGTTCTTGACTTCTCTGTTAGAGGGTTCATTTTGACTGAAGAACATAGACATTTTCAGATTGACCATGTTCTCTGGAACTTCCCTTGTTAAATGTTCAAACCAAACCACTTAATAGGATAATTCCTTCCTTCTGTCTCCTTTCCTTCCTCCTTCTCTCCCTCCCTCCTTCCTTCTCTCCCTCCCTTCCTTCCCCTCCTCTTTTTTCCCTTCCTTCCTTCCTTCCTTCCTTCCTTCCTTCCTTCCTTCCTTCCTTCCTTCCTTCCTTCCTTCCTTCCTTCCTTCCTTCCTTCCCTCCCTCCCTCCCTCCCTTCCTCTTCTCCTTTTACCTTTATTTCATTCCCTCCCTCCCTTATTTCATTCATGTTTATTGAAAGGTAAACCTCAAAATCAGCTCACATCCCCATTAATTATAAAGCCAAACAATACATTTTATTCATTGGCTACAAAATCTTTATCCTGTTGAGCCTAAAGCCTCTCTTCGCCCCCTACTGGATTGAAGCTGCTAAGTCAACACCAGTATAAACCAGTATACATAGCCAAAGTTTATTTAAAAAGGAGGAGGAGGAAGATCCAGAATCACCTGAAATTCAAAATTTGGTGCTGCAGAAAGGAACCTCACCAAAGTACTCAATCAGTACTGGTCCTCTCCCCTTTGCAAGGGTCCCAATGCAAATGATTTGCTTCCCTTAACAAATGATTTGCTTTGATGGGAACCATCAGAGGCAACATTTTGAAAAAGCCAATCCAGATTTCTGAGCTTAAAAAAGCTTTTTTAAATCACCCTCAATACCGTAAAACTTTCAAATAGTCCACCAGTTGTTTGCTGGAGATTAAAAGGATGTTGAAACATTAGCTGGATTCATAGACCATCCTAGAGTGTGGTTTCTTTTAACCACAGTTTGTTGAGCTTACCAAAGCAACCACAGTTTATAGATCACAGTGGGTAAATTCTCAAATATCCCGGCCTCCCAAATTTTCTTCCTCATCCTTAAGGGATAACCAATCAGGAATCCTGTTGGGGAGGACAGATCTGTGCCAAGTAAAGCTTTTCCCACAAAATGCTGCATTTTATTAGCCTCGGTGGCTAAGCAGGATATGTGAAGCTACCCCATGGTTCAATCCACCATGCTGAGCCAAAAAAAATGGGTTAAATTCAGGAACAGAATTAAATGTCTTGTGTGAATGTAACCTCTGAGTGCATCAAGAGGGCAGAAGAGAAAAAAAAGAGTGCTGGAAGGAGGAGATGGGGAGGAGAGAGGAACTGGAATGGGTGTGAAAGAGTGGGGAGGTCATCTTATGCAGACTCTTGATGTTTCCACTACTTGTTGGAGAAGGAACTAGAGGAACATCTAGTAGTAAGAAGGTCCACAAACTGGGAAGGGCTCAGGGATTGGATATTAAACCCAACATGAAACTTGGTTTCTTTATTTTGGATCATTGGCTAGTTTATATTTCAACACATTACATGAACCACCCAAAAATGTGTTAATTTGTTCAGCCCATTGGCGGCCCCATGAGCCATTCTTCTAAACAAGAAAGTCAAAGATGTGTTATGTTGCCAAGGAGATTTTATTAAAGAATAACACACGTGAATGAACAGTTGCCAACAGAGTTTTGCAGAGATCAAAGACACAGAAAACAAGCAAAGAGTTTTTGCTTCATGAATCTTCTGGGGCAAGAAAGGGAGCCGGTTCGTATCTACAGAACGTTCCTCGTGGTCTTCATTATATTAAGCTCCAACTCAACGGAGGGGATTATTTTCAAAGGTGAAAGATTTTATAGCCTCTCTTCCAGGTCGAGAGTCTGAGCTGCATTCATAAATATCAGAAAAGATCACAGAAGCAAGATTGAACACAGAGTCCTGAATGACAGACGCGGGCCCTGATCGGAATTCAGGGCCCTGGAGATCCTGCCAGTCTTCCATTCATCCTTGTTGGCCATCAAGAGTCCAGGTGAGTCTAGAAAGGAGAATAACAAATGCTTCCCCTTCTCCCAACAAAGGTAAAACGGCGCCCGGGGCGAGGTCCAGAGGAGCCACCTCCGAGAAGACCGGTGGGCAACCCTTGGCCGTAACCTCCAGCGGCACATGGCGTGTTGCCTCCGACGGTGACAGGGTCACAGCTGGCAGACAGGATGGGACCAGGGAGGGTCACGATGACAGAAGGAGGCTGGATCACCACCTCGGCTGCTGGGATCTGGTTGATGCAGGAAGGGGTCACGCCTTCCAGGGTGCCCAGGCTGCTTGCAGGCTGACCCGAGGGGAGACCAAAGCTTCTGGAGGCCAGTCCCCCCAAACCACCAGGTCCGAATCCAACTGATGGGCTGGAGGCGCAGGATGGGATGGCGCAGGATGGGAGGGGGCAGGGTGGGAGGGGGCAGGGTGGTCCACAGAAAGCCATGGTGGTGGAGTGGTGGAGATGAACTGAAAGAGGACAACCATGGTTATATTGCATACCAGCAGGATTGCCATCCACAGATCTCTTGGCCAATCCAGTCCCCACATCCACCCTCCTTGCCCTCTGCTTCTTCACTTCTCCTTGGGGTCCCTTCCTGATTATTTGCACCTTTGTGCACACTTGATGGACACACTCAGAGCCCGTACTCTGGAACGTTAGTGGGCCAGGAGGGAGCCCCAAGCAAAATGCCCTACCGTGAATCAGGTTCCCCTCCAAGTGTTGTGTCACATCCTCCTTTCATGCCACAGATGTGATCCAGGACAATCTAAAGCCAGTTTTTTGGGATCGTTCTGGGAATGTCCCCCCCCCCCATTTCCTTTTCTAACAGAAGATGTAAGCAATCCTTCTCTTTGCAAAGCAAGCTGAAAATATTCACCCAAATATTTCTCAACATTTTGTCGGGCGCTTCCCATATACTACATTTCACATCCTTTTTTCCTACCCACATTTTCCTTTCTGGGTTCTTGCATTTAGCTGTTGGGCCAAAGCAGATACAGTCACGTGCAGAGTTCGGGGTAGGGGTGGATTTCCCCCCTTTTATCATTGCGGGGAAACAAATGAAGGGAAAAAATATGACAATCTTTACATTCCCATCCTGTGCTGAGCATCCCGACTTAGACAGCCCTGCTCCAAGATTTCCAGAATTGCAAAGGCCCTCCTAAAACCCGGGGAGCCGAAACCCTCCGTGAAAAAATAAGAAAACCGTCTGTTCCTCAAATGCAAATACATTTCAGTCAAGCTTAGTTCGCGTTGCGCCCGGAGACAAGCTTACCTGTTTCTCTGGAGCCTTGGAAGGTGAGAACTGAAGCTGTTTGAGAATTGCAAAGGGTCCAGGTACTTTTATACGCCTTCAAATCCCTCCCCTTGGCCTTCATTAATTCATAATTATCCCATCTCCGAATTCTGCTGGCCCCAATTATTTTAATCACCCAACTTTTTCATTGTCATCAGCTCGGAGCTGCGTGAATCATGAAGATTTGTGTCCTTTAATTTTTTTTCTCTCTCCTTGTAAGATCTTCCTTTAGCATGGCATTTCAGTGCCCAACGCCTGGGGCAATACGTTAATTCCACTGCACATCGCATTTTCTCTCTGTGTTTAAAATATCTGAATGGCAAAATAATGCTTTGGGGGGGGGGTTAAAGGCATTTCTCTTGCTTTCTTTTCTCAAGTTGGGGGGCAAATGTTCGCCACCAGACTCCCAAGCATGGCTCATAAGAAAGAGAAGAAGGTTTTTACTGGAAGAATCCAATGGAGATTGGATTCAATCTTCAGACAACACCTTTAAGCTGGCATCGGAACTAACCCAGATTCTGGGTTTGTCCGGCCCTAATCGGATTGAGTTTGCATGACAGACTAAGGCACGATTAGCAGTAGCCTTGCCACGTTTGGGGTGAACACTGTAGGGGCACAAGGAACAGCTTTACCAATCTTCTTTGGCAGCAATGGATGGTATACTGCCATGGAACATGGAGGTTCGGTGAAACCCCGTGCTGCAAAATAATACAACCTTGGCGAGTGGGCTATCCACCTAGCACTGCCTTTGTATAAACCCACTGAGTCTTTTTACTTGTTTTCTATTTTCTTTGCTAAAGTGTTTTATTTAGGAACCGAGAAGGAACGTCCCCAACACTTGGGACAGACACGGATTTGTGGAGTCCTCAGCTTTTTCTCTCTTTTTAAGAAGAGTCTGGCCGCAAAGTGCCAATATTCCCCCTCAGCCAGACCTTCCAAAAAATTGACATTTTGGAAGATCGGGGAACTTGGTGGTTCGGTGGAGCGACGAAGCCCAAACTGCGGAAATCTCTTTTCAAAACAGTGGAAAAAAACGTGGAGCAAGTTCCATTCAACAGCTCCCTTTGCTGGGCTTGCAGCTGAGCAAGAAGAAAACTCAAAACTTTTTCAAAAAGAAAGCTAGAAGTGGGGGAAAAACAAAAAAATATCCAGGTCAGCTGAAATATACATGAAGGAGACCTACAAACGTGACTAGGAGACAAAGGTAATTGAAGCTCAGCTCTTGGCTCTTTCTTCTGGCTTGCTGAGACATCAGCTTGGGCTTCTAAGAGATGGACAATTGGCAATTAAAGCTGATTTTTCAGACAGGCATTTAGTTCTTTGCTGAAAGAATTCAGATGAGCTCTGCTTTCAGAAATACTTTGATCTTTGCAAAAGGCTTGGAAAGCGCAAAACGTCCTTGATTGCCAGCACCCTGGCTAGGTTTAATTATTTTTTTTTTAAAGCTAACCACAAACCACAATGAAAAAGGTTTGGGGGGCTACCCCAGCCTGCAGCGAGACAATCTTGACCGCAAGTTTATACAAAGGGAACTTTTTTGAGGCTTGCCCTATTTAATTATTATTTCTGGGGAGAGAAAATCCACCACCCTTCTCTCACGTCTGTAAACAAGTAAGTTTAGGAAAAGGAGTACTGCGACGTGCTGGATGGTGTTAGTTAAACCAGCATCTTCCTTTGACTAACATCCCAAGGTTGTTTAATCTTAATCATGGTTTGTTTGGGGGGCTACATCCTCTGTGAAGGTAGCCTGTTTGGTTAGCTGAGGGCCCAGCGCAGAGAACATGGGTGAATTTCATAACCAGGTTAGGTGAAATTGGGGAAATGGATGCATGGACAAAAAAATGCTGTAGAGAAGCTGGTTAGCTGATCACCTGATGAATCTTGGGAAAAATAAACCCTTGTTTCTGGAAAGGAAAGCGAGGAGGATCAGTCCAGATTGGTCGGGCATGCATTCATTCAGGCACCCCACTCCCATTTCTACACTTTTCTTTCAGCAAAGAAATCCTCTCCCTCATGCAAATTTAATTGCGTCCCTTTTTTAACCTCTATTTTTATTCTTACGTTGAAACGAGTGACCGAAAAGGGCTTGGATTCTCAGTTTAACAATCAGCTCGACTTCTTATTTTCTTACTCAAAATATAAAGAAGGGGTTGGAAAGAATTCTTGATGCCATGCTCAGCACATTTCCCCTACTTTTTCTTCCCCCAAAATGTTTCTACTCCTTTTGGCACAAAATCCTTTAGCTCAACATCCTTTCTTTCAGACGTGCAAGATTCGGTTAATGTAGCTTTACCATAAAATAGAATTAGCTCATCTGGTCGTGTTTCCTGTCTGGTCTACCTAGTAAGGCTGACATCAATCTTGCAAGTCTCAAAGTACGATTCTTCCCCTGTCTCCTTTACAGCCCGAAAGAGGGTCCCTTCTGAGTCTCTTTCTTCACCCATTATGCAGCTGAGGGCTAAGCCATCTCTTATCTGACTGTTCCCTTGGCAGCGTCTCTTCGCCTGTCTTCCAAGGTCTTTCCCACATGCCATGACACCATCTGAATTGATCTGGACCAAATTTCTAAATCAGACCTGATTTGGTGCAGACCATCCAAAGTGCCAGAACTGGTGTGAAGCCTCTTACAGCAGAGTCCAACCCCAAATAAAAATTCCCAATGAATCTTAACAGCTAAATTATTCTCAAAAATTCCAGGGTCTAGGCTAAGATACAGAACCTCAAAAATTGAAGAATTCCAATCTCTACCACTTGTTTATTAGTGAATTCATTAAGGTGAGGTCTCAGAGATCTGTTGGATCCTCTTTTTCCCAAAATGCTACACACATAGACAGAAGATAGATAGATAGATAGATAGATAGATAGATAGATAGATAGACAGACAGACAGACAGACAGACAGACAGACAGACAGACAGGATGGATGGATGGATGGATGGATGGATGGATGGATGGATGGATGACAAATGGAAGACAGGAAGGAAGGAAAGAAGGAAGGAAGGAAGGAAGGAAGGAAGGAAGGAAGGAAGGAAGGAGTGCAAACAAAGCTCAGAAATGTAGGCTTGTAAGAAGCTGGAAATGGCGTTATTAAAAAAAAACAAAACTTGTCATGAATCCTCATGGTTATTAAAATAATTTGGTGTAAGTGATGCTGATGATACAATTTGCTATTGGCTAATTAAAGCTTTAGGCTGCATCTAGGCCATGGAGGAGGAGACCGCTGAGAGTATATAAGCCCATGGTTTGGACTGACTTCTCAACAGCTTCACCAGACAGCTCAGCTTCTTAGCTTCTCAGCCTCCAAAACAGGTAAGGTTGAGTTGGGGTGAGTCTGTTGGGAGAAGAGAAGCTTCTTCTCCCAATGTTCTGGGGCTTGCAAATCTCTCTTTCTCTCTCTCTCTCTCTCTCTCTCTCTGCTCTTCAGGTGGGTGATGGAGACAGACCTGGAAGCTGATTCAGGCCTGGTCCATGGAGAACATGACTAGGTTCCTTCCAAGTGGGCATTGCAATGTTACTCATGTATAATATAACCATAGTTCTCTTCTTGGGTTCTTTCAGCTCATCTCCACCACTCCACCACCATGGCTTTCTGTGGACCACCCTGCCCCCTCCCACCCTGCCCCCTCCCACCCTGCCCCCTCCCATCCTGCGCCATCCCATCCTGTGCCTCCTGCCCATCGGTTGGATTTGGACCTGGTGGTTTGGGGGGACTGGCCTCCAGAAGCTTGGGTCTCCCCTCGGGTCAGCCTGCAAGCAGCCTGGGCACCCTGGAAGGCGTGACCCCTTCCTGCATCAACCAGATCCCAGCAGCTGAGGTGGTGATCCAGCCTCCTCCTGTCATCGTGACCCTCCCTGGTCCCATCCTCTCTGCCAGCTGTGACCCCGTCGCCGTCGGAGGCAACACGCCATGTGCCGCTGGAGGTTACGGCCAAGGGTTGCCCACCGGTCTTCTCGGAGGTGGATCTCGACAGGGGAGCCGTTACAGATTTGTCGGTAACAGGGGCAGCATTTGCTACATCCCCTGTTAAGCTCACTTGGACGGTCAAAACATGGGACAACAGAGGATCTGAAAGGAACAACGGCAGAACTTTGGGGGCTAGGGAGAAAATCACCGAGCAGGTTTGAAGTAAGAGCATCTCCTAGATGTTCCCTTCTGACAGCTCTCATATCCTTATGCCCCCACATCTCTTCTTAGCCTAAATGTATTCTTCTTTATCCCCTTTTTGAAACATTTCCTTTTCTGGCGATTATTTATCCACAGCTCTTTCATCTGTAGCTCAGCAAGGCCTTTGTTGTGCTCCTTGTGAATCATGCAGAATGAAAGGGCAGAAGGAGACATCTCTTGCCAAGAAACTCTGCTTTTGCTCCACCGCAAAGTCTCCAAGGGGAAATTGTTCAGCATGGTCTCTGTGCATGCTTGTCTCCTTTCTACACAGCTGCTTAAGAATGTGTTCATTCTGGTTTCCCCCCCCCCCCTTAATAAAACTTTGCATCTTAGTTTCAGTCTCCTGGATTGCTTTTCCTAACATTAAGATATTGGGGTGGTTAGCAACGGAAGAGTAACAGCTTTTATTGCAAAGAAACTAGAGGCGTTGTGTCTTTTTGAAGAAATATCACCCAAGAAAAAAGGAGGAATGGGTTTTTATAGGGTAGGGGGCTCTTAAAGTAGCAAGGTGTTTTGATGGCTCCCCCAATTGCCTCTGAAAACATTCCTGCTCCTTCGGGATGGGGTGACACCTCTTCGCTCCAATTTCACAACACAACTGTTTCTATGAGTGATATCGAAGGGCCCCACTTGCAGCCTGGGCCAAGAAACTGGATCAGTTCTTTCAGTGGGAACCTTGAACCAAAGAGGACGTCTGCAAAATAATAAGGTCACCCATCGGCTCTCCAGATAAGAGCGTTTAGAAGGTTGAAGTGGGTCCCCCAGCATCTCCGAGTTTAGAAGCTAAGTTTAGGAAATGCCCTTCCCACCTGAGATCAGGCTGAGCGGGGTAGATATCACTAGACTGATCATGCTGATATACACTGAACAGGCAACCTTAAATTTAAAAAAAATCCCCTCTCACCACTATGGGTGGTCTGTGTCTTCTTCCATCTTAGGTCCTCTACCAGAGGCCTGAGAGTTTGAGGGTTCTGTGAAGTATCTGAGCTGTTCCTAGCCCTGCACTCTTCTGGACAGAGAGCTCTGAGGTTGTTCCTGGGATCTGTTGGAGCCCCTCTCCCAGCTGAGGAGTCATAGCCCCAAGTGCTCCTACCACCACTGGGACCACTTTGGCCTTTACTTTCCACATTCTCTCTAGTTCCTCCTTCAGGCCCTGGCCTTTCTCCAGCTTCTCCTACTCCTTCTTTCTGATGTTGCTGTCACATGGCACTACTACATCTATCACCACCACTATCTTCTGGTCCTTGTCTACTACCACAATGTCTGGTTCATTGGCCAGTACTTGCCTGTCCGTCTGGATCTGGAAGTCCCACAGGATCTTAGCTCTGTTATTCTCCACATCCTTCTGTGGAATCTCCCATCTGGACTTGGGAGGGTCTAGCCCATACACTGTGCAGATGTTCCTGTCCACAATGACAGCTCCTTGGTTGTGCCATTCAGTGTATGCTGGTCCTGCCTGCATCTTACGCCCTGCCACTGTGTTGGGCTGTCTCTGAGGCCTCTCTGCACAGTCTGCCCCTTGGGTCCTGTCTAGTGTGGTAGACCCCTGCTTCTATGGATCTGGTGCTTAGTTCCTGGTCATGTGCTGCTATGATCAGTGCCTCAGAGTTGTCTTTTAGTGCAGCCCTTTCCAGCCACTAGTAGACTTTCTCAATGTCAACCCCCTCAACCATCTGTCGTTGGCTCATTCCATGGAGAGTCTTGTCTTGCCCTGGCACTTCCTCCACTTGAACTTCCCCCCCGTCTGCTGCTGCCTCAGGCCTTCTCTCAGCAGCTTCTCTTTGGGTGCCATCGTACTGATGTACTCATCAGTGTACATATAAATGTATAGAAAGTCAAATTATGATGCTGCAAGAAGCTTTATTATGAAAGGGTAAATCAGTATGAGATCAGAAGGCACTACATGTGGCAAAGAACAACAGACACCAGGGGCAAAATGGACAATGTTGTTCTGTTGGTTTGGTCACAGCCATTCAAGGAGGGACTTTCTAACACATTAGAAACAGTGTATTGAAATGAGTAAAGGAGGAGCAAATTGAGAATGATTGGGAGGGGGAACCTTCCAGCTTTAGTAGCACACCATCTCTCCTATCGGTGAAAACTGGAAAAGATGGGGGCTGGAAGAACTTAGCAAGCATCACATATGACTAGATTGACACAGCAGACCAAGATGGAGATCTCGTTTTCCTTTCCAAGTGGTTCCGCACCGTGGGTCAATGTTTAGCAAGGTCCACAATAGTTTGGCAGGCATCTCCGGGAATATCTTCTCCAAGTCCGGTAGCTCCCGTAGCCAGAATACCCAAGCCGGCCGTATCCCCCGTAGGATGACCCACCAACGAAGCTCAGAGGGTGACTGTAGCTACACGGTGTCACTTGGCCCACAGTGACAGGTTCGGTGGTGGCAGACAGAATTGGACCCGGGATGGTCACCACCGAGGCCGGGGGCTGGAGGATGACCTCGGACCCGGTGAGTTGGCTGGAACAAGTGATGGGGCCACCACCGTAGTAGCTGGACACAGCCCCGGAGAGGGAACTGGATCCATACGCTGGGACCAGCCCACAGGACCCACCACTGGAAGCACAAGACACATGGCAGACAGGCCCACAATAAGACATCTTGGTGTGATGTGATGAGATCTGAGAAGGAGGTAAAGCGAGAAATGAGCAACGGAGACCAAGCTAGAAAGCGAGAGAAGAAGCTGTCATGGTTTGTTACTTAAAATAGGAAGCAAAGTTGTTGTTACCTTCTGAAGGATGCTCGGCAGATGCTAGTAAATCAAGGTCCTTTCAAGACCTGGCTATTTTCCCACATAGTTGGGTCCAATTGAATGGAGTCTCCTTTGGGTTGCTTTTACTATTTTTCATATGTGATATTTATATAGTCTGTTGGTTTGCAGTTATCTGGCTTTGTGTGTGTGTGTGTGTGTGTGTGCAAGCGCGTGTGGCTCCTTTATGTCTTCCTATTGTATGCCCCCGAGAGTGACATTGTTTGAAATGGGTGGCCTTATAAATCTAGCAAATATTTTAAAATAAATCAATCTCAAAGCCTACAAATTAGTCAAATGCCACCTATATAGGTGACTGGGCGTGTATGGGTATAATTCTGAGCAAAATGGTTTTTATTTATATTTTCCAAGGGAATGCTATACCCACAGAAACGTCCAGATCTTTTTTATCCTCAGCATTAAAAGTCTCCCAGGCATCTGGATTGGGAAATAATTCTGTCCAAAAATCCAGAGAGTATTTAAGAAGATTGAATGACGCGACCTGGCTTACCGGGAGAGACATGCATGCACCGGCTTGCAAAAGTGAACGGCTTGGCGAGTTCGGTACCTCAAATCTCCTCATTTATTGGGTTTTTTTAAAAAAATTAAAAAATAAAAGTCTTTGGAAAAAAGTCCCACCGATGGGACATAGGAAACTTGCACTCCAAGCGTGTGTGAACGGTTGGACTTCTGAGGTACGACCTTCTGTCCATCCGTCTGCACATTCCCGTTCCAATCCAACGGTAGGCTAGAGAAGGTTGTTCCCCAGTTGGAACAATTTTTAGGAACAAGGAACAGGAACAACTAAGGAGACTACAGAATGATGGAGAGATGCTGGGGAGGGACCCACAATACGAACAATTTTACTGCACCGGTGGAAAAAGTATTGAAAAAAATAAATACATCTAAAAGCACCTGGAGAATAAGATTGAAATGACAAAGCCCTTTCACCACTGCCTTTGTAAAGACTTCTGGTTGGCTCAGTGTGTTTAAAAGTTCCTTCCTAAAGGGGAGGAAACCAACTTGGGTTTTGTTTTGTCTTTTTAAATACAGATGTGGAAGCGACTGCAAAACAGACAGGTTGCCCAAAGCTATCCAGGAGAGGTGTACCACCTCCATTCCTCCTTTTAGGTTCTCACTCCTTACATCTTGAATATCTTCTATGTCTCTTTCCACTTTTTATTTTACACGCTTGATCATGACTGTATCCCATCCCCTTATGATGGTCAAGGACCATGATAAACATTGATTTGATCTGAACTTTCCAGATGGATGAATCGGAGATGAGACAGGTGGGAAAGAAAAGACCATGGGATCTTCAAGCCTTCAGCTGCAACGTTCTGGATAGACTTATGGTCCAACCCACCAGGGAGCCCTTGAAGTTCTTCACCAGGACATACAATTCTTAGCCCCCACCATAAAAATCTTTCATGGGCAGGAGAGACGCACGCGGCCAGAACTCCATGGAGGACAGAGCAAGCAGAGACATGGGGAACGTCATCTCAACTCATACAAAGAGATGGATTGGATGGTACCTTACCTGGTTCTTGGAGAAGCAGAGCAGAGGAAGCGATAGGAACCTGAAGATCACTGTGGGAACTCTCCTGGCTTTCAAGTCCTTTTATATGGTTCTCCTGACCTCGTATGGGGTGAGGGGTGAGGGGTGGGAGGGGTGGGAGGGCCACCCCCCCCCCCACACACACACACAGGCCTGTCCTAATGAGCCTTCGGGGAGAACAGGAGGAGAGACGAATTGAGCTATCCAATTATTCTTGATTTTGTTTACCTCTCGGACCATTTGGCATCCAGTAGACTATCTACCCTGGGTTACATCAATCCAGAAAAGTTACACCCTGAAGATAGGCTGGTCTTGCATCAGCTGAAAGGAGAAACCGCTTCTATAGCGGTGCCAAAGACGGTGTCCAAACCTTAGCTTGCAGCATCAGAATCGGAGTTAGGTTTCGAGGACCGGCCGGTCTCTCGTGCTGGCAAAGTTTGACGCAGCTGGAATTCACTCCTGGTTACCCACAGACATTGCCTACAGTGAAATCCACAGGGAGTTGTGCAGGGGGAAGGGCTGTTTGGGCAGAATCAGAGGGAAAAAGCAAGCTGGCATTTCAAAGGAGGCTTAAGAGGACGGGCCTTGGGCCAAGATTTCTAAGGGCTACCAAATCCTGCTTAATGCAAAATGTCAGGTGCTTTGGGAAAAAGGCCAGGAGATACTTCTAAAGAAAAAAAAAAACACAGAAATTAAATAAGCAAATAAATACCATTGTTAATTTTCCAGCCAGTTAACTCATGTCACTAAATCCATTTATCTCCTGCAAAGTTTAAGGAAGTTTAAATTTCCTTCCTTCCTTCCTTCCTTCCTTCCTTCCTTCCTTCCTTCCTTCCTTCCTTCCTTCCTTCCTTCCTTCCTTCCTTCCTTCCTTCCTCTACTTGTCCTTCTTTCCTTCCTTCCTCTACTTGTCCTTCTTTCCTTCCTTCCTTCCTCTACTTGTTCTTCCTTCCTTCCTTCCTTCCTTCCTTCCTTCCTTCCTTCCTTCCTTCCTTCCTTCCTTCCTTCCCCTCCCCCCCTCCCTCCCTCCCTTCCCCTCTTCCTCCCTTCCTTTGCAGGAGGGAAACTAACATCTCATAGAAAGGAGACGTTTTACAAACAGCAAGGGCAGAATGATGGCACTTTTGACAACAGAATCCAACCTTCTCAATGGAACATCAAGAAAATATCAATAAAATCAGCCCAACCTTGGGCATTCACTGCAAACATAACCCTGCTCCAAAGTTTGCTGGACACCATCTGGTGCTACTATGATCATTTTGGCCATGACACCCCCCACCATGGTGAGACCCCTGCTTTTAAAAGTCAACAGTGGCTCATTGATGGAGAAGAAAAGGTCATGATACTGTCTTAACACTAAGAAAGTTTTCTGTTTCCTTTTATCAATTGTGTACAGATATCCAGTGAAATTGCCCTACACCAAAAAGGATGGAGTGAGATACCTCCTGACTCCGAGTGACTCAACTTTCTCCAGACTTTGCAGAGCAAAATGTTACTTTTCTCAGTCCTCTGGCAAAACGGTGCCCCATTCTCAAACAGTTGAAATCCAGCCTTGGGACACATCGATGGAATTCACATGACCCACGTTGAACCGGGTTTTTGAACTTTCTAGGTTGGCGCAATGCATTGCGCCATACGCACACCACGCCTATTTGATTAGCTCAGCACCCTGCCAAAAAGAAGCCTAAGATGAACATGGGTGCAAAAAGTAGTTATGGGCCACTCAGCTAATTTTCCTTCCTTACATTCATTGATTATCCGAAGTGCAGTATCTGGTTGGTTCAACACAAGAAGTTTTGTGACCAAGTTCTTCTCCAATCCAGCAGGGGGCAGCAAACCTGTGCCTGCTGGGCTTTCTGGACAACCACTCCCATCATCCCCAGCCAACGATGGTGGGTGCTGATGGGAGTTGGAGTCCCATAGCATTTTGGCAGCACGGATTCTCCCTTTCTGGGCATTTAGAAAAAAATTCACTCCATGACTCACCCCAAATGGTTGACCAATGAAACTTCTCTACGGTAACCCCATAAATCTCCAATCTGAAGAACGAAGTGGCAGTTTGCCAGATTCTGGGGTGGCTAATCAGAAAAGAAACGTGCAATCTTAAAGCAACCACATGACTGGGTATGAAAGAGCTTAACTGGGGAGGTGTCAACCAACAGGGAATATCTCCAGGGCAAGTAACTGCCGGTTTTAATTTTCTTTTCTTTTCGTGCGTCAAAGTGTTTGCAAAGCTCTGGATCCATGGCTGGAATTCCGGAATTTCTGGAATTCCATGCCAATGAAGTGGGTAGAAGCTCACTAGGGAAGTCCTCGTCCAACCAAAGTTCTCCATCCTTTGGAGAGAACAAGAAACTCCTCAAAGGACACTGGAAGGGCCTCCCCAAAGCCCATGAATGATAGGCCCTACCAGGACATAACTAGGCCTATTAAACAAGGATTACAAGAGATCATGTAAAAGAGTGTGGGAAAATGCGGAGCAGAAGACTTGTGGGCAAACAGCAGCTGAGATGTTATCAAGACTTTATCCCATGGCCTCCAGGGAAGGTGAGTCTCTGTACAGAAACACCCAGCCGAACACCATGGCTACATTTTTTGCCCAGTGCCAGGCCTTAAATGGTGGGCCATGTGCACAGCTGAAGGTCAGATATGGGATGGAGGCTGGCACATTCTTGAAAAGGTGGACCTCAGAACCTGAATAGTCTCCTCACCACTATGAAACAAGAATAACCAGCCCAGAATTATGCTTTGACAACCTGCGCTCATTTAGATATCTCCACCCTTCCTCTTTCAAGCCCACCTTTTTCTGTTCTCCTAATTCACTGGATCTTCTGTGCTCCAGAGATGAGAATGAGCCCAATTTGTTCTGCCACATGGAGAAAACCAAAACCACAATGAGATCCAACCACAACAATCATTGACCAAACTTACAACTGCTTAAGAATGGGAAAACAGGAGGTAGTGGATACGTTAAGCAAAGGATGCCAGTGTGTCCTTTATCTTCACCTCTACATTGAGCAATGGGATGGACCAGAAGAGCCATGACATCTCTTTCATCCCCTTGATATGATTCACTTATCACACTAAGCCACCTTTGGCTTGATTTCTTGAAGCAAGAACCATCTGCTGATGCTTCCAACAGCATGACCTGATTAAAATCATGGAGGGAGGGGACTTGGTGAGCTAATCTCCTAGTGATAAGAATGACAGGTCCAACGTGTCTCTGCTTTGGACTCTTGTGTTGGGCAGTATGGAAGGCCACCAAAACACCAGATATTAAGGATGCAAAGTTGAAGTTTTAATGAATGATAAAGAAGAGCTAAATGAAGTCAAAGCAAAATTGGATGTTGCAGGCTAGTGGAGAACATATTCTATAGGACAAAAGAAAGTCTAAAAAATATGATATAAATGAGAACCAACGAAAATAATTTCAGGAGTTGAAAGAGTGTCCAAGAGTGTCCATCATCTCTGAAATACTTAGCATGATCCCCCCATTTTTTCCGATTTCCCACTTTTTTAACATGGTCCACCATGTTAAAAGACTTTTAAGAAGACTTTTGGGCATAACTCGGGCGTGCACAAATCCCATAATGGTATCTTCTCCCAGATCCATAGCCATAACCTGGAGGGGCACATGCTCCGAGTGCTCCAAGAGCACATGGAGAGTTTTGGGTTACAGCAACGGGTTCAGTGCTGGCACTGAGAATGGGCCCAGGAATAGTCAGAGCAACTGGGGGAGGCTGGATGATCACTTCCGAAGCTGGAATTTGGGAGACGCAGGACACACTGACGCCACAGAGACCGGAGTTGAAGCTGGGGTAGTCCCAAAAGGCCATTTTGCAACAAGGAGGAAGGACCTGAAAAAACAGACAGAGGAGATCTTGAGATCTTCCAGAAATAACTAGAAGAAGACCGATCTTTCCAGTAGAAGAGAATATCTGTAGCTCGGAGCTGAACTGTGGAATCCTTGGTGCTCTCTGAACTTAGCTGTTTGCTTACAGACATTTCATTACCCAACTAGGTAACATCATCAGGGCTAGTGAGTGTGGGGTTTGCTCCTTGTTTATGTACAGTAGCTTGCCCTGCCAGTGTTGGTGGGGGTGTGGTTTTCTCCTTGGTAGTTCCTTGATTAGGGTATCCCTAACCCAAACCCTAATTGTACCCTCCCATGCAAATATCTGGGACTCTTGCTTTTGATTCTGGAGACAGTATATATCTGCCCAGATCAGAATTCACTCCTACGTCTTCTCCAGGTAGACAAGTCCCCTTTCCATCATAGGCTTATTTAGCACCTTGGTCTCAATGACTGGTATAAATTGTTAAAGGATGCGATGGAATAAAGATAAAGCATGACCTTATTCCCACTCAAAGCAAGTTGAAAGGGCAAGAAGATTTAGTCAAGAAGATTTCAGCCAACACAGCACATGGAAGAGGACCAGAATGAAGTTTGTTGAAGAAGACCCAAGTTAGACTTCACTCAAAAACAGGGACTTTTCACGTGAACTGGGTGAGGCAATGGCACTTTGGTTGAAAAATACCAGCAGCAGAGAGAAAAGTGATAAGGAGGGACTGGCCAAACTTTGCTGGACTGGTCAACTCACAAACCCAACATTTAAGGTTGGGAGACCACCTTGATTGGCCAGCCATATTTTGAGCTGGGAAGATATGGATGGGTGGGTGAATAAAGTGAGTGGAGCTTAGTTCAGAAGGTGAACAGCAAAACTGCAAAGTTTTTTTTCCACTTGTGGGACTTTCTGGATATAAAAGAATAAGTAGTGTTCCCCAGCCTGAATACAATAGTGGTAGAAGCTGGGCCATCTTATCTGAGTTGGGAAGCTAAGCAGGGTTAGACATGGTTAGCATTTGGATGGGAGATCACCAGGAAATTCAGGTTAGAAACCATGCTAGAAGAAATCAGGAGCCAAGCATTTCTGTATAGCTGTCCCCCAAAATATATGGACATGTCCTTGAAGTCATCTGGACTTGAAGGAGGCTTCACTACTACCTCATACCCATCTAAACAAGAATGATCCTGTTGAAATAGCCTGAAATAGATGCGCCATCTTGAAAGAGAGCTGGTGTCGTATTTTCGACACCAGCTCTCTTTCAAGATGGCACATCTACCATTTGGGGTCCTTTTATGAAGGACCTTCGGATGGAATTTCCCTGAACCAGAACGAAACATACATGCTCAGTGAATCCAGATTAACTTACCAAATTCTCCAAGGAGAAGATCAGAATCGAGTCGCTGGTGAGTTGGCAAGTATGCTAGAAATACTTTCCAGTAAAGGACATTTTATACCTTCTCTTGAGAGCACATGATGACTAACTAGGACGGGCCCCTAAAATTACAGACCATTTCAAACCTGCTCTCCACGCAAGTCTTTCAATTTGCTGTAGTGGCGAACGATTGTGATGTTCAGGGTTATCATGGTCTAACGCCACTACAGAAGAATAACTTGTCATTTTTCTTCCTTGCGTGACAATCAAACAAAGCAAACTTAGGTCTCTTTCATTACATGGGAGTCTCCCACCTGGCCTCCATCATCCCCTCCTACAGCGGTGTCGTGCTGAAATCTTGGACGATGTTGTAAGTGAAGAAACTCAGAACATGTCCTCAGTGTTGCATTGTTGGAGAAGAAAATGATCTTTGGCTCCAGAGTTGGAGCAGGACCAAACTGGTGTGGATTATCTGTAGCTTTTCCTCTTATTTGGCCTGGTCTTAGATGACCTATCTAGAAATACATTGTCCATCCTGAGGTGGCAAGACCTCACAATTGTGATCTTCTGGAACAGGCCTCCCAAGGATGTTTTGCTAACTGGGAGAGAAAGAGATGATCTTGTGGCTGGATTTCTACCACGTCCCCAATCTTTCCCTTCGTATCAGGATGAGAAGCAATATCTCAAGGTCATTGTTTGATGCAGAGGTCCAAAGACCAGCCCAGTGACTATCTCAGAGGGACCATACTCAGCAGAGAAAGAGATGATCCTGTGGCTGGATTTCTACCAAGTCCCCAATCTTTCCCTTCATATCCCGATGAGAAGCAATATCTCAAGGTCATTGTTTCATGCAGAGGTCCAAAGATCCGCCCAGTGATATCTCAGAAGGACCATACTCAGCAATGGTGGCTGAATACCTTTATATATAAAGAGGATTAACCAGTCTGCCACCTCAAAAGTGTGTATGGATGGCAGTCACAAGAACACTGCTCTCCATCATATTGTTGGGACATGAAGGTCTAACCTTGAGTGACCTCAGAAATCTAAGCAAACGTGGACTTGGTTTGGATTTAGCAGAACCTTTCTTGGCAGGTGAACCTAAGCCATGTCCATCAATATCAGTGAAGGTCCTACCTTTCCTTCCTTCAGATGGTAGAGTGGATTCTTATCCTGGGCAGGAGGTTAACCAAGGTCCTTTCTAACCCTGACCTTCTATAACCCTACAAGGATCTGATGATCCAGCCTTGGCAACTGAACAATTAAGAATTGTGGGCGGGTGGCTGGCTTGTTTATTGTTGCACGTATCTCAGGGCCTTTCCTGGCCTCGGTTCTCCCACTTACATGGGATTGCCCGAACCCCAGAAGCCTATCTTGTCATCTTTTAGTCAAGGAGCATGTAAAGCAACGTAAGATTTCAGAAGACAGGGAGGATACTTTTAAGGACAGGACGATATCAAAGAGGAGAGGCGGTGGCTGTGATTAGCCTGGAGAAAATGGCCTATAATTATTACTCAACGATCGAGCAGCTACACCCGTGATTACTCCATTCCTGCTTCCTTCCTGAACAGGCCAAGTTTCCACTGTTTTTCCATCGGCTCCGACGATCTGCAGGGCAGGGTGGTTGTCTCCTGCGTCCGAGGAGAACGGAGGGCCACCTGCATTCGGACAACCACCCCACCTTCCAGCCGTTGGCGCCCAACTAAAGAAGAGGGTGGTTGAAATGGAGAAACGGTGGGCGACAGGTTTTGCTTGTCCAGGTGGTCTCCTTTTCACGAGGCTTCTCCGTCCCCATTTGGGTTGGTTGCATAGACTGAAATATCCTCTGAATCGTGCTGATGTGTGCTTGTATTTTTACAAGCAACAGTACAGAAATGGCTTACCGCTGGGGTCTTCTGTACTAGACTGGTGGTGATGGTGGTGGTGGTGGTGTTCTAAGGGTTTCTTGGTGGTCTCCCATCCCCAATCTAACTAGACCCAACCTTGCTGAGGTATCCCAGATCAGCTGAGGGACAAGGGGGCTAATCAAAACTCAGAAGGAGGTTGAGATCAACCCTCATGTGTGAAGACGCAGAGGAAGCCATTTTTATTTCATTAACAGCAACGCATTATTGAATATTTTCAGGGTGGAATTCTGGTTAGAAATACCTCCTCCCCAAAGTGTTTTTCTTCCCTTTCTTATCCATGTTTTATTTTTTTTGCAACCCAGCAAAGTTACCATGTTTGCAATTCAAGGCAAAATGTTAAATATGATTTCCAGGAGTCATATGGAACTCATATTTTTTTTAAAAAAAAAATCCAGAACTGGGGAATGGCCAATTGGAAACCTCAGAAAAGATTTGCAGATCACACCCCCGGGGGCGACTTCATCAACATAACATTTCGGGCGTCAAACGATGGCAGGTTCGGAGGGTTTGGAACCCAAGATGGAAAAGATCTGCAAGGAAAAGCTGACGGTGGCCTCTCGGTTCATCCTTTGGGTGAAACGGAGACTCCATATTCAGGGATAGTCTACCAGGAAAAAGAAAATGGATCGGAGTGATCTCTGAGCCTCCTCTCTGAAGCGTGAGGACATTATAAACAGGAGGCCTGGTCCAGTTGCCTAATGCTTCAGGACAAGAATGATCTTGTCTCCGGTGGCGTCCCAGAAACCGACTCCCTTGTCCAATTAACATTGCAGAAACCAGAATTACAGCAGGTTGCAAACCTGCAGCGGGGATTTAAGATTGCAAACTCAAGCAGGAGCTAAACCCCAGTCTTGAGACACAAGGGGAGCCCACCAATTTCCTTTTTTTCCCCCCATTGTCCAGCGCTGCCCTTTCTCCGGCCAACTGAGACAACCCAGAAGGTCATTTTGCAGAGGAAAAAAGACGCAGATTTTGGACGGACCTTAGGAGAAACTTGCCAAAGGTGAGAAGATTTAGGCAACAGGACAGGCCCAGTTCAGAAGGGGGTGGCCTCCTTTTCTCTAAAGCCCTTTGAGCTGGCGCCGGGATGGTAAATCATGAGGACTAGAACCCCATTTCAGAAGGAAGGGAGCAGTTTTTCATCCACCCCATGATTAAACTCCTTCATCATCGCGGTGAAGATGGCACGCGCGCGTGTGCATTTTAGCGATTCAAACCATTTGCGGCACGTGGGGAGCCACAATAGATCCTCCATTAGCAGAAGCAATCTATCCCCATCTTCTGGCTGGGTACAATTCACTCCCTTCTGGCACCTTTTTCAAGGTCCACGTCACTCAGATTTTCACCCTAACCTCACTCCCCCTGGTTTTGACATCCATTTGCATTAAAAAAAAAAAGGAAACAAATCTGAACTTTGTTCTCTGTGTAACGTTGCATGTGTTTGTTGATATCCACTAATTCCTCAGTGCAACCTTGTATTATCTTTTCAGAGCATATACAATATTGCTGTTGCTATGCAGTGTTTTAGCCTAAAACTGTAGGGCAAACGGTAGGAAACTGCGATATAAATGCCAGAAATTTGACAGGGAAGACGCAGACATGCAGATCCCAGAAGTATAACTCTTGCAAAAAAAAAGATTCCTTCTCAGTTCATTCAGTGCACGAACCCTCATTCTTTTAGCCCACATCTCAAATTCTCAGGGCAAACAGTTCCTCCAAAATCTTAACTATCCTGAGGACTAGGAACTTCAGTTCAATGTCTTTTCTTGTCTGCTGCTGCCCTCTAGTGGCGCTTGCCAGGTATGGCACATCTGTGACGTTCACTTAAATCATCAGAAATAAATCAAGAAATGTAGAGAGGCTCCACCAGGGGTCAGGCTGATCCTTTGCTAGAAGCTGGATATTTGCTCAATATCCCAAGTGCTATATTTAGAGAATATAGGTTTAAAAATGTAGGAAAAAATAAATATCACTAAGAGCCTTTGAAAAGCACATTTCCAAATTTTGGATAGGTTTTGTATAGAAGGAGAATCCCCACGGGGAATTCCACACGAACCATTTGCATCTCAGAGCATAAGGACAAGCATTTTAAGAATAGAGTCTGCTTTTTTCCTCTTCCCTCCCTGATCCTTTTTTTTTTTTGGCTCATGTTACCCCAGAGTAAAAAGCAAACTGATTAAGCGCGCAAGTCATGAATGGCAAAGGAGTCCCTTCGTTTAAAGTTTTCTTCAATCCGCTCCTGGTTGTACCGAAATGTAAAGTTTCACCAGCTTAGTGAAACTGCAAATGGGTCCATTCCCACAACTGATCAACCTTGGCTTGTTTTTTGAGTCTGGAACCCAACCCTTTGGCTAGGTTTATGGCTCAGCATTATGGGCAAAGCCGAAAAAGAGTTAATTCAGTAACCAGGTTCAATCTCTTCTGTGTTTTCAGTCTTTGAGTAAGTCCAGCTCCCAGAATTCCCCAGCCAGCATGGGGAATTCTGGGAATTGAAGTCCAGACATCTCCATTTCCACAACTTGGGGGAAGGTTTTCAGGAAGGGATTTGAACCAGCCAATCGGATCAAAACTCTGAACCCAGCTGATTCATAGCCTGGCTGGGGAATTCTGGGAGCTGAAGTCCACCCGTCTTAAAGTTCCCATGGTTGAGAAACACTGGTCTGTAGGCTTTTTTTGGGGGGGGGGGGGAAGATTCTCTTTCCCTAAATCTAGGTTTAAACACTTTCTCCCTTTAAAAAAAAATCTAATAAAGTCCGTGGAATTTATTGCCAGCAAAGCGAAAGATAAAAGCTTAGCAGGGTCCAAATGTCTCTAACCAAGAGGTCTCCAAGTTCAAGCATCTTTAAGGAGAGCAGAGACTGGACCCAGAATTCGGAGACCCCCAGCTCAAATACACGGGTTGGATTCACACATGCCACCCCCTGAACTTGGTTATGGTATCTGGAAAGGTAGAAGTGGATTGCATGCAAAAAGGGGATTTGGGGGCCTAGGAACCACGAATTGAGGCATTCTTCCTCGCTGGAGGGCTTCAAACAGGGTGGATGGTCCTTTATCAGAGAGGTTCCCTTGAGCCAAGGGCTGGATTGGATGACCTTGGAGACTTCTTCCAACTTTCTATGAGTCAGGAAACAGAAAGGGCCTTGTTTTGTTCCACACCCCCATGTTTCATTGACAACCTTGCCAGAGGCTAATGTTTCAAGCCAATATCATCAGCTTGATTATCAGTTCTTCTATGTTTATCGGTCCAAAATTAACATCCCATTTTAATCAGAAGACACACACTCTTCAGAAGCTCGTGACTTGAAGGAGCTTTGGAGAAGGTCGTGGGAGTGGCCTTTCTGCTGGCAGGTGGGGGAAATAATTAACTTCAGGTTTGCTTTGGCTCCTGGGTCTTAGAAATGCGGCTCTCAGCTGGGCAAAAACCTGATTTTATTGTGAGGCTAAAGCCAACGGGTCATTGGAATAGATGTTCAGCCATCTTTAAAGGCACAGATTCACCAAGGTGTCAGCCTGGTTCTCATGAATGGCAGATGTGTTTGGACCTGGATTGTTGCTTGTGGGAATGGATGGGCCTGGATCAGCCAGATGGGTTAGGTGACAACTCCCATCATGCTGAGCCCATGCTGGTTACGTTGGTTGGATAGGACAATGATAGGACAATGCAACTAGGCCAGTGTTTCTCACCCTTGGCCACTTGAAGACGTGTGGACGTCAACTCCCAGAATTCCCCAGCCAGCAATGCTGGCTGGGGAATTCTGGGAGTTGAAGTCCACACGTCTTCAAGTGGCCAAGGGTGAGAAACACTGAACTAGACCCAAAGCTTCTAAACTCCCTGGCGATTTCAACCAGTGATCGGCTGTTTCAAAAGACACCTTCGTCCCCTGACGCTCAATACCCCAGCATCTTCTCAAAACCTCCACCACGTTTCAATCTCCAAAAGCCTTTTTAACGTGAAGTCATCCATGGGGGTGGGTGGGTGTTATCACATCATAGGTGATTTTCAGAGCAATTGTGGTGCCAACTTACCACTGGCTTTTTCAGAGCAATTTTTCTCAGATTCTTCATATTTCAGTTTAACTGCCAGCTGAGACTGGTTGAGTTGCAAAGACCTCGACTGGATTCTGGACACCAAACCATTCAGCTCCATTGCAGGCAAGTGTAACGTTGTGCAAACCCAACCTTATGAGCCTTCGTTCCCACAGAGATTCTCCACAGCTTGTAGGTTAAACTGGAGTTCAATTTTTCCCAGTCCTGCTGGGGGACTCTGCAACTGAACTCAGGTTCTTCCAAAAGGAGCAGGACATCCCTCCCTTTTGGTCTCCTCCCCTTGAAAACCATCTTTGGGACCACCATTGGGGAATGGCTTGCTACAATTTTGTCAGGGAGGGCTAGAGATCCACCAGGTTTGGGGAGATGAGATGTTCCAGATTGTACATGGTCCCCCTTGGTTGTGGGTTCTATCCCCCAGGACAATCAAAAACTTGAAGGGACACCACATTTTTGGCCAAGGGCCGCAGTTGGCCTTGAAATGGTGCTCTCTGACAAGGGGCCAGGACCAAAGTCTAAATTAAATTTCATGTACTTAATTCAAAATAAATGCAAATGCTTGATCCCACTCCCCATTTCATCCTCTTCCTATTCTCTGACATGAAAAATAACCACATACTAGCAAATTGAGGGCGGGAATGCCACTGGTCACATTCTAATCTGCAAGGTCCCATCTCCTTCAGCAATTTCTTGGTGACCCTCCAGCGGGACAGGACTTTGGGAAGAAACCTATGTAAAATCATCTTCCTCTTTGTCACTCTTTGGAGTGAGACCAGATATTAGACTTGGACCACATCACAAAACGAGAAGACCAGAACTGTCATGCAAAGCAAGCTTTATTATTCCCCTTAATTTCTTGATTCATTCAGGAGCAGAAACAGTCATAAGCTTTGGGATGGATTATGGAGACCAGGTGGGTGATCAAAGGACTTTTTCCACCATCAGATCTTCTCATGGAAAATATTTTCACACACACGGACCCAAGAGGCTAGTGTGTGTCAGCAAGTCCTTGAGAGCTACGGGCATTGATGCCAGGAGAAAAATGTCACTGGAAAAAAGCAGGTGGCAGGATGGATTTGAAGAAACGCCGAACCATCACCAATTCCTTCAGGAACTTCTAAAGAACTTTTGGCCTTTCTGAAAAGCCATGCTTGGAAAGCTTCTGGTCTTGTTTTGGCACCTTCATGGATTCTTCAGTGGAAACTGTCTTCAGAGCTTACCAGGGTCCACAGAAACTGCCACGCCTGGACCCATATTGATACCTAGGGCCATAACAGGGGTCGTAGCAGATGGACTGGCGACGGCCGTAGAGACCACCATACCTACATCCGTAATCGTAACCCCCAGAGCCGTACCCTCCATACCACTGAGGGGGGCAGTATTTGTTGCCGTAACCATAACCGTAGCCATAATCTAGGGGCTGGTAGCAGATGCGTCCGTATGTCTGACCTCGATAACCACCATAACCGTAGCCACAAGAGGGTATGTAGCGGGTACCCTGGCCGTAACCCCCGTAACAGCTTCCGGTGCTGTAGCGAATCCTACGCTTGTAGCCCCCCAGGCTACTTCCAGAGGAGTAACATTTAGAACGGCATGGATCATAATAGGACATCTTGCTTAAAAGAAGGTGGAGGAACGTTTAGATCTGAAATGATACAAATGCAATGAGATCACTTCTAGCTCAGGACAACCCTCGTCGATTTGAGGAAGGATCTCAGAATGAAGAAACACATACTCATTTCTCTACGATAATCATTCCTAGCTTGGTCACCCCCACCCCACCCCACTCCACCCCACCCCAAAGGTGGACTCCAACTCCCAGAATTCCTCAGCCACTATCAAATGATTTAGAAGGGGTCCACTCAACCCTCCTGGTGGAATTTAATGCATTCCCTCTACAGAAGACAACAATTTCCCAAGACGGACAATCTCGGCTGTTCATTTTGAGACCTTCCCCCAACAGACTTCAAGAGGAGACATTTTAAAGAAGGACATCTGAGAGCTGAGTTAGCCCTAGAGCCCCACCTAAGCAAAGAAGAGCATAAGAGAACAGCTGAGAGAAGTAGTAGAGAAGTACTACTAGTAGTACTACTACTAGAAGTAGTAGAGAACGTGTGAGAGAAGAAGTAGAGAAGACTCTTATAAGGACTTACTTGGATATCAGAAGTGAAGCTACTGAAGCAGTGTTGTGTGTCGTCTCCTTTTATACCATCTCTGAGCATAAGGCAGTCCTAGCGTGCTAGATTTTCTAATCTCAAATAATTATGAATCTTGATAAGTTACGAAAGCAACATCCTAATTGCTTTAATTGTTTTCTTTTTCCTCCTTCTATTATTCTAAGTTATTAGTTTATCAAAGGCATCTTCCTGTAAAGTCAGCACATGATGCCAGCAACACCCTCACTGTCTTTCACATCAATGAGTTTGTGAGTGGATTTAATTTCCCCCTTGGACAGTCCTTTGGAAGTTCCAGGAAGATGTCTTTCCCCCACCAAACGTGGTGGATCTAATATCTGAAGAGATCCAGGAGAATGCTTGGTCAATTTTGGAGGCTCACTTCTAGCCTTCTGTGGGACCCATGGTGGAACGGTTCCATTTTTACGTTGCACATTTGAGTGTAGGCAGACCATTTCAGTGTAACAACTTCCTTCCTCTGTTCACATCAAAAGTTGGGACATCAGGGACAAAGGTCTTGGGTTTGATCTGTGGCATCTTTGGGTAGAAGTGGAGAACGTCAACATGCAAAGCTTCAAAATCTCAGTCCATCACTATCAAAGATGGCCAGAGTTGGTATAAGACAATGCCCTGTGTCCATATGCTTCTGCCTATTGAACAGGAATAGTTTGTGTCTTGAATGGATGGTTCCCAAGGCCATCCATCCATTCATTCCCAATTCCACCCCACCCACCCCATTTCTGCCTTGTCCAGAAGGTGTGTTTCACAGATGTCTCCCTGAAATAAGAATGTTCCCCTGAAGTAAGTTTTTGGGTTCTTACACATCTCTAACCCTAATTGCCCTGATTTTCTTATTTGGGTTCAGCCTATCTTTATTAATTTAGCACAATAGAAGGACCATTTGCAACATTCCGTCCAAAGAGAAGTCAGGTAGGAAAAAGAAGTGTCAAGACAAATAGTAATTGTGAGTTATTAGAGTGGGCCACTTAAAAAAGTGAATCGGATGAAATCTGCCATCAAAGTTCAAGAGAGGAAGGACTTGAAGAATTATGGTTTCTGAAGGCTGGAATGTAGAAACACAGTCCTCATAGTGGTACAGAGAAGAGCTTTTGGGGTCAAACTAAACATCTAACTAATCCAGGCTTCCCCATGGATGGCTCTGGGATTTGAGGTCCCAACAGGCTAAGAACTTCTGGGAACTGAAGACCCGACATATTGTTGAAGGCTGATCTAGTCCAACGTTTCTTATGGTGGCCACCAAGATGCCATCACAGGGTGGTTGAATACAATCTCCCTCACCCAATGGTAGCTCTCCAGAATTTGCTGACCTGGTGGCCTTAGCGGGTGACACATCCCGCTAAGCCATCACATGCTTCATTTGATTTGGACATTATGTGAACTATGGCTCATAAACCATCGTTTGTGCCTAGTAGGTATTGCATGAAAACAACCTACTGTGCTTTCGTCTATAAACAGTGGTGAAACAATAATTATTAGAAGGGAGTGAGTTGGCCTTAATTTAATCCAAACCATCAATTCAGTTTGGAATGCTAAGTGGAAGCCACATGAATTATCTGATCAATCCATTCAGATCCATCTGACTGGACAAGAAGTTCATTCTAGGTACCCACCAGAGCAATTTTGCAAAATACAGCAACGTCACCAAAGGTGATCCCGCTGCTTCTCCAACGCACACCTTACTTTATGGACAGTAATGAGCACTTCAACCAGGGCAACGTCCATTCTTTTGTTTCAGGATCTGGAAATCTATTTAATAACAAGCTCTCCTTAATATATTCTTCTGCAGAGGTTCTGATATGATGACTCGAGTGCCGACAGAGCCCAGAGTTATGAAACAGCGATGGGAACCCACCCTTTGTGGGAGACTATCTCTCACCTGTATCTAAACCTCATGTGGAGCATGAGGTCATCCTGAGGCTTTGTTGAACAAGCAGAAGAAAGACATGGATATTTTAAAAAAAGGGGGGGGGGGTTAAGCTGGAAATAAGAACGTTACCATGATCTTCTGTTGCTTAATATTGCTCCCTTCCTGGGTTCCCTCTAAGCTCTGCTATGTTTCAGATGTTCTCTGACAAGCTCCGATGGCTTTCTGGATGAGAGCTGGGCGACTTTTCTAACCCGTGGTTATGAACTGGCAAGCCAACGTCTGCACTCCAAAGCGTAATGAAAAGAAGGAACTCTCATCTTCTTGTCTTTTTTCTTTTCCAATTTTAACTTTAATTAAAATCTGATAAAATCAGAATGCCCTTGGTCATGGATGGGTGAATGAGGGATGGGCGGGCTGACTCAGATCCAGCTTTGAATGCTTTTAGTGCCTTTGGATCATATGCTCAATCTTGGCTTGGAAAATCAAATCAATCTGATGTTTTGGTAGTGGTGGTGGGTCAAATCCATCTCGTTCAATTCAATCTGCACTTCGCTTTCAATTTCAATCGCTTTCCTGAACCTTTTTGAAGAGAAAGACCTGCTTTATGCACCCCTATATAGCATATTCTGTCCAAGCAGAGCGAAAAAAATGAAACCAGTTGGGAAGTCAATGAACGAATGAATAAATTTCCTGCTTTTGAATGGAAGAAACTCACACTATTCATCTTCTGCTTGTTTGGGGTGATTTAAAGTTGGATCTTTCCTCTAAGCACACAACCTCGAGAGCTCACTCCGAGATGCGAGAGATTGGAGAAATTATTCCACACTTGGGGTGCAAACATATTAACACTATAAATGGATTAGATGTCTATAATTTATTTTTAACTCAGTTCCCATTAACCTTAATTTCAGCTAGATTTTGCCCTTAGCCTGCCCATATAAATGCCCGTTGACTCATAAAAGGTTATTTAATCTCGTAGTAATTTGGCAGTCGGGACAGAACAGCATTTGCTCAATTTTAACGAGAATTTACACACTAATGTTGCTTAACATGCAACTTTAAATCAATGCTTGTTCTTTTCTTAATTTTCGGAGGCACTCACTTTCTCTTTAGATTCCAGAAATGTCATGCACAAAATAATCATGTTAAGAAAACTTGTTATAACCTCCCTGAATTAATCCGGCATTCTGACATTTCTTTATATACAAGAAGGAAGATTCCTTCTGTAACAGCAGAAAACAACCTGTAAGTTATGGTTTGATGGGAGATTTTTGTGAAAAACCTGTCCAGATTAGGAAAATTCTCCTTAATGAGGACAGGAAAGAAATTGAGATTTGAAACAAGGAGATCTGGAAATGAATCCTGTGTTTGGTCTTGGGCAGTAAATAAATTTTGAATTCGAATTTGAAACGGATCACAAATCCTATGAAGTCGTGGTCCTATAACAGCCACAAAATTTGCCAAGTCAGAACTATGAAGCAAAGGTGTTATTCTCCACTTGCGACAGTTGTTCGCGTCTGTTCCCTTTTTGACATCAAGTTATTCTTACCACCTCATCAGTTCCCCCAAACAGGTTCCTCCCTGCTTAATTTTTTAAAATTCTAAAAATGAATTAAGTTAATCCAGGAGAGGGACAAACAATTCAATGAGGGAAATTGCTGACAGATGTAATTATCTTCTGGGGCTCTCCCCAGATGATGCCTTACAAACATGTACGCTGATGAGTTCTCACAACACCCTTGGACAATGAGAGCTTCAGGGGTGATACGGCTTTATGCAAGGAGGAGGAAAAATTTCAAACCACCTGAGCAATTAATCCCAAATATTTTCACTGTTTGTGAACAAACATTGTCACCATCCTCCTACTCTCATCCTTTCTGACTTAAGGTGGTAGCGTCACCTAGACTTCCCCAACTGTTTGAGATGGTGACCGAATCCTCAAGTGAACTTCTACAAAGTACAAAGAGAACATGGAAATGGGAAGAAGGTTGGAGCATCTGAGGTGCATAATCTGGAATTTTGGAAGGACACCACCACTGTGTGCATCCATGGACATAACTACTGGATTTGCCCATGGCCCCAAACCATAGCTGGCTAAATCTGGAAGGGTAGCAAGTTCTGTCTCTGTAGAAGTCTTCAAGATGAAGATGGTGGGCTCCTGTCAGAGATAGTCTTTCTCCAAATCTCCTACGTTTTGCAGATGCACACAAGATGACTTCCAAGTCCACCATCTTCTTTTGGGTCCTAGGGCTACAACATCTTAAACCAGCCCAGAATTTTGTGTTCTGCGGTTCTCTTTCAGTGTGTGTGTGTGTGATCTTTCCATCTTGTGACATTGTGGTTCACAATCCCTTTCCCTGTCTGGGTTGCCTCTCCTTCCTGAGAGAATTATAAATATAACTAGCGTGGCCTGTTTTCTTTGCAGACAAAATACTCCTGGCTTTGCGATAAAACCGGTTTCTGCCAATATATTTGGGACCAAGCCTGCAGGGTGTTTTATTTCCCTTTTTTAAATCAAGAATGTAGTTCCAAGATGTTCTCCTGCTTAAAATTCATCAGCTTTTAGACTAAGATTTACCACCACCCCCCAAAAAAATCTGCACCGGGGAAAAAAGCATTCTGATAGATTGGAAATGAGATAAAACAAAGTTTATGGCTTAGCTTTTTGCCCAGCAAGCTTAGACAATTGTGGTTTATTCAAGAAACAATGGTTCAGCTATCCATGGTTTAATCCATTGTGTGAACCTGGCCAGGTATTTGAATTTTGATAGTCCTGGTTCGGAAGTGTTTCTTCCTTCTCCCGCTCTCTCACTTGCAATCGGTTTGGTTCTTAGGCATTTTGATATCCAGCTGGGTTTTTTTTCAAAGGAAGATGCTCAGGAGCCAAAGAAGATTGGCTTTGACCATTGAAAGGATGGATCCAAGGGAGGGCCAAGAGAACAGGGATGTGGATTAAGCACACTGATCCAAACGAAGAAAGGACATCATAGCTCTGATTGGCCTTTCCTCAGGATGGAGAGAATAAAATTTGATGATTAATGAAAGACCCGTATCCTCTAATTGATAGCATAAATAATACAGATGTTATCCCAATCTTTTTCCTGCACTCAGTTTGATCTTTTTCTTGCTGCTAAGAATTGGTCCAAGAGGAAGGAAGGAAGGAAGGAAGGAAGGAAGGAAGGAAGGAAGGAAGGAAGGAAGGAAGGAAGGAAGGAAGGAAAAAGGGAGGGAGGGAGGAAGGAAAGAAGGAAGGATTACATCAACATGGGATGCAGTAAAAAGAAACTGGGTTCCAAGAAAGATTGTCTACCCAGGTCTCTGAGAGGTTCCATTCCGTCAAACCAAGATGGAGGTGAAAAATGATTTCCTAAGTGAACGACAACAGCATCTGCCACTGGAAACTGTCAGATCACCTCATTCTTTGCAAATGATAGTGGTGACAGATAAGTGAGCTGAGTCAAAAGATAACGAGGATTCTTGACGGAGCTGTTCTGTGACTTGTTGGCGTTTGAATGAGGAAAGATGCTTCTGAGCAACTTCCTTCCAATGTCAAGAGAGATCTTAACGGTTGGGTATCCAGCAGTCCCACCTGGGGTGTGTGCCCCAGAATATCTCCCAGATGCTATCGTTCGAGAGATGCATCTCCAGTCCTGCCGGAAGCACCAGTTCACAGTGAGATGCTGGAGGGAAACAGAGCAGGAAGCCTCAAATACAGAGGCTGTCACCTTGCTCTTTTCTTCCAGGTGCCAAACATTAAATCTGAAACTTTCTCTGTGCAGCACAATGGTCTACTGGGATGGGGTGCAAGTCTGCGTAGTCAATGACCAACGTTTGAAAAGTATGAGCAGTGCGGTGATTTTTATATCTATTTCTGACTGTGATTTACACGGCACGCTCACTTCTAAAAAGGCTCTGAGCTGCTTAGGAAAAATACAGAAGCAAAATGAGGAGGATTCATTCTCAATCTCACTTGGAACTGTGAAAATAATTCTCCTGAAAGGACCTATCTTTTCCCTAGGTGACAACGATCAGAAATGGGAATTCTCTGGGAATACTCACAAGTCCCATATTTCCTCTTCCCACCCCCTTCAAGATTTGTTCAGAGAACTTCCTTTGGCTCCTCCAAAAACAATGAAACACGTCAGCTGGCAAGTCAAGTTTAGCAGCTTCCTCAACTAATGATGGCATTCCAACTAATTGATTCCTCAACTAATTGATGGCATTCCAGCAAACTCCAAAGTTTTCGTAATTCCAAGTAAGATTGAGAATTAACTCTCATCGTTTTACTTCTGAATTTTTCCTAAGCAGCTTAGAGACTTTTTGGAAATCACAGTCAGAAGCAGAAATAAAAATCACTGTGTCGCTCATACTTTTCAAATGTTGGCAGTCGGCTACACAGAGGACTCAAACTTCAATATTTGCTACCTTTTCTGAAAATAACCCAGAGTAAACATTTAATCCAGGAGAAGCATTTGACACTGGAGCAGCAAAAGATTGGAAACATGAATGCGATTAAAAAAAATTAGCCGTTAAAATGATCAACCATTTGCCTATGAAATCACACGCATTTCTGCACGTATTTTTTTGCCCTCTGGACGACAAACAAGTTCTAACAAGGATGTGATTTGTGACCATCAGATGTTTGCATTTTACACTCACTTCCTTCGTTTTATTCATTTCTTTCATCCCCAGCTTCTTATCTCTGCTAATAAATCTTAATGAGGTGTCTCCTGAAAATGCTCGAAAAATTACAGGAGTAACAATAAACTTCTTGGACAGCTGATGCTGAAGCAGTTTCATTCTTTCTGTTATTCTTTTTCATCGTTTGCAATTTTTGGTCATTATATCTTCCCGGGGTGGAACTGGTGTCTTCTGTAGTGGAGAGGTTGGAAGATCAGCTCCTCGTTTCGGATGCAGAGGAAAATAATTGCAGCAGCTTGGCAACTTACACAGGACATTTTTTTTAAATGGTTACCAGCTAATTAGGTATTGTGAACAAAGGACGCTTCACACCCCCCCTTAGGCTCCCAAGGAAGACATATAAAGATCCTAGCCCTCTTTCCTTAAAAAAACCTTCTCTCTTCGCTGAAGCGGGTAAGTCAATTTGATTTATGTCTTTATTAAAACTTTAGGGACAAGCAGTCCTCGCATTTGGGCTTCCTATTCCCCAGATCTTTTCTGGCATCCGTTCAGACAATTTTAAAAGAGATTTCCCAGAAATGCGTTCAGCGTTTGGGAGGGCAAAGCACATTTTTTTTTTCCTAGGCAAGTGTTAATTGTTCTCTCTCCCTTCTCTGTTTCAAGGCTCCCCCCCTCCGCCAGGAATTTCCAGTTGTGTAATACAATCCTGTGCGTTTTTGTACAAGAAAACTGGCCGGAGACTTTCCTTCACTGCATTTTCCTTTAAATATTTCTTTTTCAGGAGCCAATCTTGAAAATAAAGGTGCCCTTTGAGGTAGGTGTGTTTAGGATTTTAGCCCCAAGAAATCCACTCCACTAGAAATAAAACTTTTTGGGATTCAACAAAATGTAACCCTTGCATAAATAAATCTACCTTGAGTAATTCTGTCCTGTAGAGGGCAGCACCTACAGTTCTCAAATAGCTAGGAAGAGTCTGACCTGGATAGGAGACCACCAGGAAATGCAAACTGGAAATTCCAATTTTTAGTGGGAGTTAAAAGAAAAAGAACCAAGAAGACAAAGAGAAACCACTTTTTTCTGCCAGGAAAACTACCTAGTTGCGTCTATGAGATCAGAAATCAAACTCAGTGATGCCTGATTTCTTTAGAATAATTTAGATTAGTAAAGGATCATTTTGTCCCTTTTAGATATTACCTCCTGATCATTAATCCAGTAGGTGGAAATGTTTGAACATGGGGGTTTGAAGGACATGGAAAATAGCTGGAAAATAGCCTGATAAACAGTCATTGTAACAAAAATAAATGGGTAAGCCTTATTTGAACAGATGATGCAAAGATGAACTTTAAAAAATGAGTGTTGAATATTCAGAATGTGATCCCACTTTTAGCCTGATATGTCAAGAACCAATTTCTTGTTGCTAGATTTATATCCTAGTCTGGGGCCATTTATTTATAGCTGGGCACATTCGTTCAACCCAAATATAGAGTGAAATTGTAATAGATGTGCAAAGCCATTGGGACATTGGCTCTTCCCATAGACTTCTAGAAGGTGAGGTTGAACATCGTTCTCTAGAAATTTTCTAAATGGCTTTCTGGGGCTTTCCTCCTTCTCCTGATGTTTGGAAAGTCTGCATAACTGGTTTTGGTGGTTTTCCAGCAACAGGCTAGCTTGCAACATTAGAAAAATGTGCTCCTAAATTAGGGTTCTCCCTCCCTTCCTTCAAGGAGTTCATGAAAATACATGCAGTTTCCAAAAGCTCATAAGCCCTTTTAGGCTGGTTGTTGAAAACTTGTTCAACTGGGTCAATCTATGGGTTCCTGGGTTGTAGGAATACCAAATTAAAGTTTAGAAAATGGGCAGTTGAGCCCTCTTGGCCCTCAAACAGACCCACTTTTGCATAAGGTCAACTGGCTCCTTCTAGTCAGTGACACTCAGGACACCAAGTCCCAAGTCTTTTTTTTTTTGCCTACTTGGTCCTCCAAGAAAAAGAGTTGGAGAGAAAGAGTGGCCAAGAGAACAAAGCTGTCTATTACAACAATCCCCCAAAAGCAGCTGACTGCAACAGACAAGCCATAGGTATGGCTACCTCTCTAGCCAATGGGGGATAGATCTAGTAACGTCCTGAAGTTTGCCAGTGAGCCCAGGATTCATGAGATACCAGTATTTCTTGGAAAAAGTGGGAGGAGACCAACATATTCCTCAAAAGGCAACTTTAAATCTAATTGGTGTGGTTGGGTGTTTGCAGTAAGGACATCTGATCAGGTTAGTGGTCAAATTAAGGTTGCTAATGATAATCTGCTTATTGAATGAACCACATATGTGTTGTCTGGACATAGCCATACACTCATGCTCTCAACAGCTCTGTGTCACCCAACAAACTGCATACCTGAACAGAGAGGTCTCCCATGTTTCCTGAATCTAAGTCATGGGAGATGACTTAGAGATGGCTCTGAATCATGGGAGATAGTCTAAGTCATGGGAGATGGTCTAAGTCAGTGTTGTCCAAACTTGGCCACTTTAAGATGAATGGACTTCAACTCCCAGAATTCCCCAGCCAGCCATGCTGGCTGGGGAATTCTGGGAGTTGAAGTCCACTCATCTTAAAGTGGCCAAGTTTGGACAACACTGGTCTAAGTCATGGGAGATGGTTCTTGGAAATGAGGTTGGATTATGGTCCTCATCTGCCATGTTCTCCTGAGGGCCGGTTGGCTTTTCTTGGTCAGGATTAGACCACCCATGACTTCGGGGGAAGAAATGGCGAACTGAAGACAACTCCGCTAAAAGTGGGGAAGATGGCCACAGTGGAATGAAGAGCCGGCGAGTAGACCGGCTCTTTGCAATTCCTCTCCAGACAAGAAGAGGACTTGAGATCGCCCACAAGTGCTCCAGACATCTGCTTCTCACAAGGAGACCACAAGACAGCAGTCTCTGGCAGGTTTAGAGCTCTGGGAGACAAGGGAATAGCCATCTTGCTCAAACCGCGATCAGTGCCATTAAAAGGACACTGGGTCCACATACTTCCTTTTCTAATCACTTTTGAAAATTGCTTATTAACTGATTTTCAGCTATTAGGAACCGTTGGATCGACAAGTTTGATAGCAGCAGGGGAGTTTCCTTTAATCCTTAGCAAAAGAAGTTTTAAATACAAGTTTAAGTCCTTTAAAAAAATTATTTTGGAATAAACAGCAAAAGGGTGATTAAAACTTTGATTTTAGAAACTTGGACTAAGGGACCAGATAAATTTGAAATAAGATTTTGGAATTAATTATAAAGAATCTTTCCTGCGGGAAAATCTTTTGTTTTGAATTAAAAAAAAAAAAACATGATAGGGTGGGACTTTGAAGGTTGGACACTAGAGGGAACTAGAAGGAACTAAAGATTACAATTAAAGACAAACACTTAAATTCAACTTACAAGTAGAGAATGAAGCAAAATATTTTAGCATTGGACATACTGAGGGATATTTTTGAACAATGGACCCAGAAGTTAATTTTAAGAGTGTCTGCCTGTATAGATAGACTGTGTTTAAAAGATGTTATGGAAGAGGAACAAGTTTTACCGGACAAGAATGAGGCTGATTTAAAAGTGGATTTAAAATTGGCCGATGTCTTCATAATTAATAGGGATAGAGTGACCTGGATAACTTTCCTATATTGGATTTACAAAAGAGACTTGTTAAAGTTTTGAAGAATTTTGTGAAAAGGGACAAAGAAAATATGAAAAGAAATCAAGTTCTAGGAGATTATTTGAAGGGACTAAAGAACAAGATTGTTAAAAGTAAAAGGAAGGAATATAAAGTTGGTTTATTTGATCCAGGTTAAAATAGGTATGTTGTTATCTCTGGTAACTTTTAATGGACTTTTGCTGACCGGGACTGAACAAGGATTTGTTTATAGATAAGAGATGGGATATGGGAATAAGAGATCATTTGTTGTATTTTAAGAGAAGGTGATAAGTTACTAAAATTGTTTATACTTGTGATGAAGGGGGAAGTCATTTCTTTATATATTTCTTTTTCTTTACTTTATACTTATTTTTCTTTCTTTTCTATTTTTCATTCTTTTCTTTCTTTTCTGCACTATTTTTTCCTTTTTATTCTTTTTTTTTTAGTTTGTATTGGTTTTTTTTTTTTAACTCTAATTTTTAATCAAATTAGCACATATATTAAAAAAGATTCGACCACCCACCATTTCCCTCCTTCTATCTCTTTTCATCAAAAGGGTTTGTGGGTGATTTTCAAAAGGGAAATGAAATCAGTTAAAAATATGAAGGCCACTTGATATGGAATCCTGTCTTTTTTCAGATCTACTTCTGCACCCAGGAACATGATCTTCTACACTCAAGCTGATTCCTACGAACCTTATCTGCCATACTATCTCTCATATTGTCCACCATGTTATCCTCCTTGCTACCCACAATATGGTTACAGCAGTGGGTTTGGCTCCTATGGTCAAGGTGACAGTTACAACTATGGCTACGATTCCGGGAGTTCCAGTATACCTTCCATCCCACCTTGCAGTTATGGTTATCGATACACCCGCAGAGGAAGCTGCTATGAACCCTGTGCCTACAGGCTGGGCTATGGGGCCAGGCGCAACTTCCCATCCAGGAGGTACTACAACCCCAACCTCTGGTAAATTCAGGTTGGACCTTCTACAGGTCTGAAGATACAGCAGCCATCACAGGTGGCCACAGAGGACCTGGTGTTTCTGAGAAGCTGAAGACAAGCAGCAGCCTTGATTTCCCAAGATGCTGAAGCATGGTTTCTCCAACCTAGCACCCTCTAGGGAGAATGGACTGCAAGTCACCAGTGATGGGAATTGTAGTCCACTTTACCTAGAAGGCATCAAGCTTGGGAAGGTTGACTTAAAGTCCTGAGTCCTTCTGATTGCCAAAATGACCTCCCTGCGGCCACCACATCTTTTCAAACCGTCCAGAAAACCCTATCATTCATGGAGTGGAAGAACATTACTTGGAGGAAAACATCAAGTTTTATCACCTTCTTAATCATGTCCAACCAGCTTAGTGGGGAACCAGACACTCTTGCTGTTATCTTCTCCTGCAATAAAACTTTCTGTCAGTATCAGATCATCTCCTCTGTTAAACTGCTTCTTGTGCATTTTTTAATTACATGTTTTTCCCACTATAATGGTGATATGGTTTGGAGTAAAAAAAAAATCAATTGCAGCTCTGGAACGATCCCCCACACCAACCTATGGTAGGGCCAGACCCTGTTGGACTTTAGAAAGGGGTTAAAACCTGGTTCCTTCCTTGGATTCGGGATGATCTGGACTTTCATCTGGAGAAGAACAGAAGTGCTTTCTTGTTTTTTCAGCTGATCATAAGCCAGCCAGGATGTCAGGGTTTAAGTTGGGTGGCCATACAAATTTAAGAAATAAGGAAATAAACGGGGGGAATTAAGTTCATAGGGGTGGTATGGATCTTGTTCTCTGTTCAGACTTAATACAAACTTAAACACACACACACATATATGGAGAAAATTGACAAAAAGATACTTGGGTGGCATTGTAGAACGTTCCTGTGCCAACCAGCCAACTGGACCATTTTCTTGAATACTCCATTACGCATTTTCCTTCCTACTTCAGTTTTTCACACCTTAACCATCAATCACAACTGGTACACCACTGAGGATCCTACATTTTTGTTGAGTTATTACAGTTCAGTCCTGCTAAGTTCCCCCCTCCAGATATTGTATTTGTGTACCCCAAATTAGTTATACAGAGACATCTATTTTATTCCTGACTGATACTGTTTTGGCTAACGAATAGTCCTCACTTGGTGAATGAGTTCAGTATTAAAGGCAAAAGACATGATTAATATTCAGTACACAACTCACCCTTTGAAAGATTAGATTAGATGATTAGGTTAGATTAGGTTAGATTCCCATATATACTTGTGGACAAAGTGAGAATTTTAGGTTCCAAAATATAAAATTGCATTCACCTTACCCATGGATGGGTTTATCCACAAATATATCCAATCATATATTTTTTAAAGTACCTGAATATTTTTGTGGATCAACTCACCCACGGATAAGCTGAACCTTGAATTTTAAACCAAAACATCATGAAAAATACACCAGCTGCAGATTAGCCAACTGTGAAAATTAAAACACACACAAATTTTGAGGGTTGGTTTTTCCACAGATGGCACATTTTTTATGGTATTTTGGTAAAAAAATGGTCAGCTTATCCATGGATGGGCTTATCTGCAAGGATATACGGTAGATTAAAGGGGATTTTAAGGGATCCGATAGGGCCGAACTATAGGAGGAAGTCATGAAAACATAAGAGGAATTAATGACCAATGAAGGCCACATTAAAATGTTCTCCCACTAAGGGTTGGATCCAAAATTAGCCATGTTGAAGCTGCACCCAACGAAACTAAGGGGGGGTTAATGTGGAATCACAGCCATTCTCTGGCCGAGTGGGTCACCCCTAAACTCCAACCCTTGTACAATTGTGTTATCAAGATCATCCTTTTTAACGTTGGGGGATGTCAAGAAGAAGAGAGAGGTTATCAAGCCACAGTGACTGGATTCTGTCAATTCCATTCCTTGTAACCTGCAATACCCATACCACATTTGTAAAGAGTAAACCACCTGTAAGGGCCCTAAACATGCAATTAGACAACCTACTTTACTCTGACTCATAGCAATAGTGAGAAAAAGCCAACGTGTTAGGTGGAAACACAGGTAGTTAACTACCCATGAGGATTACTCATGGACAATCCAAAATTTAACACACGTGTAGGTTTACTAAGGGCCAGAAGAGCAGAGCTGTGCGAAGAGCTTGGTTAATGCTTCCGTTTGGTCTTGCCTCATCTGCTTCTGTCTCAGACTTCAAGACAAGGCATATCCCAGTTTTCCTTGGTGGTGCCAAGGATCTGAACTTGAAGCCTTCTATACATCCCTGCAGCTGAGCTGTGGAATTGCAACCAGGTCAAAAAAAATGAGATAGATGAGTCATTCATTTAATTATCGCCACAGACTTATTTACTTTACTGAAGCAGGATCTACAAGAAGCTGCAAATTATGTAGAAGATTAGTAGCACAAGAGAGATCATGTGGCTCTCCCTATATTAAGTTAAGGCAAGCTGGACCCAAACAGAAGTTGAAGGTAATAGAGCTTAACTCTTGCCCACCCACCACACCTTCCAAAATGTGGATGGAGTGTTCCTGAATTGTCCCTGCCCTGCTCCGATTCATCAGTCCCATAACTCATGTCCCAGCCCCCCAGAGTCTAGGCAGCTCATTGATTTTTGATCCCTATCTGATCCCAAAGTGTCCACCAGAGGGATGGAGAAGATGAGCATGTATCCTGTTGTATCCACAACCCCTTCCTGATCTGAGTCACTGCAACCTTCATGGCATTCTGGAAGAGCAGGTCATTCCTTGACCCAGTGTAGACATTGTGTAAATGAAGGACAGGTTTCTTGTGGGAGACAGGGACGGTCAAATCATGCCAATGGAAGGTGTAAGAAGGAACACCAGAGGAAAATATGACATGGTACAAGGAAAATAGCTTCACAGTAGCTACTTCGTGAGCTACAGAAGGGACAATTGGAGATCAAGAGTTTCCATTTTGATTCATGCAATGTGCTAAGCTTTCATATGTGTTTGGGTCGAGCTTTGTGTCCTGCAAAGCCAGCCGGTTATGACTTAGCCTACAAACCATGGCCAGAAAAATGTTGGTTTCATGCGACATGTGAGCTCTTGACTTCAGCTGGCCAAGCTCTGAAGCTGGTCATGATAGGAACCCCGGTGCTGTTTTAGGTGGCTGGTGAAGTCTTATCTGACATTGGATTGGATGTCAAATATCAGATATGTTGACACTACTGGAATGTTTCTAATGGGAAGTTTGACTTTCAGTCCATACAGGTCTTTCTTTCTTGCCTACATCCCTAGCTGGCACTGGAGAAACATATCCAGGTGGGTTTATTCTAACCAGGGGCTCACAGAAGAGATGTTCTTCAGCTCTGGGTGTGTCTACAAATTCACAGGTAAAAAACCCACAGAGTACAGGATTCGATGCAGGAAAAACTTTAATGAAGGACAGAGAAATGGAGAGGGAGAGAGACAGAGACAGAGAGAGACAGAGAGAACAGTTTAGGCTAATAGTTGATGTATACAGGATATCTGTAGATATTTAAGCAAGGATATATGCTGGAAGAGATCCCAAAGAGTCTTCTAGCACTCTGTTTCCTACAAAATCCAGCCATATCCTTCCCAGAGAAACATACAAGCAGGGTGTTAAGAAATATGCCCCACCCCCTACTTAGTTTGTTCTCCAGAAACATCTCTTGATCAAAGCAAGCATCCTGCGATTGACCTAGAGGTAGAATACTTAGCTCATTTCCATGAGTAGCTATTGCTAGGGCCTCTTCTCCATGGATTGATCTAAACAAATCTTCCCCACATGGTCGGCCATTTGGGGAGTTAAGTGTCCTTGGAAGGTCTACCCGGGGTTGGGAAGGTTGTTCCAAAATTTTCAAAAGGTCAACTCATCTAGGAGTATCCCCATAGCTTGGATCAGTGAGTTCTGCTGACTCCTCAATCTATCTATCAAATGAGACATGGCCTTCAATGACCAGGTTGAAGGTCTGTTAAGAACATAATCTTTTCCTTCTTGATGATAGCCAAGAAGATATAAAGTAAATGTCATGCAAGGACTTCCGGGAAAAAGATGGCGAACTAAAGACGGCTCCATGAAAAGTAGAGCTGACGACCACCGTGGAATGAAGAGCCAGCAGGTAGACGGCTCTTTGTAATTCCTCTCTGGACAAGGAGAGGACTTGAGATCGCCCACAAGTGCTCCAGACAGCTGCTCCTCACAAGGAGACTGCAAGACAGCAGTCTCTGGCAGGTTTAGAGCTCTGGGAGACAAGGGAATAGCCATCTTGCTCAAACCACAGTCAGTGCCTTTAAAAGGACACCGGGTTCACATACTCTCTTTTCTAATCACTTTTGGAAATTGCTTGTCAATTGTTTTTTCAGCTATTAGGAACCTTCTAGTCTCTTCCTTGTTTGCAGAGCTACATATTGACCCATCACCTACCCCATTCTGCTAGCCTTCAATGGTTCATTTACTGAACCAGACAAACTTTTTGGTAGCCCTCATCCTATTGTGGGATCAGTTCCCACCTGGACATGAAGCTAGCAAGAAGCCTGCTATCCGTAACAATATGTCAACTAGTTTCCAGTTAATGGCCATCCTGGAAATTGTGGCAACTTTCTGAGTTTGGAAAGCAGTGCTTTTCAACATTTCCCTTGATGGTTGAACAAAAGAAAGAGCAAAAGAGAAGTTCTCTTTTTTGCATAGAGATGAAGCTGGACATATATTTTAGGACGTTAGACTGCCTTTATATCTGTCCTAGGTTTGCTCTTCTCCCTTTCAAGCAAAGTTCAACTTCTCCAGAACAATTTACTTTCTTTGACCTGGTCCCAGCATGTTACTCTAAAGTCATGTGGGACTCTTGGTTTCATAAAAGTTGTGTTCCCTTGCTTTAGGGTAACCTTCATAGGTGCTGACTTACTTAGAAGTTCTATCACCTTTCCTTGAAGGCCTCACGATAAACTTTCAGAGACCCTGGGGTCCTTTACAACGCAGTCTGAAAACTACGGTACAAAACTTTTAAGTTTCTTTTTTGTTTTTTCAGCTTATGCTCAAAGCAAAAGATTGACGTTATCACTCTTTTTTGAAAGAAATTTCAGCAGGGGTGGGGAACCTGTAGCCCTCCAGATGTTTTTCGACTACCATGGGAGATTCCTGGACTGCAAGTCCTAGCAATGCCACTGAAAAGGCCATTGATCAGACATGATGGAATCTCGATTCCAAAAACACTTGGAGGGACAGAGGTTCCCCATCACAGAGATAAAGGAAGACAGGGGGAAGTACTGAAAAAGTGACGTTCAGTCAAAGATAATATGACTCCAAGGCCTGAATTTCAGAGGTACGAAGCATCAGAAAGAGCATTTTGTTGAACAGAAGTAATCCAGGAACCCAGTATCTTTAAAAGCTAGGTCTAATCAACCTAGGTGCTGGTAGATTTGTTGTTTGTCTTAGTAGTTGTGTTGCATCTGGGTTTGACACTTATCTTCTCCCTGGTTTTTTTCTTGTGGCATTGTGTTGAACTTCCAAAGCAGCATCTCAGGAGTCGCTGCTGTGTCTTAAGGTTCTTTATGAAGGACAGCCATAGAAAGAAAAGCCAGAAGACCAATGATCAGACCTGCAGGAACTCTGGAAAGAAGGCCACAGCTGGAGCTGGAGCCAGGAGATCAACAACTGGGGTCATAGCAAGGACCATAACAGCCACATGGGCAGCAAGGAGGACAGCAGCAAGAGCTGAAGCTAGAATTTGGTGGTTGAGGCCTACAGCTGGGGCAGTAGCAAGGATTACAAGAGCTACATGTCCAGCAAGGACGACAGCAGCTGCAGCTGGACCTACAGCATTGGCTGCTACAGCAGCAAGGAGGAGCACAACGGCCACATCTGCAGCAACAAGGACAGCGTCTGGAGCTGGACCTAAAATTTGATGGTTGAGGCCCACAGATGGGGCAGTAGCAAGGATTACAGGAGCCACATGTACAGCAAGGAGGACAGCAGCTGGAGTGGCAGCTACAATCTGGAGATTGGCTGCAAGAATCAGAAGGAGGAGCCCAACGGCCACATCTGCAGCAAGGAGGACAGCAGCTGGAGCCGGAGTTAGAACGGAAAGGAGAAACAGATCTTGAGCGGTGACATCGAGGCCTACAGATGGGGCTGTAGCGAGGATTACAAGAACCGCATGTCCAGCAAGGAGGACAGTAGCTGGAGTTGGAGCTACCATCTGGAGATTGGCTGCAAGAACTGGAAGGAGGAGCCCAACCGCCACATCTGCAGCAAGGAGGATAGTAGCTGGAGCCGGAGTTAGAACGGAAAGGAGAAACAGATCTTGAGCGGTGACATCGAGGCCTACAGATGGGGCTGTAGCGAGGATTACAAGAACCGCATGTCCAGCAAGGAGGACAGTAGCTGGAGTTGGAGCTACCATCTGGAGATTGGCTGCAAGAACCGGAAGGAGGAGCCCAACCGCCACATCTGCAGCAAGGAGGACAGTAGCTGGAGCCGGAGTTAGAACGGAAAGGAGAAACAGATCTTGAGCGGTGATATCGAGGCCTACAGATGGGGCTGTAGCGAGGATTACAAGAACCACATGTCCAGCAAGGAGGATAGTAGCTGGAGTTGGAGCTACCATCTGGTGATTGGCTGCTAGAACTGGAAGGAGGTGCCCAACGGCCACATCTGCAGCAAGGAGGACAGCAGCTGGAGCGGGAGTTAGAACGGAAAGGAGAAACAGATCTTGAGCGGTGACATTGAGGCCTACAGATGGGGCTGTAGCGAGGATTACAAGAACCACATGTCCAGCAAGGAGGACAGCAGCTGGAGTTGGAGCTACCATCTGGAGATTGGCTGCAAGAACCGGAAGGAGGAGCCCAACCGCCACATCTGCAGCAAGGAGGATAGCAGCTGGAGTTGGAGCTACCATCTGGTGATTGACTGCTAGAACTGGAAGGAGGCGCCCAATGGCCACATCTGCAGCAAGGAGGACAGTAGCTGGAGCCGGAGTTAGAACGGAAAGGAGAAACAGATCTTGAGCGGTGACATCGAGGCCTACAGATGGGGCTGTAGTGAGGATTACAAGAACCACATGTCCAGCAAGGAGGACAGTAGCTGGAGTTGGAGCTACCATCTGGTGATTGGCTGCTAGAACTGGAAGGATGCGCCCAACGGCCACATCTGCAGCAAGGAGGACAGCAGCTGGAGCGGGAGTTAGAACGGAAAGGAGAAACAGATCTTGAGCGGTGACGTCGAGGCCTACAGATGGGGCTGTAGTGAGGATTACAAGAACCACATGTCCAGCAAGGAGGATAGTAGCTGGAGTTGGAGCTACCATCTGGTGATTGACTGGTAGAACTGGAAGGAGGCGCCCAATGGCCACATCTGCAGCAAGGAGGACAGTAGCTGGAGCCGGAGTTAGAACGGAAAGGAGAAACAGATCTTGAGCGGTGACATCGAGGCCTACAGATGGGGCTGTAGCGAGGATTACAAGAACCACATGTCCAGCAAGGAGGACAGTAGCTGGAGTTGGAGCTACCATCTGGTGATTGGCTGCTAGAACTGGAAGGATGCGCCCAACGGCCACATCTGCAGCAAGGAGGACAGCAGCTGGAGCGGGAGTTAGAACGGAAAGGAGAAACAGATCTTGAGCGGTGACGTCGAGGCCTACAGATGGGGCTGTAGTGAGGATTACAAGAACCACATGTCCAGCAAGGAGGACAGTAGCTGGAGTTGGAGCTACCATCTGGTGATTGGCTGCTAGAACTGGAAGGATGCGCCCAACGGCCACATCTGCAGCAAGGAGGACAGCAGCTGGAGCGGGAGTTAGAACGGAAAGGAGAAACAGATCTTGAGCGGTGACGTCGAGGCCTACAGATGGGGCTGTAGTGAGGATTACAAGAACCACATGTCCAGCAAGGAGGATAGTAGCTGGAGTTGGAGCTACCATCTGGTGATTGACTGGTAGAACTGGAAGGAGGCGCCCAATGGCCACATCTGCAGCAAGGAGGACAGTAGCTGGAGCCGGAGTTAGAACGGAAAGGAGAAACAGATCTTGAGCGGTGACATCGAGGCCTACAGATGGGGCTGTAGCGAGGATTACAAGAACCACATGTCCAGCAAGGAGGACAGCAGCTGGAGTTGGAGCTACAATCTGGAGATCCCCAGCTGGAATTGGAGGAAGGAGCACAAGAAGGACAATAGCTTGATCTTGATCTGTAACGTGGGGAGCCACAGATGGCACTGTAGCAAGGATCACAGCAGTCAGAGCAAGAGCTGTAGGAAGGAGAACCCCATCTGGATTGATAATCTAAGATGTAACTCCTGGGATTATAGGCATAGTAATATTCAGAGGGGAAATCATAGTTATTTTCATAGTTGGTCTCCCAGCTGTTTAGGTCCCAGTATTCTTGAGGCATGTAGAAGTTCATCTTGAGAGGATGAAGGTGGGTCTGAAAAGGTGCAAGGAGGAAATTGAATGAGGGGAAGCCCTGGTTCAGAAAATCATCATAAGCTTACTCAGAAGTGATGCTCCATCCAGATCAAAACTCTTCTGAGAAATCAGAGAAGACTTACCTGGACCACAGACAATAGACAGTATGGAGGGATCTCTAGAACTTCTCAGGACTCAACTGACTTTTTATAGAGTTCCTTGGTGCTTGAAGGGAGCCTGGACAACTCATGGGCCGGAAGCCCAACATTACCACTCACTTATTTCCTCAAGAAGCTTTAATTCCCTCCTTATGTTCAAAAAGTAATTTCAGGCTCGTCTGAACACACCCTCGTGCTGTTTAATCGTCAGGAATTAAAGGTTGCAGTTGTTCTGAGGTTCCCATCTGAGCTTTTGTGGTGGTGGATGAGGCGAACAATTGGTTGACTCAAAGCCATGGGGTGTCCCATGGTATGACAAAATGCTCTTTATTGTAGGAAATGCATACCTAGAATGCATACATACAATCCACGTTTGTTGACCCAGAAGTTTGTAGTGGTTTCTAGGAAGACCCTGGATTGATTTGGGACAGTCTGAGCCCTTTCCTATTTCACAGGGTTGAAGGGACCTTCGTAACAGCTTCCGTAGAAAAGATGGGATATAAATAAAAAGGAATAATAATCCATATAACATACAAAGATGGTTTACACCAGGTTAGATTATACCCTGAGTCCACCTGACTCAGAATTCTCCCCTCTATCAGAAGAGCTCCCACCAACCTCAAGGATAGGAGATCATCTCCATCACCCCCCTTTTTAAACATTTAAATACCACGTTTGGGTCAATAACATAGTTGAACTATGAGTACCATAAGAATATAAATAATGTTGGATGAGATGATTCTTCAGCTCAGGCATCCTGATTCCATAGCAGTTAACTGGGTCTCATGAAAAGTCCACCAGCTTGATTAGATGACCATTGGATTCCCTGATGGCCACCAACGACTCATATCCCGAAGTGCATTGCTTCTATACGTGGAAGATACGGTCTGCCTTCCTGCAACCAACTGCTGATCATTTGATCCTTTGGCATGTTCTGTGCATGTTCAAAGCGGTGCCATCCAAGCTGATGGCCCTCACAGTGTCAAACTGTGACTGTCATAAAGAAACATTCTTTTCTTTGGCTTTCAAAGTTTCCTCATTTTCCCACTCCTAAACCTCTTCTGTCTCATTTCCACATCAGTTTAGGGCAAAACTGAGTCTGTGCCAGAATGTCCCAAAATGCATTGCAAAATTGTCCACATCCACATTCCTTGCAAACCATTTCCCCCAACATAATCTTGTTCAGGACATTTTTAAAAAATTATTATGAACATTTTTCTTTCTCCATTCACCTTCCTCCCCCAATGACACATTTTGGGGAGGACATTTTTGAACTAGAGAACTCCCACTTTTGAAAGAGCAGAAACAGTAGCTTAATTGCACTTAATTAAGCAATTAGCTACTCATTAAAACTGAACCCGTCTGATTTCTTCCCAAATCTGAGAACTGGGGGCAGGGGGGGGGGGGAGTCCTTGGTTTTATCTGTTTTCTAATCTTCATTGGAGAAACGTCTCTGACTTGCCTGCCAGCGGAAGTTTACATGTTATCCTAAGCCCATTGTTATAACAATCCTATTTGTAGCCATTACCTAACTCTCCCCACTGTAAATTTTGGGGGAAAAAATATCATATCCCAATTCTCTCCTAATATTATCCATTTCTCATCTTCAGATAATATGTTGGTCACATCTCCTGTGCACGGTGGATCTTGCAGTCTTTCAAAGGGCAAAATCTGATGCCCGTTTCCTTATTTTTCTTTCATTTAGACACATTTTCTTTCATTTAGACCTTCCTTGGTATCCACTGGCCAGTTTGGAAGACCATCACCAAAATCATCTCAAGATGTTCCACCACTGATGTTCCTCTTGGAGAAACAGGACTAGAGTTCCTTCCACATATATTTATTATTTGTTTTGTTCCTTAGGAAAAGCACAACCCATAACATGGAAAAGGTATGCAGAGAACAAGCCCATGCTTTAATTAACCAGCACCCTGGGGTTCTCCAGCCCTAAAGCAACAACTACAATGTGGTGATAAACCCAGGTTTAATTAAGTCTTGCGGCTCCTTCTGCTTTATTGTAAAAAGGCAGGTGACATCTGTTTGTTACAGTAGACACAAGTTGTTGGCTTCTTCATTTGAAGGAAGTCAATGTTTGATTTCCAATTTATTGTATTTCTTTTTACCCATGTGGGGTGTTGACTAATTGCCCTTTCAGGAAGGGAAGGTATGAACATTTGACTTAATCATGCTTGTAAGGCATCACAGGTCTTGCCCCAAACACTGTGTTATTTCACTAATCGTTGGGTTCTTCTTTGAAACATTCCTATCAGATTACACTGTAGATGAATATCTGTCTCCCCAAATTTTATCCAATACATGCATGTATCAGGTTTAGAAGAGTGCCAAATCTTCTTCCTGGTTTTCTGATAAGGGGTTTGCAACCAGGAGGAAAGGTGGAGAAGAAATATACCTGGTCCTTCTCGATTCTTTCAATGTTGGACAAGGCTACACATTACACTAAAAGTTGGACTACACCAATAGTGTCAAGTAGTTTCAATTCTCATTTTTAATTTCATGATAGGTGGTAGAGTATTGCATGCCATACACGTTTTCTTGCCCACAGTCTATCATGGAAGGCTTTCAAGGAGAAGGTCTCATAATGCTATGCCATAAGATGAGTGTTCCTGGTCTTGAAAGATGTCTACATAATCAGAGATTGGTTTCACAAGTACAAATAACAATAGCCATATAAAGAAAAATCTAATATCTGCTTAGACAATACTCTCCTTAGATATCCACTGAAGTTTTCTAAAAAGACAGGGATTCTATTATTTCCTCTTTCTTGTTTCATCAGACTTAAGTTCTGTTCAGCTCCTTTGGCATCAGTTTTCTTATTTGCTCAAGATACGTCTATTAGAATCCAAAAATAAATTAGGACAGACCAAATAGTTAGTCCAATATGAAAAGTCAGCCTGATGTAGAGTTTCAAATGAATACTCTTGGAATCAACCCTCTGAACACCATTCTGCGCTTAGTAGAAAATGAGACAAAGCGCCAATAGATCTAGAAACCAAAAATGGCCTGCTAGATCCTCAAAGGATTTTTTTAAAGAGCAAAATCTACTGGTGTGATAATGAGCTTTTGAGTTATTGGAAGACCCAAGACTGCAAAAACTTTAATGCAGTTTACCTGTGGAAGAAGTGGACAAACATATAGGATTGTCCCACTAGGAGGACAATTGATTTCAATGAAGTTACTCTCAGAAAAGCAGATAGAGGACTAAGGATCCAGACCCTTCCATCACAGGGTGGTTCTGAAATACCTTCAGAAAGGGAAGGAAGGAAGGAAGGAAGGAAGGAAGGAAGGAAGGAAGGAAGGAAGGAAGGAAGGAAGGGAGGGAGGGAGGGAGGGAGGGGAAGGGGGAAGGGGAAGGAAGGGGGAAGGGGGAAGGAAGGAAGGAAGGAAGGAAGGAAGGAAGGAAGGAAGGAAGGAAGGAAGGAAGGAAGGGAGGGAGGGAGGGAGGGAGGGGAGGGGAAGGAAGGGGAGGGGAAGGAAGGAAGGAAGGAAGGAAGGAAGGAAGGAAGGGAGGGAGGGAGGGAGGGAGGGAAGGGGAAGGGGAAGGGAAGGGGGAAGGGGAAGGGAGGAAGGAAGGAAGGAAGGAAGGAAGGAAGGAAGGAAGGAAGGAAGGAAGGGGGAAGGGAGGAAGGGGATGGGGATGGGATGGGATGGGGATGGGGATGGGGATGGGGATGGGGATGGAAGGAAGGAAGGAAGGAAGGAAGGAAGGAAGGAAGGAAGGAAGGAAGGAAGGAAGGAAGGAAGGGAGGGAGGGAGGGAGGGAAGGGGAAGGGGAAGGGGGAAGGGGGAAGGGGGAAGGGAGGAAGGGAGGAAGGGAGGAAGGAAGGAAGGATGGAAGGAAGGAAGGAAGGGGAAGGGGAAGGGGAAGGGGAAGGGGAAGGGGGGAAGGGGATGGGGAAGGAGAGGAGAGGAGAGGAGAGGAGAGGAGAGGAGAGGAGAGGAGAGGAGAGGAGAGGAGAGGAGAGGAGAGGAGAGGAGAGGAGGAGTCCCTTCAATGCTCATCCTTTGACTTCCTTGGAGAAAACATGGTGGGTTCATAAGATCATTCTAGGGCGGCAATCTCTAAATCTTGCCAATCCAGGACAGCAGTTAATAAAATAAAAGCTGCTTACACATAACTTTTTCTCCCCGTTTAAAATTACAAGGGTGTAGAAGAGCACCGTGTATTTGTGCTAGGCTGAAAATTACAAGGAAGAGGAGCACGATATACCTACTGCAGATTAACAACCCTCTATCAAAGTAATTAAACCCACTTACAGCAGGAATACAGCAGCTGGGGTTGGCATATAATTAGATTCTCCCCTTTTAGAGGCTAAAGTCTTCCGGCTATGGAAGCGAATGTATAAAAAAAGAGGACTCTCGGTCGAACTGTCTTTCAACTATCTCCTGTTTATCTCTATCCAGATCACTAGGTAGGTGCCTCGTTTTTTTGCAAACGGACAGAATGCCTCATTGGGGGAGACGTTCAGCTGGTGGTGGGAGCAAAACTAATCTTAAAGTCTCTCTTAAAAAGAAAAAAAGAGAAATCTGGTATCTATGAACTTTAGCCTTGTGCTTGTAGAAAAGTGTACAGGATCAGGAGAATAGCTATTTCTGTTTGATTTTTTTAAAAAGTAGACTCACGCTGAAATGATCGTGCATTTTAAATCCTGTGTTTTGAAATGACATTGTATTATTAACTATTAAACACAGGGATAGATGATAGATAGATAGATAGATAGATAGATAGATAGATAGATAGATAGATAGATAGATGATAGGTAGGTAGGTAGGTAGGTAGGTAGGTAGATAGATAGATAGATAGATAGATAGATAGATAGATAGATAGATAGATAGATAATATTTATATAAAGAAGAGAGAGATAAAGAATATTTAGATAAAGAATAGATAGATAAAGAATAGATAAATATAAAGAATATTTAGATATAGATAGAGAATAGATATAAAGAATATTTAGATAAAGAATAGATAGATAGATAGATAGATAGATAGATAGATAGATAGATAGATAGATAGATATAAAGAATATTTAGAGAATATACAGAATAGATAGATAGATAGATAGATAGATAGATAGATAGATAGATAGATAGATAGATAGATAGATAGATAGATATGCTAGTTTGTTGCTAATGAAATATGTTTACTATAAGTTGCTTTTTCAACAATATGGTTTTTTTTAAATGCACATGCTTTCAAAGCTTATTTTAATTAGAAATAACACTGCACATTTCAGAAAAGTTTAAGTTTTGTCAGACTGCCTTTTGGTTCACGTCTTGAAAAAATTAGAAGGCTTGATAAGTTGGCATTCGAATGCAACTGAACCCACCACTCCCCGTTCCTCGTATTGGTCTAGATCTAGAATCTCTAACTATTGCTTCCTAATCTTCAGGCAACAACTGATAACTATGCAAATCGCAACTAGAATTAATGAGACAGTTCTTTAGAGACTGAGATAGAGAGATCCAGCTGGAGATACACAGATACGTTGATACGGACAAGCTAGCGTGTCTGAGAGATCATTTTTAGAGCTTGCTTACTCTTCCTTAGTTATTGACAGCTGGATAGAACTGCACTTCAAAAAAACATCTCCAAAAAAGCAAAATGCTTCAACATCAGTTTGTAAAACTCAGCTTTCCCAAAACGACTTTTAGAGTGTCCCAAGGCTGATTGGAAACCAGCCAACCCTTCGAACGCAAAATTTGAGGGCCAGCCCCAGTCGTTCTGCAGATGGTATGAAGACTCTGCAATGCAACGGGGAGGTGTTGTGGTCGGAGAGGAGCCATATGAGTCCGGAGATTGCAAAATCCCCCCGAAATGAAAGGGTTAGGGTTCATGTTAGCATCAGCTCTTAGCTCTGTGGGTCAAGGAGGAAGAAGGTGGTGCTTGAGAGGGAAAAAAGGGATGCAGGAAGGGAAATACAGGAAGGGGAGCAAGGATGGATGGGATGATCTGTCACAACCACTTGTCTCGTAAAAAGGGGTCTTTTCATCATCAAATTACTTTGTGTTTTGGATTCCAGATGTACCTCCATCCAAAGATGATCGGCATCACAATCTTGAGTAGTCATCCCTCTGAGGGCACCAAAGCCATCTATTGCCCACCCACCATCTACAAGCCAAGCGGCTCCGATTCTAGTGCCTATCCACCCTACACCTCCCTAGCTGGCACTGCGGCCAGATGTTACATACCACGTAAATCCCGCTATCTTCCGGGCCCCACCTATTACCTTTCGGGTTGGGACTGCAGCCGCCCCATGCCCCATACCTACAGAAGTACCTATGGGCCATGTAGTTATGAGTACCTCCTCGACAATAGTCAAGGATACTATGATCCATGTGTTTACAAGTACCTGTCCAAGGGTGTCCAAAGAAGCTATGATCCATATGGATTAGAGTACCTCTACAGCTATCGTAGAAGATACTATGATCCATCTGATTATAGGTATTATCCAAGCTATGGTGGAAGATGTGATCCATGTGTTTATAACAACCCCCCCAGTTATGGCAGAAGCTCTTATTCATCCCGCGGCTACACATATCGCTGTGGATTCAGCAACGATCCATGTGGCTACAGCTGTGCTCCTGGCTACCGCCAGCCACGCTATGCAGACCGCCGCCGGTACAGCTCCCGACCCATTTCCAGTGACCCCTACGGATCCTGTCCCGAGTCGCCATATGCTTCAGAATGCCGGAGACCCAGTTCTGATTCTTCCAGCTACTGTGGCCCTTGCTAACTTGCTCCAGAAGGAACATCTAGAAGATCTACCTTCTCAAACATGTGGCTGAGCTCACAAAAACTCTCCCCCCTCCAGTGCAACTTCCCTTTATCCCCCATATAGGTGAGCGATCTGAGGGACCTTTGGGGACCACTAAGGGCTGGCTTTCACAAACCTTCGCCAACTTTAGCTAGCTCAGTTCTACATGCCATTCTCTTCGTCGATTTCTTCATCCGTATCTCATCTTGCCAAGAAAAAAAAAGTCCCTTATCTGCCCTTTGTGTTGGGTGTTGTTCCATTCTGTATTTTCATGCCAAATAAAGCCTGTTCTGAATTGCTAATAGTTATTTGTTTGTCTCCTAGATCCTTTCATGCCAACTGGTAGTGAGAGAAGAAGTATTTTTGATGAATTTACAAATAAATGAAACTTGGGGCCTCTCATAGGCATGTGGGAAGTGGGTCTGATTCGACTGGAACACTTGAATTGTGTTAGAAGGTTGATTTGATTCAAACATTCAACCCGATTCAGCAAATCAAGTGGATTTAACAAGGATCTCCACATCAGACCAATTCAGACTAACTAAATTTCTGAATCGGGGTCAGATCGATCCAGTGCTCAAAATCTGTCCACCTTGATTCAAATTTTCAAATGTTCATCAAAGCCTCCTCGCTTTATAACTTAAAGAAAAAAAACAGATATAAAACAGATCAACTCTAATACACAGAGAAAGATCAAATCCGATTTAGTTAGCTGGGAAAAGAATAGAATGAAGGGGCTATTTTATTTTATGATTTTATTTGCCTTTAATGAAACAGAACAGAAAAAGGAAATCAATAGAAAAGAAACAAGAAACAAAATGAGATATACAAGGATTTTTCATACATGTACATATGTATATAAGGTTTTTCTCAAGAGTTGCAAAGAAGCTATGATAGTCCTTTTCAAATCTTGGAAGGTCATGGAATTGGGACAAAGACTTCATCTAATGAAAAAGTCAAGATTTGAAGGCTTAATTAATAAAATTTTAGATCTGGGGTAAATTTTAAGGCAACTTTTATTAAGAGTTCTTTGGCAATCCCACCATTTCTGCAAAAGAATGATTGGCTCTCCCCTTCACGAGGTTGCCATATCAAAGCCAAGTTCTCAAACTATGTCAAGTCTTAAATAAGCCACAGTAGCCTTCATACCAAATACTAACTCCTAAAGCAAGCTTTTCAAACCAAATACCCAGGTTTGCATGATTAAATAAAGTTAACATCATGATTCAGGGCGAGTTATGAATTTGTGGCTTATTGTAATTGAATAATGTACTAATAGTATTTAAATAATGATAATTTAACAATAATGTATGAATTCTGAGAACCAGTGTGGTGTACTGGTTAAGGTGTTGGACGAGGTTCACAGAGATCAAGGTTGAAACCCATCTTCAACCATGGATGTTCCTTGGGTGACTTTAAACCAGTCCTTCTCTCTTGGCCAAGTGAGAAGTTTTGATGACCTTCACACCTGCCTTGTGGGAACTTCCTATGTTTGGCCCATCAAGGGACAGAATAGGACTAGAGAGGCCTTTAGTCTATCTAATCAACGTTAACTCTTCTTCATGTTCTCTTGCTCTCGTGCCCTTTCTAGGGGTCCTTCATGACTTTCTGCCAGGATAAGTATTGAACTACGAAATCCAGTCCCAGCCACACGTTGATAATTAACCTCAACCTATTTCTCATGTTTGCAACAATTAGTTGTGATCACAATCTTGCTTAAGAGGAGGTGCAGTGTTACACCCTGCCTTTAATCTTATATGTCTTTGAGAGAATTGAGGAGGAACAAAATAAATTCCTCCTGGTCTTCTCCTCCACACAGCAGAACTTTTGATCTCCTTCCAGGTGTCTCCTTCCAGATGGGGCGCCTTCTGTTTCTGGATGGTGTGGTTGGATACGAATCTGGCCACCTCAGCTATGTTCTCCAAACATTTTGACTTTAGGATGTGTTCATCCTTGGTCAAAAGCTCTTTGTTCCATCAACAAATCATGTACTAGCTTTGCTTCAATACAACATGTTGAACCACGTTAGGTAAAGACTGAGTTGATGCATTCACACAATATGAGTTGGGCTGGTTTGAATCCTGGTTTGTTTTGTGTCTGTGCACATGTGTGAGCGGCTTACCATGGAATGTGACTCCAGCCTTTTTGGTTAGTTTATGACCCAGTATGGTGTGAGAATTCAGATATTGTAACAGGCTAACATAGTAATCAGATCAAACATTGCCAAACTATGGTCAAATATTCCTGTTTTTAAGCTTCCCTTTGCAGATCCCATCTCGAAAAAATATAGTTCTTCTGGTGGAGTTGCTTTCTTGATCTGGTCTGCCTTGTAGGGCTGATACCAGCGGACCATAAAAGTCTATTTGGGGTTAGGTTCTTCTCAAAAGATCGAGAGAAAATAAGAAGAGCTAATACCTTGGACCAGACTGTAGCCCCATCAAGTCCCATGTGATATTATATGTTGGGTTAGTTTCTCCAAGGCATTTAGACATACTGGTTTGACACGGTTTTCATATTTCTTTTCTGGAGCTATTTCATGGGGCAAAAAGATGCCGCTGGACACAATTCCCCCAGGACAGAAATCCCAGATATAACTGTTTTATGCTTCCTTTCCTTCTCCAGTGATCCCAGTTTAACTCTTGGGCCTTACCGGGTCCTTCTCAGAATTGGAAACAAGGCTGTTGCAGCCGATCCCTTTGTGACATTAGGAACCAGGGACGCAAACGTGTTCTTTGTTTTCCTTTCCCCTCCTCACGCCTCCTCCTCACGTGCCAGCACCTTTTTTAAAATGGCAACCCGAGACTGAGGCCAATCTTAAGTCGATTTGTCACTCTGGCAACTCATCATGGGACAGGCATAGCCTCAATGCTTTGAACTAAACAGGCACGCATATTTGGTATGACATGTGAACAAGTCCCATGATCCTAAAAAAAAATTAAGGGGCCAAAACACTAACCTCACTTCTTTGGTGTCAACATCATTAGACTCAATGGGACCTGCTCCTTCAGGATGTGACTGAGAAGTACTAGAGCCCAACGGATTGCTTCATTTTGGAAACCGGAGCCAAGTGACTCACCTCTGAGTCTAAATAATCAAATCTGCTCAGCTAATTAAAAATATAACCCTACGTTTTGAGGGTCCTGTTTGAAAGGCCGCAGCACATCCGTGGCAACGTTGCTTCTCCCCAAAACTGGGTGTTTCCAGGACACAATTGCAACAGAAGCTTCTCTGCCTGAATTTGTACCCGCCCATCTCATTGGAGATTCTCAACTACCCGTGCATTTTTACCCCCTTTAAGTATGGCAATTACACTTATTAAGCGTTCCTGTTTCTTTCATGGAAAAGAGACCTTGTTTCTTCTCGTTTTCTTCCAACTTAAGCTGCACAGAACAGCAGTTCTCAGACCTTATGACTGACCTGGAGAAGCCAGCTCTGTGCCAGAAATAACATGCTACAGCATCTGGTTGTGGATTTTCAAATTTATCCCCTTCTCGCAAGGACTGGAGATCTGAAATGTCTGAAATGAGCAAAATTATCTCATGAGGGGGCATGGTCCCAATGTTTCCAAATGGCCAGGCTCAGAAGAGTCAGTTAAAAGCCAACATCTGGGTCCCATCATCACATTAAGCTATGGTTTGCTTACCCACAGTCTACTGTACAAGCTACAATTATAGGCCTAGTCTAAACACAATAACAAACAGCAGGCCAGCTTTCCACCATGTGTGAATCAGGCCTTTTAATGGGTTAGAATCGTGATGGCTAGATTTCGCACCTGGACAAAGCCATAAATGAGCCCTTTCTGGAAGGAGGTGAAGCATGTCTCTGAATACTCGTGAGAGGGGAAGACTGTCCTTATGTTCTCTCTGCAGCCTCTGCTTGGCTTCTGCCAAGAAAGAAGGTGCTGGATTTGGGTGGCCATTTTTGGATCCAGAAATTCACTCCAAAGCCTTTGACTGTCGGCCTTCTGACTAACATCAGGCGGTAATGACTCTAGGCGGAGGGCCATTAAGATGCTTCTCCTTTAGAACAAAGAACTTCGCAAATATTCATTAATGTTTTATATATGCAAAGCAGCCTATTACAGGGTGAACAGCTCTCATGCCTTTTGCTGGGGCTGACAAAGATGTTCTTTCACAAGGCGCTGTTCCGGAGCTACAAAAAAGCTTCTGTGCATGTATGGAGTTCAGAATGAAGCCACGTGGTCCTCTGCTACTCTTTGAGAAGCAAGGGGGGGGGCGCATGTTGGTTGTGAAGATGCTTCAAAGGACCCTTCACGGAAATCTTTGTTGAACCAAGCAAAAAATAATAATATTAATGTTTCAGTCGACTGGCAACAATAGAAGTATTTTATTTTCATACCCTCACAACTCCAGAGCCTCAGGAGTTTTGAGTAACAACCACAAAGCATTCAGACTGAGTCATGGTTTTGAATAGCTGCTGACACAGCTTGGGACAGTCATCGGCTCTCGGCCGAGAATCTGTTGACGGGTTTTAACACCCCGTTCGCCTCAGACAAGCCATGATGGCAAGCTTGCCAAAACACTTCAAAGAGCTTTTCCATTTTTTTTTTCTCACCTCTCTTCCCTCCCTGCCCACAACGTGTAATTATCCTGATTTTTGCATTTATGAGAGTTGGGGTTTTTTTTTTCAGGAACAGGAAACACACAGACACACAAAGAGACGTGTGTTTGCTGATTCTCCCTGTGATGCCTGGCGAGGTCAAGTTTCGTTTGAACTCAGTTGACTTTTGGTGACTATTCGTGGTCAGGTCCGCCTTTCTCAATTTGTTTTTTTAATCCAAAAGATCTGGACTCTCCTTTTGGCCTCCTGTCCACATCTTAACCAACTTTAACCGGGCTTAGCTTTCTGAGATTAGCCAAGATTAAGTCGGAAATGCTCTGGATTCATTATAAAATGTTGGGCTGCTCACTATTCATCTCATACTGGGTTCCCTACTGAAATAACAATGTGAACTGTTTGGGCTTGCTAAAAGAGACAGCGGTATGTTCATTTCCCATTTTAATTCAGCAAAAAAGAACAAAGGAGCTTTATGGCATCCATTTCTGGCACGATAATTCACTGTCTCAAAAGCGAACATCCCGTGTTCTTATCTAATCTTGCTTCGCCTTTGAAAACTCAAGGCAGCCCTTGAGAAAAAGGGGCCACCTTTATTTATTTATTTTTCCCTCCCTACAACCCTGCAAGGTTGTTGAGAGTGAGAAACAGCATTCACACTAATGGCTGAACCGGTACACAGGAATTCACCCAATTCCAACGTAGTGACGGACTGGATAGGTTTACATAAATACCATGGTCAACGGTGGAGCTCACGCCAACAAGCCACAAAATGGGGTGTTAAAGTTTAACATCTCGGCTAACTCCAAAAACCCCAACCAATCACAGTTAACATCTTGGCTAACTCCCAAAAAACATAAGCATGGTTAGCACCTTAGCCAATGTACCAAGACGTCCAACCACGGTTAACATCCTGCCATACGACGCTGGACAAACCCAACCGGAGACCAGCCCCAGATCACCCCGATAACTTACCGATCAAGTGAAAATGATAACGATAATCAGTTGAAGATTATCTTGATTAGCGATAACATCTTTCCTTTAGAATCTTCCCTCTGCTTTGCCTAAATCCATCAACTAAAACACAGTTACTAATGGGATTAAATCGGTATGACGGACTTCAGGCAGCCCCTTGTGTGTTTCTCTGCCCTAATTGATCTTTGGATGCAGGGGAAGGTATCGGTGACATAGCACTGCAATTTGTGTGGGTAAACTTGCAATATACATGTCCCAAGCAGGTTTAATTCCTTCCCATTTTCAGATTTGTTCATTTATTTATCTTGACGTAAGCTGTGATACTGCGGCAGAAATTGTTTAAAGGCAACACAGTCCAGCAACTAAAGTTTTACCATTCCAAGTTCCATCCATTTACTCTTCCTTGTCCCCATTTTTCCTTCTAACAGGAAAACAGGGCGATCACCCCCTTAAAGCGGCGACAGTAGCATTGCCCTTGAAAAACCCCAGATACGTACTTTTTGCTTATGTAGAAAGTCACCAGAGACAGGAATATACAGTGAAATTATACTTGCCCCTTGGGGTCCGCTTGGGGTCTCCAGAAACGGGGGGGGGGTCTTTTTTTTAAAAAAAAAATCTGTCTTGCTCAGGCAAAGTGGGAAGGCTGTCAAAACGTGCTCTAGCTTTTACTGGTTACACAACCCAACACTGTACACCCAAGTCTGTGTTCTCGGTCAGTTTTTGAAATGACCTTATACCCTAAAAATCATATACCTTATACCTTATACCCTAAAAAAAAAAAAAAGATGGAGTATTAGGTTTTTGTATGGTCTACATTTAACAACACATGAAAGGGTGTTGCTTATTGTATATTACTATTCCTTATGGGGACTGTTCTTCTCCTCTTTCTCTTTCTTTTTTATCAATTTATTATTATTGTTTTAATTTCTTCTGATCGTATTATTATGCTTTTAATCTTCATTTATTTCACTTTAAAAAGAAATTAAAAGACCGAGGACCCCGACTGATATAATTTAAACTCAAATCATTCAAAGTTAGTACTGTATTTATTTCCTGCCCAGCCTGAACCCCAATGAAATCATTCGTTTTATATTTAAGAGGGCATCATACAGATTTATTTATCATCGGGGGGTTTATAGGACTCCAAATTGAAGACCGACTGAACACAGCCCATAAATGAGAATTCCGTCTAACTTTTTGAAAGTTATATGATTTCAGCTGAGGGGAAGCAGAATGAAAAGTGAAAATGCAGAAGAAATATTGACTTCTTTGGGGATCTTTGGGCTGTAGGTTCATTTAGAAGAAATCTGTATCCTTTTAAAGTTCTGCAGGGCTAGTAGAAAATCATTCACTTGGAATTAAGTAATCCTACAGCAAGAACAGAAAATTGGAATGTGGGGTGAAAAATCTTCTTTTGGTCTAAGTTTACATAAGGAAGGAAGGAAGGATTTGCAACATTGCTTTTTAAAATAAATGATAATATACTGCCTTCTTGTGGAGAAAGTTATTTCTGCATGAAATAATAGTTATTTCTGCCATCGTTTCGTCTGTTAGAGATCAAAAGCTTGGGAGAACATTCAAAGTGTCTGGTTGATTTGGCAAGTTGAACAGAATGCATCATTGTTCATTCAGATCGATTCTGAAGTTTTCACTTGTGCGTTTTTAATTTTAATTTAAAATGTTTTTTAAGAGTCTGAACAGATTTTAATGGAATCAGACTCAGAGATTTGGTCTGTCTTGATTTGGGCAAGTCAGACAGGATTCTTCCTCCTTTAAAAAAAAAAAATTGTTACGGTCTAATCCGATGGAATTGATCGAAACTGATCGACCGAAAATGATTTTTGCATTGAAATTGATCGACCGAAAATGATTTTTGCATTGAAATTGATCGACCGAAAATGATTTTTGCATTGAAACTGATCGACTGAAAATGATTTTTGCATTGAAATTGATCGATTGAAAATGATTTTTGCATTGAAATTGATCGATTGAAAATGATTTTTTGAACCATCTGCATTGAGCAGGATTCAGTTACACACCCCAGTTTGCACACTCAGTGCGCACAGGGTGACTTCCACCCTCTCGGATCACAAGGGTGGATTTTAATGCAACTTTTCAGACCATGCCTAACGTTTTCAAAGCTTTGGTGCTGAAAAAGAGAGATTAAAAAGACCACACAAGGTATTTTCGCCATATATAATACGAACCATGCGATATCAAGTAGGAGAATTGGGCCATCTAGTGGGAGAACAGAGAATTGCACACACTCAAACACAATTACAAGTTATTGTAAAGGGTATCGTAGCATTATATGAGTCAGACAAATTCGTGTGTTGGGTCATTTCATTCAATACTTTGCAATAATGCTAATTTACCAGGGTTTGGTAAAGCTGTGCAAAGCTTCCATTTCTAAGCAATTGAATCTGATCATTCCTTTGACCAACTGAATCTTGAGTTCTTAGATGAGTTTGATGCATTCCATTGGATCAGGTGCTTCTGAATTGATTTGAAGATTTGATGGATTTTTATGCAAAAACACACCTCCTTCTGGTGATACCCATTCCAAATTCAACCCAACGAGCTCTGTTGAATTCCCACATCTGGACCAGATCTTGGGCCCACCTCGACGACTCCCATCTTCGCAAATGCACAGCCTTTTCCTTCGTGTTTTCTCCCTTCCTTCTTATGAACCTAACATTTAATATATCTGTATGATCGAAGTGGTGGCTTCCTTTGGAGATTGTAAGAGATTCTACGAGTGGGACCTCTCCCAAGATGACCTAATAATTGAGAAGTTGGCAAGCAAGTAAGATTACTTTTCTTCTGCCTGGAAAATCTTCGGATATTTTGAGCTTCAGAAAGAGTTTCACTTCGAGCAGGAACCAGCTCCTGGTGAGAAGGTATGTTAATTTCTGAAACGAACATGCAGAGACATGATGGTTTGGCCTTAGAGTATGGAAGCTTAGAAGAACAGGACACACAAGTGCAGAGTTTGTAGGAGGTCATCATGGTGAAGGAGAAAGAAGACACTCTAAACATCATGAAGAGAAAAAGACATACATTGACCTGATATAATTGGTAGTCTGTTTACTAATTTGCCCTTATTTGTTTAGCTGGTTTGGTTTTAAAAATAGAAAGAATTATATCTTACCTGCTGACTGAAGAGCAGTGGAGGAGATTTGACCAAACAAACTTAGTTGAGGAATTGCTGGTATATTTATATAGTTGCCCCAGGTTCCTCTGACAAACTAGAGCAGTGGCAAATGCAGCATCTTCAAATTGCCCAAAATTATTGTTTTCCTCCACTTCACTATTATTAAGTCCTTTTCCCCATCCCTGCCCCTCCAGCCCTTAGCCCCAAGACATCATCTAACTAGTGCATATCATTTCCAAGAAGTTGAAATTCAAACTCTTCATGGCCCAGAGCAAAATCTCAAATATGTCAAGCCTGCAGTCTACTATGTCTCCACTAGAGCCCCAAGTGGGTCTCTGTATCTGTAAATTTCTCCCCAGATTTTAGAATCTGAATTATCTGGCCTTGTTCCCAAATGGTAGTCAAGTCTACAATGTCTCCACTAGAGCCCCAAGTGGGTCTCTGTATCTGTAAATTTCTTCCCAGGTTCTAGACTCCAAATTATCTGGCTTTGTTCCCAAATGGTAGTCAAGTTATCAAGTTCATCTTTCTACAAGGAGGTCCTCTATTTCTAAATTTGGGTCTAGGAGGAACAGGAGGAGGAGGAATCACCCACCACAATTCAAGAGATTTGTGGACCTTATATCTGGCTGGTTCACATGTACGGAGTCCAGTCTGTGGAACAGAACCCAAGGATGGGTTCATACAAGATGTAGACCTAGCCTTCTGGCGTTTTAGAATTTGACCAAGGAGAAGAAATATTCAGTCTAGTGTCTAATTCTACGAGAAATGGCTCTTCCTTGGTTGGATAACTCTGCTTCTGCGACTCTCTTTGGATAAATCCATTAAAAGTTAACCTTGGAAGAACTCGTATGAAGGTGAGGTGTGATCCAGAATGTATTTTGTCTCCTACTGTAATTGGTAGTTTCACTGTTGGTTTCACATTTCCCCACCTCTCTTGTCCACCATGGGTCACTTGGAAGGGATAAATCCTGCATTTGCTGACAAGCAGTTGACAGATTACATATCTTTCAAAGACAAACAGGTACAGGTAAAATTACAAAGTTATGGACTCGCCTACAGGTTTTCCTTTCAACAAGGAAGCATGACACCTTTTCAGACCATATGAGCTCGCAAGTATGCATCTCAGTTCCTTCCTCCAATTTTGGAGACACTGTAAAGAGATGTTGCTTTTGCTTTGATCTCTTCCTTCCTTCAAACTTCTGGAATGGCTCCAACCTCTCTCATTCTTCCTCTCTGGAGCTTCTCTTCTGAAGATACCATCGCTGATTGACCATGTCAGGGAGATGTTGCTTTTTTCATAAAGGGTAGCCCAGTAGCTGGATTTTGTCTGGAAGAGCAGAGACCATGCTGAAGTTCTCTTTGGTTGCCTGAAGGAGTGCGGTCAATGAAAAGAAGAGATGGATGGACTTAGCAGAATAAACAGCTGGAATTTAAGAAGTCGAGGGGGACAGGTTGGAAGTTGTATGGGGGAGCAAGACGTTTTAGCATTCTGAATTTTGCTTTATTCGCGAGCGAAATCTGTGAGTTAAAAACATAGGAATGTTGGATATATGACCTGTTACTCTGCTCCATCCAATTCTATTCCATCATTAAAAACAAGGTAGCAAAAAAAAAAAGAATTTTTGCACACAACTTTTCTTATTAAATGCAGTTTTCCTAAATTCAGGTTTTGCAAAAGACATGCTTTTTGCTATCAGTTCTTTGAACAGAAATCCCTAGAGTCCCACTGGCAGATCACCTCAATTTGTTCTCAAAATATCAACATTAAAAAAATATCCATATATGATGTGTAGCTCTTTTCACATGAGAAAAACATTCATTCTATGTGTCCCAGCGGACAGGAGCAAACCACGTTTCACTATGCTATCGCAAAGTTGGTTTGTTTTTGACTTTACACGTTACCTGAAGCCAGGAACGGTGGCAAAGTGCCTTATGCAATCAATCATGGTTTGTCCCATCAACCTTGCTTCATCAAATCATGGTTTTGTGCAACTTATGAGCCTGGTCTGTGATTCCTCTGCAGCAAATGACAGCCCTCTACTACAGTTTGCACAGAAGCGCTTAATAATTAAGGCTGGCAACGTTCCCAAATTGTTCTGATTGTTGATCTCTTCTTCATGACAAATCTCTTGGCTCACCCAACCTCAGCAAACATTCCACAGGCGTTGTTCCAGAGGACTTTCTTTAAACAAAAATCATTAAGGGATTTACAGTCCCAACCAAGACATGGGTGGCTCTGCCCTGCTCTGCTGAATGAAACTGGATTCTTCTGAAAATTTTTTAGGCACCTTTGAGCGATGGGTCCTTGGGAAACGAGGATGTTAGATCAGGCTTAGGGTCTCTGGGGGAATCCTAATTGGCCAGATGGGGACCTCAGTCTAAAGAAGAGAAGATTAACCTCCTGGACTTCAGGGTAGATTCTGGATGAACATTAGGAGAAATGTCTTAATGATCTAGAGAGTGGAAGGGTGGTGTTTCCCTTATTGGATGTTTTCAAGAAAGGGTTGGTCCAACATTTTGGGATCCCTGCATTAAGCAAGATTCATCTTCGTGCCTACAAATGCCTTCATTCTTTTGATTCCATGAACGCAACATCTTGATGTATGCATTTCTGGAACCAAGGCTTATCAAGATTCTGGTCCTCACAATAGCATGGAGTTCTTCCCTTCATTCCCCTCATCTTTATCCTAATTTCCTTCAGCTTTTTGGACAGCCACATAGCGATTAGGTCGAAGGCAACCCAGTCTAAGATGGGACTAGCCTGTCAGGCCTAGCCCAAGGAACTCCAAGAGACAATGCAAATTCAGTTCAGCTATGTTTATTAGCTACAAACTCTAGCAAGAATCTTCCCAGACTGAAACCCCAGTTCCCAAGTCAGCCAGCCACAACATTGTGAATTCCTCAGGGAGGTGCCAGTCTCATCCTCTTGTATCTCCCACGCTCCTCCAGCGAGCTAAGGAAATGTTTTTCTCCCTGAACATGGCCTTCATAATTCCATTCCATCACATTGCCTGACCTACTGAATTGGGTCCATAGAGATGAGTCAGAAGTCCATCCATTTCATCTAAGATCTTACTGGGATCCCCCAACTTTGTAAAAAGGAAAAAAAAAAAGACTTGGATTTAATGTTTCAAGGATTAATATAGGATAAAATCAAATGGACCAATTAATCCATTCCATTTCCAGTACCTCAGCTTTGGCTTAAGGCATAACTCAGTGGTGCCCACATTCAAGATGGTGATCTGAACCACTCGACCTGCCTCGTTATCCTGATTTTAGCAGTGGTCAGCTCGCAAGCCCAGATGTATCAAGTCAGTAATTAATGGTTTCTACTTTCCCATCCCATAATTACTCCCCCATTACTCTGATGTGGAGTTGATGAGTATCATAATTTTCGTCCCTAAAGAGCACTGTTTTTAACCACCACGGGAGAAAACAAAGCATACTTTGATGATTTATAGATTTGAAGACTACGAAAGATGAGGACTAAATGAAGGGGTGAAGGGACTTGTAAAGAGGGAGAAGGGACAATGAATGTAATTATCTGTGGAAAAGAAAATCAGAAGTCATCTATGTTTCTTAACTTTGGTTTTCTTTTTCTTTTCTTTCACTTTTCTGGTATTATTATTATTATTATTATTATTATTATTATTATTATTATTATATGAACATTTCCAAGGTAATATTTGCTCTGTTGTCATCGTCTTCATCTGAAGGACCCTGAGATTTTTAAAATCTCAAGCAGCCAATGGATTTGAAGCAATGTGTTGTTCGCCAGCAGCGTTGCTGGCTGGTTTGATGCAACCATTCTCAGATTGGCCAACAGAAGCTCTGGATATTTTTGCAAGGAGCCATTTATGCAACGCATTTATCTGAAGACACATCTAAGCCCCGCCTTCCTATTTCCCCATCCTAAAATGGTTGGATCGGAGCGCTTCTTTGATACATGACCTGCTTAAGATCCAGTTCCAGTTTCTGCAGAAAATGGGCAGGTAGGTGGTATCGTGAGTTCAGAAGGTTTGGATTGCCCAACTTTAAGGACAATTGACGACAGGCCCAGCCCAGACTCACTTTTCCAGCGTCTACAGCAAGGTTGCACCGTTGAATTTAGATGACCCCACGCATGTGAGGCCCACCACAGTCAAATCTGAGTTGACTGCATGTTTGCAACCACGGTAATATGAACAGAAGCCCTATTTCTACAATATGAACAACTCAGCCAATTCTTCTCAAGCTGTTGGACTCAGCTGGGGAGAGGGAAGGGTCAGCCTTAGTCCTCCCAGCTGTTTCAAAGGAAGCAGGGAGACATCCTGTTCTACTTCCTTTTCCTGTTTTTTCCCTCCCAACTCAGCATGAAAAAAAATAAAGAACAAAATCTACGGTGATGCTGATGTGAATACATTGAGGGGGTCTTCCTTACCTCTCTACCACATTTCTATTCCTTTTTCACCAGAGGTTAAAAACAGAGAAAGTCATAAAGATGGAAGGCCTAGAGAGGCTCTGTTTTTGTGGGACCTCTCTAGGACTTTGTATCAATCTTGGCTAAGCTAAGGGCAAGTTGACTTCACGGTCCCCAATTCCTACACCATGGCAGGTTGGGTGGAGTTGGTTTCACTCTAAGCAGCACCGGATCTATTTAGGACTTCAACTAGGTCATTCAGAGTTAGCTGACCAGGTTAACTGACCTCTTCTTGCTGTTGCAACAACTCACTGACCCAGTTAATAGGAAACACGGTTGGAAGCATTGAAGATACAAGACCTTAGCTGGACAATTCTTTTAAAACTTGAGCTCTTCCCACCTTCTTTGCAATTTTTCATCTTTTATAAATAAATAAGTAAGTGAATGAATGAATGAATGAATGAATGAATGAATGAATGAATGAATGTTATCTACTTGCCCCCCACCCTTCTGAGACTCTAGGTTTCCATACTTTATCTCCTTTGAAGTCTTACCAGGAAGGTGTTTCCTACTTTCTCGCATGCCGTGGGTGAAGATTCACAAGCGTCAGCAAAACAACAGATGGGTTTTTAATCGTGTGAAAATCTGGTGCCAGAGATCAGACTGAGCCACGTAGGAGTGTCACCAGGGTGGGTCCTTCTTTTCTAAAGTGCCAGCCAGCAGAATTCAGAAGCCCAGGCGCCCATTAGCATGACTGAAAAATCCCTCCTTGCAATTCGTTCTGCTAATTAAAATGGTAATTATTCCTGATTTTGGAGAGAGGTGAGGGAGAGGGAGGCCAAGATGTTTTGGATCCAGGAGGAGGCAAACAGGAAACAGCTGTGCATAAACCATCCACGGGCAAGGCATCTGTTGAGCCACCGATCTGTAGCTCTTCCTAGGAAGGTTACATAAGACTCTAGTCCTCATGGCCCTACGTCAAATCGAAACCTAGGCAATAGTGCAGATTGGATGAGTGCGGGAGTTCCCATTCTCTTTAACATGCCTTTTATGGTTCCTCTCTTTGCGGAAAGGGGCAGATGGTTTCAACGGGATTAAATTCAAATCCCACTGCTGACACCACGTAGACATTCCCAAAAGACCAGGAGCTATCTCAAAGTGGTCAAGTGCCTCTTAGAAAATACCCCCTCCTTTACTGAACGCTATTGTTCTACCATACTTACCTATCAAGACTCAAAACACGTCCACTAGAGCTGCAAATCATTTTGTTCTGCTTGGGCAAAGTTGACGTCCTTCTCCATAATAGAAGGGATCAGCTGGAAGAGGTGCTATGGAAGCAAACACCAAGGGTGAAGAACTGGCGGCCAAACCACCTCTCATTATTGAAGGAGTTTGACAAGGAGGGTACCTTGAAGACTTTGAGAACAACTAGAATTTTAGACCCCGTCGACATTCGGGAGACTCACAGATTTCACATTCATAACAACTTTTGGAGGAATTAACACCACATTCATCTTGTCTGGGTGTGAACCATATGGATTAGAAAATCGGTATTTGGATTTATGTATCTATTTTGTCCTTGCTTCCTATAAGGCATATTGAACCATCACTGATGGTTTTCATCAAAGAGTAATGCCCCATTTATTTATGTATTTATCACATTTCTATAGCTGCCTATCTCACACAGTGACTCTGGGCAGCGTGCACAATCAAATAATCCAACTAGATAAGAATCAATTAAAAATACAATCAACATAAATTAAAAAGATCAAAACCAAATGGCGACCAAAAAAAACCATATGGAGAGCGTGTTCGATCAACCATCATGTAACCATCTAGCAGGCTCCGCTGTATTATGGGATCCCCAGGCTTAGTTGACAAAACCATTTTTTTGAGGGCCTTATATGTCAGTTTGCTTTGCAAAACTCCAGAGGTTGTTTCAACTGGGCTGTACCCAGAATGATTTTTTGGGAAGACGGGAGCCGTAGCAATTTTCAAAGGAGGGTCTCTCCTGGTGCGGTGAAACACAAGGAAGTTTCAAGAAGAACAAAGGGACAGAAAGTCATTCCTTGAAAAAACTTGGGTGTTACGGAAAGAAAAATGTTGTTCTTAGCGATTAATTAGGAGTTTGTGAAAAGTAGATGTATCACCCACTGAGCCACTGGAAGGATAATATAAAAGGCTCAGAAGCCTTGGAGCAGAAGACCTTCAACACCAAGTTTCTTGTTAACTGCAGAACCTGGTAAGTTTAGCAGAAGTTCTTTAGAACTTGGGCCAAATCTCTTAGCCACGAAATAGGATTCCAAGGACATTTTTGGTGAGTTTGCAGGTCCATCCTGCTTTTAACTATCAGGCGACCAAGAATTGTCTATCAATTGTATCACATTTTGATGTTCTTCTTGAACTTGGCATTCGTTCATTCCTTTCCATCATTAGCCAAACTTCTTGTTGCTACTTGCAATGTTGCACGTTGCTGCTGCACGTTAAACCTTCCACTGCAGCTTATTTGATTTCTTGTTGAAAATCCATAAAAAAGGTGGGTAAAAAAATCTGAGTATGAGCTGCTCTGATGTTGGTTCGTGTTCCAAATTCTGTTTCAGTTTGATCACCAGACAGCAGTGTGCGAAGACCCTATGTGATGGAGTATTCAATGAAATGTTAAAAACTGGGAGAAAGTTTACTCTTAGATTGTTGAGCACTTGTAAAAGGGATGAGTAGAATACTTGAAGTTACTGGGCACGTAACAGCTGAAGGATTTGGAAAATTTGTTATGTTCAGCTGACTACAAAGTGGATAGGAAAAATAACTGAGCAATTGGATCAGAACGCATTGGAAAAGAATGTCAGAGATTAAATATTAATATATTAGCCAGTGGTACATAACTAAAAAGGTCTAGCTAGATGGTATCAGCTGTTTGAACTTAGCTAATCTAGAAACCTAAGCAGAGTTGACCATGGTTAGTACTTTGAGATATAATGTTAGGCTGGGTTAACTTCCATGAACCTGGAAATGAAAGGGCTACCATCTTCTTCCTGGCAGAAAAATGGGATACCCATGGTATCAGCCCATTAGTTGATCCTGAAGGATCAAAACGTTCACATACCCGTGGCTATGTTCTCAGTAAAAGAGGTCTTCTAAATAATTTAGAAAGGGCGAGATGTGTCTTTGATTGTCTTCCTCTGCTATTTTCAGCTTTCTTCTCCTAGTTTCCTTTAGCTCAACACAATGAACGCAGCACGGGTGTACTCCGGATGGGACCCTCGCTTTTCCAACTGCTCCCCCATGACCGTGACGGTCCACCCACCTCCTCTGACTCTCAGCATTGTATCACCAGCTCATTACTCTCCAAACCACTCTCCCTGTATCGAGCCATGCAATCCATGTGCTCCATTTCAGTGCTGGGATGGAAGAAATCGCTACGGTTACCATGCCCTGACCAATGGCGTGGCTCCCTGTTTGACCTCCACCAACTCATCTTCTCAAAAGTGTTTGCCTAGAAGCAAGAGTGGATGTGTCCCTTGTCGTTCCTACTGAGCCCAAGAACCATCGATGGCAGACTGAAGAGGACCCACAACCACAATTACATCAAGAATTTTGGAACCACTGAATCTGTGGACATGGGGACTAACCATATATGTTTAAGGAGGACAGTCCTTCAACTTATGCTTGTCTTAGATCTGTCTTTAGGGTATCCTTCCTCAAAGGCACATCTAGGTCCATAAGTGGGGCATCTGTGGCTCTTCTAGAGATTGCTGAAGCTCAATTCCCAGCTGGCTCGGTCAGTGGTGATGGAGGCTGGGTGTTGTAGTTCAACAAATTCTGAAGATCCATCAGATACTCACTCTAACCTAAGGAGCTTTTGTCTGGCTTTAGTGTTCCCTTGCTTGAATTGAGAAGGGGGTCCCAGAATAAGCAAAATGGCTGGGTTCCCACCACATGATTAACCAGTTCAGATGAAGACCTAGCACATGTATTAACACAACATACTGAACTGAGTTGTTTCTCTTTTTGGGGTTGTGTTGTAACTCACAGTGTTGTGCCAATCCAGTTTGGATTCTGTAGACCCAGAAAATGGGATAATTCAATAACCAAGTTAAGCATTTTGTGGGAATGCAGCCAAGACTATGTTTATATGATGGAAAGGCCCTTCAAAGCAACCTTCATGCACCACTGATGATCCTGCTATGGCAGCTTGTGGGTCCATATTTTCCGCATTTGGCCAAATGGCTCTGTCATTTTGTATCTTCTGTCCTGCCTGTAAACTTGAGCTCTCTAATAAAATCATCTATTGCATCAGACATAAACAGTTCTCCTTCATTGCTTTCAAGTTCCAGTTTATTTATTCCAGGTCATTTAGTTCTGAAGAACCATGCCTTTGGTCCTGGTACTAAGAAAAGTGGATGGAGATATCAACCAAAGAAATAACTTGTCATGCCTAAAAATGGTTCACTGAAGAGTTGGTTCAATTTTAATTGATTGTATGCTGCCCAGAATCACTTGACTGAGATGGGCGGCCATAAACATTGAATAAATAAATAAATAAATAATCTTTTCTGGATGATGCTCTAAAGCAGCAGTTGACAAGGCCAGCTAAGGGACAGCTCATTCTCTATAGAAATCCACTTGAAGGGTAGCACACCAAATCCAGGTTGCAAAATTTCAGATCCCTGTTAGGTGATAGCAAAAGGATAAGATTCCAGGTTCTTCCAAATGCACAACCCAGATCTGTAGCCCTGGTGAAGAGGGCTTTCCAAGTTATCCTGCAAGTTACTCAACCTTTTGCCTTTGAAAGCATCTCCTTCAGTGAAAACCTACCAGCAATGGGAGGTCCTTCTTTGCAGTTCTCCAAGACTAAATTCGCATGCGGGCCAAGCCATGCTTGGTTTAACCAGAGGCCAGGTTTCCCCAACACAACTAACTGATCCATTCTTTTTCCCATGGAATTAACTCACCTCCATGGATCAGAAGGGGTCAAGGAATGTAGAGACACTGCTGGGGAAGGAACAGATGAGCCGTTAAGGGAGGAGAAATGGCAACTCAGTCCTGGGGAAGTAGAAAGCGTGAGAAAGAAACTCAGAATAACCCTGCTTTGATTCTGCTTGGTATAAGATGGAGTAGAGAGAAACTCTCCCAGGTTTTCAAGATTCCGTTATTATACCCTACAACAATCAAGTAGCATTTCTGAATCCTTGCCAGGCCTGTTTCCTGATTTGGCCAACCTCAACGGGCTAATAAAAAAGTAAGTTATCTCAGAGGCTATTTTAGTCCTCCCAGTTGGCACGTAAATGGATAGAAAGCTCTTCCTTCCATTGTTAATAATAGTTTTTTTGGGGGGGGGGTCTGCAGTGGTCTGATTAGGACTAACACCCCCATGGACTGAATCAAGGAATTGTATTCAACCCACCTATTATTTATCATATTTGTTAACCACCCCAATCCCATAACTCGGGGGGGGGGGTTGGAAAAACCAAAGTTGTTATCAGAGGAAATATGCAACAAATATAGAAATGGATGGCCATAAGTGGAGCTAAAAGATTGATCAAATAGGAAAGCTTTCAACAATCTTCTGGAATATAAGAAAGGAAATGCCACTTGAGCTCTTGAGAGAAAGGGGGACCACCACAGAGGAGGCCTTCTGTTCTCATCCAGTCCCACAAACCATATCCCATTTTGGGATGATTTTCACCCAAGTGTGATCACAGGGGTGAACTCTGAAATGGCAACAGAGATCGAATGCCTAGAGGTTCAGTTTTACTCAGCCTCTCTAGGAAGTCGTCTCTATTGTGGGAAGAATAATGCAATCCCACAGTGGAGGAATGGATTGTGAAAAGGTCAGAATTTGCAGAAATGGCAAAACTGACTTGTTTGGTCAGAGAACAAATGTTTTTGAAGGACTGGAAATCTTATCTGGACTTTTTGCTGAAAGAAGAAAAAAATGAATTGATGATTTGTGGATGTGAAGATTAAGAAAAATGCGGACTCAATGGGGGGGGTGAGGGGACTTGTAAAATATTAAAGAGGGAGGAGGGACAATAAGATTGTAATTATCTGTTGAAAAGAAGGTCGGAAATCACTTATGTATTTCTTAACTTTAGTCTTCTTTGGCTGCCCATGCAGATGCTGCGGCTGGTTGCTATCCTTTTCAGTGCATGGTATGGATGATTTTGTGTGTATTTTTGGTTTTTTTTAATACATCTTGCGGGACAAGAAGCATTTACAGCCGGCAAGCTTTGTTACAAATTGGCTTGAAATGTGAAAGGGCTATTACAGTTGACTTTATACGCTGTCATAATATACCGGCGGAGGCAACTAGGACCCTGGGGGAGCCTTGGATCACCATTCCTGTAGGACGGAGGCGGAGATGGAGGGATAGAAGGAGAAGGAGAGGCTGTCGCGCTGGCGTTTTCACTAGGTTGAGTAAGTCCCCACACAAGCCTTCAGTTCCAAGTATTTTCCTTACTAATGCAAGATCCCTTATCAACCAAATGGATGAATTAAGGCTGCAAATTGCACGGAGCAAGTTCATCAAGGACCGTTGCGTGTTGCTAATGACAGAAACCTGGCTTCACTTGGCTATTCCGGACCCAGCTGTTGAGATGGTGGGCTATGCAGCTCATCGCCAGGATAGGAGCAGAGACTCTGGCAAGAGTAAAGGGGGGGGGGGGTTAAGTCTTTATGTGAACAAGAGCTGGTGTACCAATACAAAGACTGTAGCCAGCCACTGCTCCATGGATCTGGAGTATATGACTGTTCGATGTGGACCCATATACCTTCCACGGGAGTTTAGTGTGGTCTTGATTACTGCAATTTACATTCCACCTGATGTCAATGCTAACGTAGCTTTGGGACTCTTGCCCAACATTGTTGGTAACCAGCAGACTAAGTCTCCTGACGCTGTGCATATTATAGCGGGGGACTTTAATCCTGCTGATTTAAAAACAGTGCTCCCCAAATTTCATCAGCATGTTAAGTGTGCCACTAGAGGAGCAAATACACTGGATAAAGTTTATACCAACATTAAACATGGCTACAGGGTTATACAATTACCACACTTGGGGCAGTCAGACCGTATGTCACTGCCTTTAGCACCAGCATACACCCCTCTCAGGAGATAGGCTTTGCCTACAATAAAGACCGTGAAATCCTGGCCTGAAGATGCTTCTCAACAACTTCAGGACTGTTTTGAGAAGACAGATTGGGATATCTTTTACCATCCAGATCTGGAGGAGCACACTGCAGCTGTCCTGTGCTATATTAAACACTGCACAGACACTGTCACTGTGGACAAATGCATCCGGATCTATCCCAACCAGAAGCCCTGGATGACTAAGGGAGCCCAGCGTCTCCTGCGTGACGGGAACAAGGCCTTCAGGTCCGGTGATGGGGCAAAATACGGTGCTGCTAGAGCCAGTCTGAAGAGAGGCATTGGGCAGGCCAAGACAGATTATAAGAGGAAGATTGAGGATCATTTTCATGGCAACAATACGAGGCAGGTGTGGCAGGGGATTCAACAAATTACCAACAATAGACCGAATAATGTCATTTCTGCTGATGGGGATGCTTCATTGGTAGAGAAGCTGAATCATTTTTTTGCCCGTTTTGAAGTGGAGCCACCAGAGGCAGCTAGAGTACAGCCATTGGTCCAATATAGCCCCTGCCTCACTGTGGAGGAGCACGAGGTGAGGAGTATTCTGAGGGCTGTGGACCCTAGAAAGGCGGCCGGACCTGATGGCATCTCTGGCCAGGTGCTTAAAGACTGTGCTGACCAGTTGGCTGGGGTTTTCACCAAGATCTTTAATCGGTCTTTATCCCAGTCCACTATTCCATCCTGTCTGAAGGCTTCCATCATGGTTCCACTGCCAAAGAAGTTCCCTATTAACAACCCCAGCAACTACAGACCAGTGGCACTCACGCCTATCATCATGAAGTGCTTTGAAAAATTGGTCTGCAGGCACATCATTTCCTGCCTTCCGCATACATTTGATAAACATCAGTTTGCATATAGAACTAATAGATCCACAGAGGATGCTACAGCCATCACTCTCCACACGGCTCTGACTCATCTGGAACAGCGGGGGACCTGTGTGAGGATGCTTTTTGTAGACTTTAGCTCTGCATTCAACACAACCCTTCCACATAGACTGGTATCTAAACTTATGGATCTTGAGCTTCCATATTCAATCTGTTCTTGGATTTTGGACTTCCTGTCTGGCCGCTCCCAGAGGGTTGGACCCTAACCCTAACCCTCAGCTCTTACTCTCAACACTGGCTCACCACAGGGCTGCGTGTTGAGTCCCTTACTTCACACTCTTTATACATATGACTGTACCCCCACTCACTTCAGCAATATTATCATTAAATTCGCAGACGATACAACAGTGGTGGGGCTTATCTCCGAAGGAGATGAGTCTGCCTACCGGGATGAGGTGGACCGGCTGCTTTCGTGGTGCGGAGACAATCATTTGGCTCTTAAGATCAATAAGACCAAGGAGCTTATAGTGGACTATAGGAGGAATAGATTAGATGTCCAGCCCTTGTTATCAATGGAGACTGAGTGGAGCGGGTGGCCAGTTTTAAGTTTCTGGGTGTTATTATAAAGGAGGACTTGACCTGGGGCGCTCATATTGCAGCCTTGGTGAAGAGGGCCCAGCAGAGATCATACTCCCTGAGACTTCTCAGGAAGCAACAGCTGAATGGAAAACTGCTGGTGACCTCCTACCGCTGTACCATTGAGAGCATTTTGACCTACTGCACCTGTGTATGGTTGGCTAACTGCAGAGTGGCAGATAGGAAAGCGCTCCAGAGGGTTCCCACCACTGCCCAGAGGATCATTGGTTGCCCTCTCCCCTCTTTGGAAGAACTTTATAGTTCCCGCTGCCTCAAGAAGGCTCAAAATATTCTTGAGGATCCATCCCACCCGGGACATTCTTTTTCTGAACTATGACCATCTGGCAGACGGTGCAGGATAAGGAAAACAAGGACCAATAGGCTGAAGAACAGCTTCTATCTTAGAGCTGCAACTACACTGAATTCTATCGTATAGTGCAGTATTAATGCAGCATCAGGGGTTGTGCAATATGGAATGTGAAGGTTGTGTTATATGTGTGTTATGTGTTTTATGTGTTTTATGGTTTTTATATTTTTAAAGCTGCACTGGGGTGGCATTAATTTCGTTGTACAAGTTGTACAAGGACAATAAAGATTTCTATTCTATTCTATTCTATTCTATTCTATTCTATTCTATATTCTATAATATTTTCTATTCTATAATATGTTCTATTCTATTCTATTCTTCTATTCTTTTCCTTTTTTTGCACTGTTTTGTTTTTCTTTCTTTTCTTCTTTTGATTTGTCTTTTATTATATGAAAATTCTTAACATATATAAATACATGTTAAAAAAGGAAGTCATCTCTATTATGGATGGGGAAAAGGGGCAATTAGTTTTCCAGTGAATTATTCATTCAGCAAGGGTGACTTGGGGACTAAATCACCACCCCTCATCATTCCCTAAAAATAAACTCCTTTGATGTTCTTTTCTGGGTCAAACAATGTTCTGGCCATCGCCAAGACACAGATGCTATGGGAACAGGGCCTTACTAAAATGAATAAGCTATTCTAACTGAGGTTGTACACTACATTAACCCAAACCATACATAGACCTTGGTGTACAAGGCCTCCTGCCTACAAGCATTTATTTAAAAACAATCCAATAAAATATTGGACTTTTTGCTTTAATTGACCCAACCGCCATTGGAATGGGGAATTTTATTTTGGAGAACCATCATTAAGAAACTGGGAGATTTAGATAATCATCAGCAAGAACCAGGAAGTTTGGATGCAATAAAGATTTTATTAGGGGGAAAACAGAAGCCATAATTCTACAGGTCAACTTTAGACCAGAAAAAGCAGTCACATCAAGCAAGTGCCAAGTTAAACAGAAACCATGCAAACATGAACCCCATCTCCCTCCATGGTGAGCGAAGAATCTTTGGAAAAACCAAATGCAGACACATCCTAGATCTAAAGGAATGAGATCTTGAAGTCCATCAGAAAAATGAGTGTTTTCCATAGAGAAAAACAACCTTGGGGGGCCGCATTTTGTGGCTCTGGTCTTTCTCTGAAATTTTCAACCACCAAGAAGTTTTGGGTTGGTTCCATGATCTGGATTTCTCTTTAATTAGGCTATCCTTCATCTTCTTCCTGGCATGGGGAACTTCAAAGCTTAGAATCTCTGGCAAGGGTCACATCCGCTCTGCTGCTGGGACACAGACTTCTGGGAATAAATGCTGGCTGCACTGATGGCAGATGATGGGCGGAATCGACCATAGTTTGAGCCCCCATAGCATGGGACACAAGGGTTGCATTGCTCGATGCAGAGAGGCTGGTCTGGGCAGTAGAGGGAAGGTCCCGGAATGTTGATGGTGAAGGGTGGTGGTTGGATGGTCACAGTGGTGGCAGGGCAATTGAAGGAGCAGAGGTCCCATCTGGATGCCATCTTTGTTCAAATGAGCGTGTGGATCTAAAGGCAAGAATCAGGAGAAAGGGGAGGGTGCAAAGCTTAATAAAATTGAGTTTCTCCAAGTTTCCAACAATCGTTTAAGAATCCATGATACGGAGAACATTTTTAGCAAAGAATGGAACACAGACCATATAGAACTTAGCAAACTTGTGGTAGGACTTCATAGAAACTTGGGTTGGAAGGGAGCTTGGCAATCTTCTATTCCAACCCCCTGTCCTGGGTGGGAATCCTCAGACCATCCCAGACTTTGTTTGAAAACCTCCAAGGATGAGTACCCACAAGTCCAAGAAGGAGATTGTTCCACTCCTTAATAGTTCTCACGACCAGGAGATTCCTCAAGTTTAGATCTCCCTTTGTGAAGCTTCCCCTGGTTGGTTCTACCTTCAGGCACTATGAGGATAAGTCCACACTCTCTTCCCTGTGATAGCCAATATTAAATACCTGTTTAATAAAAATATATAAATATTCATGGAGTAGTGTCTAGAAGAACGTGGATAACTCATCTCTTCTCCCCCTTATGCTGTCTCTGATGCAAACCATCTTGCATCAAGTCCTCATGTTCCATACAAAAATACACCACTCCTCCAAGACTTCATCAAATTGTCACTGGCTGATTAAAGCACCCTGAAGGGGTGTTGATAGTTGAAGGATGGGTGCTGACGCTAAGATGCTCCCTCTCGAAAAAGCTGAAACCCACCCCATCATCTGAAGTTTGACATTGGTACCAAAAGTTGGGGAAATCACATTTTCTTCTCATCGGGCTTAGCCAATCAGCAAGAAAAATCAAGGTTTGGGGTTAAGTCATTCTAACTCCCTTCGTAAGGATAATTTTTGGAAGAAATCGGACACCTGTGCCAGGAAACATCAAAGCAAGATCACCAAGCAGCTTTGCACAAGTTAAAACATCTCACTGCCCCACTTACCAGGTTACGCGGTGGAAACAACCTGAGTGAGTTTTCTCAGCACTGAAGGAATCTGATGCTAGACTTTGGATCTGCCGGGGTTTTTATACAGTTGCAGAATGGGTGATGCGTTTGATTTTCCAAGGTTCTAATTAATTGCTCACCGCATTCTTCTACTCCTGGTTGTAACACCCAAGCAGTTTCAACAGGTGATTTCACTCTTCATAAGCTTCCTTCCTCGTTGTTGGTGCTTCATCCCATAGGTGGGGTCTCTCTAGACAGGAATTGAGGTGGGGTGATATTTCCAAAGTAGTTTTAGCCACTCTTGATTGAGATTGCTAGTAAATCTCACGGGAAACGAGTTTAGAGAACATGGTTGGTGGGAGAAGCTCGCCGAAGGGCTGAAGGCTTGGAAAGGCAATCAAAAGACATTTGTGGTCCTTCTCAAGACCTTCTCCTAAGATCCTGGAACCTAGATCTGAGCAGAGTTGGTTCAACCTAACAAAAAAAATCCTTTAGTAGGCTACTAATAGAGTCTGAACTTCATAAATATACATCATCTCCTTTTGAAATTCTCCCAAACCAATTGTCCCAATATATTTTGCTCAATTGTGGTGTAGCAATGTGGTGCTATGGTTTATAAACCATTCTTTACACTCGGCACATTGAATGTACCTAGCCTGTTGTGATATTTTCGCCAAACCATAGTTACACAAGCCATGGTTTAGTGAAATGTGTTAATCAAGTCCCCAGAGAATGTCAGACATACCCCAAAGCCATTTTCTTTGTCTTGTGAACATGGGAGAATTAACTTCAGAGTAGAGATTTTTTCCCATTTTCAGATCTAAGTCAGAAAAACATGAAATACCAGAAACAATTATTTTCTGGTGGATACTGCCAGAAGTTCAAGAATATTCATGAAATTAGCAGCACATTTGGTCTTGAGAGCCGATGTGACTTACATATGGTAGTAAATGTATTGAATATTCCCAGTAAATTAAAATTAAATTGATTCAATTAATTGAATTAAATGAATTGATGAAATTACTTTAACTAAACTGTAAACTGGTCTTTTTGTATTTAAGAAAAAGAAAGATCAGATTTAGGACTTCAAAGAAATGTAATAAGACAAGTTTAGAAGGTCTCTCTTCCTGTTTCTGGGAATCCCTTAGGGGAATATTAGAAAATGGGACTTTCTGAGTTGAAATGCTTATTTTTTTTCCCTTTTGCTCATACTCCTTTAACATTAGAAACATGAAAATATAAGCGTTTCAGCTTGGAAAGGAATGATTTTTCAACTTGAACAGGGCAGTAATTTTACTTAGCTAGGCAGGAGTATTAAGTGTGGATCCATAGTTTACAGATGCAAGATGGAAAATTTAGGAAGGCTGAACTGTGGATGGTTCTCGTCACCACGTGCTTCTCCTATGTCCTTCTCTCCATCTAACATCATGGTTAAATTGCACCCCACCTGGTTGTTATTCCAAACTAACCTGAGCAAAATGGGTTAAAGCCCTATCCACAGCCCACAACTGGATAGCAAAATGAATTCAGCCCTCCTGAGTCAGAATTTGTTTGTTTGGGTTTTCGAGCCCCCAAATCATTTGGGGAACGTTGGAGCCAACTTTGGAAGACAAAAGCAACAAGGATGGACCGTTGCAAACAGCAAAATCGCTGCTTGAAAAAACAGAGGTGTGACACCAAGAAAAACTGTTGTGCCTAATTAGAAGTACAACAGCCCTTAGAATAACTTAAAGACGTGTATAAAAATCCCGGGAATTTGGAGGAAGAGCATCCAGCTTCCAGACATTCCAGGTGAATTCACTTCTCCGCAAAAGGTGGTAAGTGTCACAGAGAGATTTTTAATTTGGGTAAACTCTTTCAGCCAACTTTTCTCTGAAATGTAATGTTGATTCCTGTTCTTGTCCTTGTCCTTGGTGAATCGGTTTTTAACCCCAAGACCAATCTAATTCTTGAGTGTCAGACCAGGAGACTCCAAAAATGACACGGGTCACCATTTCAAACCAATTTGCTTGAAATGGAGAAATCAGGCTATTTCTGGACCATTGCTCCATTATTCTCCTCTTCCAAACTAGATGGCCAAGTGTGTCCTTGGGCACTCAAGGTCTATCTGAATTGAAAAAATATTTAATTTGCCCAGTGTTCTCCCCCGCCAAGGCAACCCTGGTGGACAGTTCCTTCCCCAAGGTCAAAATCTTCAACTGTGTCTGGTTTGATCCCCATTTTGGAAGCTACTAAGATGTCCTTCAACAGCCCTGTTGGTGGAGCTGAACCCTGGGTGTGGTTGTACGGAACACAGGTTCAGGAAGAAAAGTTGCACACTAATGGAGGGAAGGAGGACACCGATGCATAAAAACAGCTCCGGTGTCTTTCCAGAAATTGACCAAGCACTCCACTGATGTTTCCCCATAGCCACCTTCTTTTTAATGAGGGCAGCACTTCCATACAATTTATTCTGTGTGATCCGTACGCAAGGTCTTACTCAGTCACATCCTAGTGTTTTCATTCCCAATTACTTTTAACTGCTCCTTGTGGTTTGATGGCCCCAGATGCCCTACAGGTAGTAAGCCAGAATGCTAATCCGACGAAGTCAAATTAAGCGTAAGCATGTATGTACGATGTTATCTGCCAGCTCTACCCACTGATGTCTTCCTTTAGATCCACACCCCATCTCCTCAGCCATGTCTTTTGGATGGAATCAGTGCTATCCCAACTGTACTCCCATGACTGTCACGCTGCAGCCACCACCATTCACCATGAACATCCCAGGAACATCTCATTGCTGCCCTGACCAGCTTCTCTGCGTTGATTCGTGCAGTCCCTGCTCTCCCACTGTGTGTGCGCCTATGGTATGCTCACCCACAGTGTGTAGTCCTACCCTGTGTGCTCCCACACACTGTGGTCCCACACACTGTGCTCCCTCACAGTGTGCTCCAGTGGTGTGCACCTCTGGACTCAACCGCAGCAGATACAGCTCCTGTTTTAGTTCCTGTAGCCTCCCTTCTCGGAAATGCCTACCCAGAGTTCAGAGCGTCTGTGATCCTTGCACAAAATACTGAGCCCAGGAATGCCCGGACGGCACGTGATGAGGTGGGAAGAGGACCCATCTCTTCACAGCCACCACCCTTACGGATGTCGGTTCCTGACGACTGCATGTATCGAGTCAACTTCTTCATCTTTTTGCAATTTTTCCTTCGTTTCTCGGTTGGTGGTTTAGCTCTTTAAGGCATCCTTTCCTCTTTGAGCCCTTCTGTACCTGAAATCAAACTGGAAAGCAAATACTGTATGCTTTGCTGCTTCTTCCAAATAAAATCTGGATGGCATTGAAAAAAAATCATGGTTTCCTGCTTTGATGATTTCATTTTGTTAACTTTCCTCCCAATTAAATTCATCCCAGTAGGGAAGTGGGAAAAGGGGTAAATAGAAAAGAGGGAGAGGGAGGGAATCCAAAATCTTACTTTTCAAAAAAGCACTTGGGGTGGGACAACTCGATATCAATAACTTGGCCAAGTAGTTGAAACATGAGTTTCCAGGATCAAGTTCCTCTTCCACGCTGCACTGGTCAGACTGGGTTGCATCCAGATTTGGTTGCCACCAGACAAGAAGGGTGGTGAGAAACTGGAAAGGGTGCCAAGAATAGCAACAAAGATGGTGAGGGCCTTAGCCTCCAAATCTAAATCTTATGAAGAACATTTGAAGGAAGGCAGGCTAAGGAAAGACATGATAGCAGTCTTCTAACCCTTGAAGGGCTGTCAGAGGGAAGAGGGTATGGATTTCTTTCTGTAGCGCTTGTGGGTCCAACAGGAATCAGTGGGTAGAGGAGCATCCAAACTCACAAGGAGGAGGAATCTCCTGGCCATGAAACTATTAAGCAGTGGGACCGTCTGCTTCATGGACTTGTGAGAGCTCTATCACTGGAGGCTTTCAAGCAAAGGTTGAAGGACCATTAGTCTGGGATGGTCTGAGGATTCTTGCCCTGGGCAGGAAGCTGGACAGCAAGATCTCCAAGATCCCATCCAGTTCCATGGTTGTCTACTGCTGACCTGACCTCCAAAGACTCTTCCTGTTAACCAAAGGAGCACAAATGGGTTTTTGAAGGCTGGAAAATTGGACACCAGGCCAGAGAATGCCACGTCTGCTTCAAAGTCTCAAGGTTATTTTTACTGGGTGTGCACAAGCGAGGGATCTCTGATGGATTTCACCCCACACAGTTCTTATGTGTATGTATCTTCCCCCCACCAAAAAAATTCATTGTTGTGTATCCACCATGTTTTATGGCACTGTGTGATCCCAGTTCATAGTTTCTTCATTAAACCACACTTAAGGAAAACACAGCCTTTACACTGTACAGGCCCATCCCAGTTTTGATATATTCCCCCCCCCACCTGACCCAGTATCCAGGAAGAAAAAGGTCTTCAAGGCCCTACAAAAGTCCGGCAAGTTTGGGTCCATCAGATCATAAACTTTGGAAAAGAGAAGACTCTTTCAACTGCTCTAGCGCTCTCTCCTTCTGACACCTTCTCATCCATAAAAGACTCAAGAGTGGAAATATCCATTTCTGGAGGTAACAACAAACATCAGGTTGAAGTTTTCCAGCTGAGAGAAAAATAAAAATCTTTAGAAAGTGGATCTTTTGGTCAAGCTACCTCTTCTTCTACACTGCACTCAGGATCTTACTAGGTTATTTAGAAATTTATGAAAATAGGACACTAGCTCAACTCAATTATCTGAGCCGTGTCAGTGGCAATCTTTGGCCTGCCACCCAACCAAGGAGTCACCTACCCTACAATCAGTAATGGGAACCTTCTGATTGAAAGCCAAGTAGACATCCAACAGCTAAAAATCTTTCCCTTCAAAATTAATTGTTTCCTGGAGCTTCAGTCCTACATTAGTCCAGAAGAGACCGCCGATTAATAATCAAGGGAGCAAGAGTACAGAATGAACAAAGGGGTGCTCCAAATTGATTCAAACTCCTCTTTGCTTCTCCAAGAGTTTATGTAAGGAGTACAGCTTGCATTGATTTCAAGGGGCCCCATGCATTGGAGATTTGTGAAGATTTGGGGCAGGGTGGTGGGAGTGGTTCATAGTTAAAACTGAGTTTGAGCACTTTGGTTGATTGTCCAAGCCTGAAGTTCTCTGTTGAGGGTCTTCAACTCTGCAGAGTGATTTCAATCAGGAAAGGTGTGGCATATAGACCACACTGACACTCGTCTGTGATGGGGCTTGGGGTGACAGACAGCCACCTAGGATCAAGGAAATACAGAAGATGACATCTTACGTTGACTCCTTTTCAGTTCTTCTCCTTATCCCGCCTCTTGCCTTGGAGCTATAATGAACAACGTCTTGCTGTCTCAGCCTATAATTAGCAAGCAGCAACACATTTGCCCATGTTGTAGAATTACTGTAATTATCCCAACGCGTTTTCTGCAGGGAGATGTCAATGTTTATTGAGTAGGAGAAACAATGTTATACCTCAAGGCTTCGTTTCCTACCCTGGAAGCCAGGCCTTATGGTGACAGAGTCCAGCTTAGACAGACAGGGACGTCGAGGGGAAATGCATCAGGGAGGAGTTTGGATTATTTGCTCAGGAAAATGGAGACCCCCCCCCCAAACATTGATAGTGCCTCTGAAATGATTTACATTTCTAATCCCTGGCTGGGATTCTAAGGGCAGTTTCAGACATGCTGTCTGGTCTTGACTGGACCAATTATCTTGCTGTAACACCGTGAATTTTTTCACGAAAATTTGGTTGATTCATGGTTAGTTGGCTAGACACATATGTATATACTCACACTAATTCCAAAACACTACACTGCTATTGTAATTGAGATCTGGGGGTGAAGAAAAGAACCCATAAAACTGCATCAAAGAACTCTTGGGCTCTTTTAAATCCACCCTCCCATTTCTTCTACACATATCCCCCCCCCCCAAGAAAAATTAGGGATGCTAATTTGAAATGATATCACAATACCATTTAGATGAAATAGATTCAGATCTGGCAATGTTGCAAAGCCAGTTCAGAGGGGAGGGAATATTTCTTCTCTGGCAAACATTTTTTGCAAGTTTTGTTCACATTGATGTCCATCTCACTTGCCCCTTAACATCAGTTGTGGTGTAGAAGGTGATAGGCTTAGAGCTTTAAGCAGTATGATGAAATCTAAATCCTCCAGGCTATTCTGCTTCATGTTTCCAGTAACACCATTCCTTCAGATGTCATCATATATAATATATAACATATGGGATCTCTCATTTTTCCTTGATCTGAAAAGCTTCCAACATTTCTGCTTCCTGGGTGGACCACTTCGTCATCCTTCCCTCCCTTCCGGTTCTTTGGAATTAATGGGAAGGACCAGAAATGATCTGTGGTGTTTCACTTTAATCAATAGGTTCAGTCCTTGGGATGTGTTGTTTCTCAAGATATGACCCATCTGGGCCAAGATTACAATTCAAGAAAGTCCTGTTTTATGTCCTGAATTATTTCCAAGTGATGATAGATCCAGAAGACACCCAATGATTCCGAATGAGACCTTGAGGAGGGAGGAATCACATGACATAAAAATGGGAAACGGGCAATGGACGATAATCGAATTTCTCAGGTGGTCACATAATTTATGGAGTTCTCTAGTGTCCATCCAAAAATATTCCTGAGTTTGAAGATTTCACGCAAATATACTTGCATCAGAGAAACTTCATTTTTAAAAAATAAAGAGGCACATATTTCAGAAAGTTGTACAGGAAAAGTCTTTCAGCCCCTTGGCTTTGTATTTCCTTCTCTGTGTCTTCTTCCTCCTCCTCCTCCTCCTTCTAGGTAGGCCCCAGGAATCTATCTTCCACAAAATCAGATCCCTGCATCTTCTACCCTTAGATTACCAGCACTGACCAGCAGCCAGGCCGACCTTTTTCTAGCCATATCTGGGATCAAAGCTGAGACTTTCTGAGCTTTGAGTTAAGAAAAGCACAGCAGGAAAAATGATTGATTTGGACATTTTACTACCTTTCTGGTCTATATTATTTCTTGGGCAAACCTTCAAAATTGGGACCAGAATTGTCCCCATGGAATAAAATAAGAACTTAGCTAGGGAGAAGCTTTTTTATGGCGTCAGAAGATACTGTTGGGTAGACACTAGGACAGAAATAGACATATTCTGGGTGGAGATGACTCCCATTGTCATGTTGGTATATCTAGTACCAGGTGGGATCTAAGTAAGGAGACAATACTGAACTTTCCTGTGTTGTCCCTTTGACCATTGTGGGACCCCAAATTGACTTTTGGCCTGATCCAGCATAGCTCATATCTTATTTCCCCAGCATTTTGTAAATCTCTCCACTGTTTGATGTGAGGAACATCAACAAAAATCTTTTCTAATTCTCCTGTCCCTAAAATTCCATTAGCAACCCTGGTTAAGAATGACCTAAAGCCAATGTTTGTAAGACTTGGCCCATTGTGGTTTTCATTGGAAGGGCTCCAGCTCTGAGTGAAGCACCAAGAATGAGGAAAGAGACTTAGGACTGTTGAAATAATCGCTTGAAACTGAGTGATACAAGCAGGAAAACCACAGTGAGCAATGAAGGCTTCACCCATTCTGCAACTGTATAAAAAGTCCAGCTGATCCAAAGTCTAACATCAAATTCATTCAGCACTGAAGAACTCAACTTGAGTTGTATCCACTGCCGAACCTAGTAAGTTCTACCTTTTCTACTGGAGATCCTTTTAAGAACTTGATCTTATGAACCAAAGATGTTCCTTCTGTCTGCTGGTAGCTATTATCTTATCCAATCTATCGTATCATTTGGGGAAGGTCTGGGTCTGGGTGGGGGCTGGAGTGGTTTTGGATCTAGACCTGGCTTTGGACTCATTTGGGCTGCCAATAGAAGAGAATATAGAGAATAGAAGAATATAAAGAGAATGGACGAGAATGGAAGAGGCTGTGAGGGTCTGGATGGGAAACAATAAGCTTCAGCTGAACTGAGTGGCTTTGGGTTTGGGGGCCTGCTAGTTCTAGGACCATGCCATCTTTGGTTCTGGATGGGGTGGCACTGCCCCAAACAGACCTGGTGTGCAACCTGGGGCTCCTCCTGGACTCACAACTCCTGCTTGAAGAGCAGGTGGCAGTCGTGATTAGGAGGGCCTTTGTACAACTTTGTATTGTGCACCAGTTGCGCCCGTTCCAAGATTGGGGGGCTCTGCTCACTGTCACTCATGCCCTAGTCACCTCCTGATTGGACTACTGTAATGCGCTCTACATGCCCTTGAAGAGTATCTGGAAGCTTCAGCTGGTGCAAAATGCAGCAACATAGGTAGTTATGTGTACCTCTAGAACAGCACACATAACACCTCTGCTTAACCTTGGCATACTCTTTCTTCTGGTTTTTTAGATCCAGTCTGACCAAGATGGCTTCCAGATGGGACCTTTGTTCTTTCAACTGCCCTCCTACCTCTGTGACCATCCAGCCACCACCCTTCACTGTCAGCATTCCGGGACCTTCCCTCTACTGCCCAGACCAACCTCTCTGCATTGAGCAATGCAACCCTTGTGTCCCATGCTATGGGGGCTCAAGCTATGGTCGATCCCGCCCAGTCATCTTGGCCAGCATTTCTTCTCAGAAAACTGTGTCCCAATACCAGAAGGGCAGTGAACCTTTCAAGAGGTTCTAAGCCTTGAAATTACACTCCATGGGATGAAGATGACAAAGAGGGCTTTAGACCTCCAGATCTGATAGCCCATTAGATCTATTTATGTAAAGTTTGAACTCTACCTTTGCCACTTTCAAACCATCTACGTCCAAGAACCCCTTTTCAGAGTCTTTGTCATCTACTTGATGACTCGTCTGTCCACCAGGAAAGAACCTACAGAAGAAGAATATAAATAGGAGACTGGACCAACAATCCCATCATTCAACCATCTGGTATAAGAAGAAACATCCTCCTTCCTGTTTGGATCCAACCTTCAATTTGCTTAGGATTGTGACAAGCTTTCCTCCACAGCCATGTTTGATCTTGCAATCCCAAACCTACCCTTGTAAAATCCCCAGCTGTGTATTGTCTGTCTGTTTTCTATCTCAATAAAACCTTTTTCTGCATTGAAGCTCTTGGCTTCCTCTTGTATTCATGTCGTTCCCCCCAACAGAAAAACTTGGTATATTGATAAAATTGCTTTCCCCCTTCCTTAAAAAATCAATGGGTTTGGCTTGCAATAAAGGTCATGGGAAGGAGGGCTGATTTCCCTATGCAGAAGTTAGAGGATGGAGGACAGAGATCCTAGCCTTGTTCTTTCCCCCATTTTCCTTAGGGGAAACAAATCAGCTTTAATGAAATGACAGCCAAAGAGAACAATAATTGTATTGTAGCACTAAAAAATTTATTTTGAAAGCTGGATGGTACACATTTCCATAGCCTGAAGGTTCACAGTGAGCAAAGATCAAAACCAGGTAGAGCTCGTAATCAAGCCTAGATGGAACTAAGAAACTATCTGAATATTCCACAAGTGACAAACTTTGGTGAACAAATGACACTTCCATCTCAGTGATGAATGTTGACTGTGTTCCTGAGGAATCTTAACATAGTATAACTTTGCACATGTTTTAAGATGGAGTTCCTCAGCATTTTACTGCACTGGTACACCCATTTACCATCTACCCACATTCCCATAGATCTGTAACTTTAGATCAACCTTAGACTTGTCCTGAAGAACATTCTTAGCTCCAACGTTGCAGGAGTGCTCAACTTGATCTGAATATGACCCGTAAAACCCAACCTCAAGTAGGACATGGCCATTGAAAATATCCAAGGCTTTCAAGTGTTCCAAAGCGATGAACGTAAAACATTAGAAAATTACTGATCTGTCATTCTACATTCTATCCCTCCAAACCTAGAAGCGAAAGTATTTTGATTTTCTAAATTATGATTCACATTTATCCTGAGGATTACTGCCTCCTTGGGTTTAGTAGTGCAGAGATTTGGTCTGGCTTTGGTGCAAGTGCTTTGGAGCAGAGAACTTCAAAGAGTTGCAATCAGACGCTCTACCACTCCAGTAGGACCCATATCTTCCATAATTCATTCTCCCACAAGGTTGAACTGGAGCACAAGGGTTGTATTGCTCAGGGCAACATGGCCATTCTGGACAACAGATAGATATTCCTGGGATGTTCAAGGAGAAAAATGGTGGCTGGGCAGTCATAGGACAGCTGGAGGAACATGGGTTCCACCCACAAAACATCTTGGATTTGTGTGCAGCTAAGGGGAAACAGTAAAAGAGGAAGAAAGATTTACCCATAAGGTTCAATAAAGATGTTTGCCCTCAAATTCAATTTGCAGATCTAGCATCTGGAGTACATCAAAAGCACCTTGCAATGAACAAGTACTTTGTACCTGAACAAGGACTTCCGTTTTGAAATCCCAGTGTGAAAATCCCATCATACGGTGGAATATTTAAGAATATACTAATTATTATTTTGATAACCCCTGCAGTTACAGCCAACATTTTAGCTGCTAATCAATCCTTGAAAATAAGAAAGTCACTTCTTCCAAACCTTCAGATCCTGTATTTTGGATTCCTACCAGCTTCATTTGTTGCAGCCCATATATGAAGGGCATGTATCCTGACTTTATTCATCTACCTAAACTTTCCTTTGACAAAACACCCTATTATAGTACCTTAGTCCCACAGGATGACCTTGAACAATATATTTTCCCAATGAAAATGCACACCCAGACTAAAAATGGTCCCAGTTATGTATTTTGGGTCCTTCAGGGATTTCACCATCCAACGTCAGCAGTCACAAAGTTCCAATTTTGGATTTTCTTCATTGTTTGATATTGATATGGAGATCATCCCAAATGATTGCTCTGTGCTCCTCAACACTTGGTGTCCGAAAGGTTGAATTCATAGATAGATGTCAAAGTCTAACAAATTAAAGATCCAAAACAAGAAGCAGGAAGAGAAATGGAGGTGATACTGAAAGGGAGAAATTCACACGGATCATTGGTCAAGTCAACATGTAATTCTCCCCAACTTACCTGTTCCCGCAATAAATAAAACTGAAGTGGAGTAAACTGGCGCCCCCCAAATCAGACACTTCCACTCCCGTTCCTCCAATGAACTTTTATACAATTTTTAAAGTATCCGGACCTTAGTAACCTGCTGTATTCGTTGTCCTTCGATTAGCTCTCAACACTGTTTTTCTTGGTGTGACGCCCAAGTTGTTTCAAGAATGATTTCACACTTCGCAACGGCCCTTCCTCCCTTGCTCATCCAATTCTGTTTTGTTCTCCCCATAGGTGGGGACATCTGTCCTGAAATTACTACAGTTCAGATGATCCAAAGTGATTTTTGCTAGAGCTGAGTCAAAATACCAGGATTAGCTCCAGGTTAGCTGGCAAATTAACTGACCTTTCTCCATCAATATTAATGCTTCGGTGGGATAGGAAAACGATTTAATTCTTTTCTATTTCTTTTGCCTTATTTCTTTCCCACTTTCTTATTACTTTGTTGCTAATTTGTTTCAAACCTGGGTAGAACTGGCAAAATAAATTATTGTTAAATTATTATTTATCATTATTACTTGGGGGGAAATCAACCCACCCCTCTGTCTTAACGTCTTATCACTGAAGCATGTTTTTAATTGTTATTTGTTCAGGAAAAAACAAGAAAATGACACCTAATTTTTATTTAAAGGTTAGAGCTAAGTCTCCCTTGAGTCAAATCAACCTTCATTGACTTCATGGTGACCGCCATGAAGTCTTCTTAGAAACAAGGTTGAAGTAGTTTACTGTTGAACTCTTCTGTTAATGTCCCAGATTAAGCTGACAAGGCTGGGACTCCCTGGTTGGTCTCCAATCCAAGGCCCAACCCTCCTTAGTTTTTGGAGATTAGCCAAGGGTGGTGTGGTTAAATGCTACCACCTAATTGGGCATTATTAATTTACAAGCTTGATGAAAAGCATTGTTCATGGGAGTACTGTTTTGCGAGCAAAATGCACGCCCTTCTTTTCTATGGAATCACCAAGAAACCAGTGATCAAGTGGAGCCAACAACTTGGGGATTGGCCCAACTTGACCCAGAAATCTTTAGCAACTGCCAGAAAAAGAGAACCTCACCTAAACACTAAAGAAAAATACAGGCAGAGTAATCATTTGCAGAACCAACCAGGGTGTTCCACAAAGGAAAATGCTGACTCAGTTAATTAGAACTGTTTAAAAATGGAATTAATCATATTTTGGGTGACTCAAGAAATAGTATAAATACCCAGGAAAATCTGAGAGCTGTACCATTCGATTTCCTCAAGCCTGAGATCCTCCACCAGCATCCTTCTCCTTGGGTAAGTTGAGCTAAGATACGTATACCAACCTTTAAGAATTCTGCTTCAACCTCTCTTTTTATGTTTGTGGGTTGTTAGAAGAGACTAGAAAGGTTCTCTTTCCCCCATTTAGTCCATGTTTCTAATTTATTCGTTTCACTTGTTCCTCTCTAAGCTTCTATTGAATATCCATCAACATTCAAACAGCTTGGGGTGAAGGGGAAGGTTTGGCTACAAACTTTAGAAGACCAGTGAGGAACACCTTAACCTGCTGGTGAATTGTGAGAGCCATGCAGATCAGAATGAGGAAAAGAGCTGTTGTGCTGAATAGCAGTGGGCCCATCAAATATGGTTCTCCATCCACTATCATGTAGACTGAATGTGTCTCCTTGTGCCAAAGGTTCAAAGGGGGTTGGCAGTTAGAACTTGAAGACTAAGAGATGTTTACTTGATCAACCCTTCCAATGAACATCTATTTTCCTCCCTAATGTTCTTTTAGATCCATACCAGCTCGTTTACCATGTCTTTCGGAAGCAACTCATGTTATGCCAGCTGTCCTCCCGTGACCGTAACTGTTCAGCCACCACCTTTCACCCTGAACATCCCAGGTCCATCTCTCTACTGCCCTGACCAACCTCTCTGTATTGACCAATACAACCCTTGTGTTCCTCCACCAATATGTCCTCCCCGTCGAAGCTACACCAGCAACTCCATTTCCTCTTCCTCCAGCCTTCCTCAGAAGTCTCTGCCCAGGAGCCAAAGTGAATGGAGCTCCGTTAGCCAGAGGTTCTAAGACCAGCAGTTCACCATTTATGCAACAGAGATGAAGAAACAGGAGAAGTCGAGATGTTCTGAGGGATTACCTTGGTAGACATGGATTCTAGAAATATACCTGAAATGCATATGAAGCCTTGCTTGGTAGACCTGTATTTTCCAACTGCCTTGCTTCCAGACAACCCTTGTGTAATTTCCCTCTGGAACAACAGTATGCAGCTCAGGATTTGGGAGTATATTCTAAGTACCAGAGTCAGTTCACAATGGGATGACTTATTTCCCTTGTTGAATGAAGAGCTGGCCTTAGAATGTAACCTGCAATCCTCTGTAGCTATACAATGTCACCTGTTTCTTATTGAAATTGCACAGTTATTGTACCTAATCTTTCCAGATGTTCTTCATCTTTCATGTTCTCCTCCAAATGGCAATATATTCTTCCATGTTGGATGGGGTTCAAACATCCCATTTCTTCTCCTCTTCTTCTAAAATAAATCATCTATTGCAACCAAACCAGCAGTTTTCTGTTGTTATTATTATATTGTTATGATTTTGGGCTACTTGTTTCTCTTGGACAATGAAGAAGTCACCGTTCTGAAGAATAGAAATATGGCCTTGCTGAAAGAGATCGGACTCTTTGGGGACCTCTAGGATCCCATCTTTCCCTGCTCTAGCTACGTAATTACTTCTTCCAAAGTCAACAGAGACGTGGGACTTGGCTTACCTTGTTTCTGCTCAGCCCACCAGATCTAGCAGACAAGGCATGCTCCAGGTCCCTTCCATCAAACAATGTCATCTTGTTGGACTCCAGAGTCATGTCTTCTCAGTGCTAGCACCTGCCCTGTGAAACAAGAACCCCCCAGAAATCCACATGGGCCTGACCCTCTTACCCTTTCACAAGGTATGAAGACCTGGCTGTTAGGCAGTTAGGTGAGCTCTGCTGCTGTTGATGTGTTTTTGTGAGTGGACTTTTTACAACTGGGGGTTGTATGCTGTGGTTACATGTTTAATCCTTGTATGTGGCCCAGAGTCACTGCTGTGAGATAGATGGCCATATCAATCATATCAGTCAGTCAAGGAAGTAGAAATGAACTCCCTTCATTAGAACTGGTTCAATTGTGCACAGGTTGTATCATTTCAATACACATGGTGGCAGTATTTTTCCACAAAGGTTTGAAACAAGCACGAAACTCATCATGAACAATTCAATATTACACTCCAGGATCCCCATACACCATACTGGTTTCTCAGAAATGTGGAGACCTTCATCTGAAGTGATACAGCTTTGCCCATCCCGTAGAGATGGACCAAGGAAACTCAACCTTCTCTCCTTAGCCTTTCTGACCACCTTAGATATTTGGGGAAAACGTATCACAATGGTATTGATGGAGTCATGATTTCTTTCACCTCTGCCAGTATATATGTTCCTGGAATTTCCTAGGGATAGAAGGAAAATTTAATCACTCAGGCCATGCAAACATCTGAACACTCAATTGATCTGACAAATCCAAAATCTTGGATCCAAAATCGTGGATCCAAAATCTTGAACCTGGTGAACTGAACTGATGAAGTGATTTGATTCCATGAGTGTGATGAATCTGGACCTTTTCGGATCCTCTCAACTCCTGGGCATGGAATCCAAATTCCAGCCCGATTTGTTGGTTTAGCTAATATGATTTAGGCCCCTGTTAATAGCTGTACATACTATATGTCAATGTACCAATCACCTATCCTTTAGACTTGAAGGATTTAGGAATAAGAGGCATCATCTTAGAAGGAAGATAAGGGAATGCCTCTTTTCCATTGGGTTTAAATGGATGATTTTCAGAAGTGTGTATGCGGGTTGCCTTCTTCATCCACATGTATGCCAAGCAAATAAGGGCAACTTAAAAAAAAATGAGGACAAATAAAATTGATGCCTCAGTTTCAAGAGGTTACAGATAACTCCATTAAATTCATCAACAACCAAGGCACTCTTGGAATAAACAGTCCTGAATGGCTTTGTGCACTGATCAATGTGCCTGATTTCAGAAGAGCTGAAGACGGCCAACACTTGCATTTCCGTTCTTATTTTCGATTCCGTTGGTGGCTCTACACGATGGCATTTTGGTGGGAGGCACTGTGCCCTTCTGGGATACAGAAGAAACATGTCTGAAGCTGGGTTGAATGCTGTAAAACCTCTCTGTATATCCACACGTGCACCCACATATCGTATTTGTTGCATTAACTGGATGGCATCATTAGTTTAATGCAGAAATACACATTTCTAAAAGTCCATATGCCAGTGGATTTAAACCTGGGGAATCTGTGGCAAACAGTAGCTGGACTCAGAACTTACTGTGACCATCCCTTCTCTCTCTTCCTTGCACCCTCTTCCTTTCAATTTTTTAACATTTGCTTTTGATCTGCAGAGTTGGTTCATAATTGGTCTATGGCCAGATCCAAGAGTAGTCCTGAAGGCCTTAGTCAAGTAGCTGTCCATTGGCGCATGAGAAATTTATCTAGGGCTGGGACTCAATCCAAGCCATGTTTCTTTGAACCATGGTTTGAAGAAAAGAATCATTGCAGCTAAGTTCATGCCACATGATAAAGCATAAACTATGTTTGCAACCTTCAATGGCTGGATCCATACGACCAAACCAACCAGGTGATGGTTGTACACAAGGGATGAAGCTAACCAAACATGATGTCTCAGAAGCATCAACTGGAGCAAAATTGTAGGGAATCTCTCCATCTTTAAGTGACCTCCAGATGTTACCCGGTTTCACAGATTTTTTTTCTTATAGGTGTATTTTTTCTACCACATGTCCCATATATGACATATACTAGAATATACCAAAAAATGCCTATATGTGTGTGTGTGTATTTCCATATTTCTGCCAACATATGCAATTTGTTGACACTTTGCAGAGTCTGAAGTCTTACCAAACTCTTGGCGTACATGCTTTTTGAAGTTCCAACCAAAAAAAGAATGCTGTGAAAACTAAAAATAAAGAGAAATAGATGTAGCTGTGTTCAGGCATCCGATGGAAGACCCCGTTTGCTAGACAGGCATTCAGACGTGATCAAATGCCTCTGTAAACATTTATTTAACCCTATATTAGAATGATGATTTGCAGTGTTTGCCTTCAGAAGAGGACCCAGAAGCATCAGAAAAACAGAGATGTTGACGCAATGAAGATTTTATTTTGGAATGAAAACCTCAATTAGATTGTAAAACAAGGGAGAAATTATTTACATCAGAGGGCTCCCTCAAAACGTGTAAGGACTTTCTGGATGAAAAACACAGTGGTGGTGATACATAAAATCATGAAGGCATCTTCTCAGTTATCATTCAGTCTAATCTGTAGCAACTCAGCACTCTAGTAGAGTTACTAGTATTACTCAACATTACATCTACACAATGAATGAGTCTACCATCTTGAATTTCTTCTCCGTCCTTCTTCTCCATCTTCAGATTGCACGTCCCGGATCCAGGACTCAGCACCGTCGGCAGGGGAAACATCCGCTACTCTGTCTTCCAGATACGGACTTCTGAGAAGCCACACTGGAGGAGCTGAAGCCAGAGGCTGTGCTGCTGAAAAGGGAATTGTCGCAGTGTGGCGTTGGAACACAGGGGTTGCACTGCTCAATGCAAAATGGCTGTTCAGGGCAGTGAAGAGCTGGGCCTGGTAGGTTCAGGGTGAAAGGCGGTGGCTGGATGGTCACTGTCATGGGAGGACAGTTGGAATAACACTGGTCCCATCCAGAAGCCATCTTGGATTTGGGTGAAGCTAATGGTACACAGAGGGAGCAAGAAAAGAGAAGGTTCACAACAGGAGTTGAGGCATATACACCCATTAAAAAAAAATGATTTAGTTTCCACTAACTAAAAAGGTCACTAAATAAATCTCCAAGTGTCTGGTTTAACTACTATACACCTATCCAGAGGTTTCGTTGATCAACATTAAGCTTTCTCCTACACAACTGCATACTCCATATCATCTTAGTTGTTAAGCTATTAAGCTGTTAAATCTTAGCTGTTAATCCCGTTGGGCTGGGGATTGGACTAGAAGACCTCCAAAGTCCCTTCCAACCCTACGATTCTATGATTAAGTGGTTTGTGATGAAGCTCTAAGCATCTTCTCCCTTTCAAATGCACATCAACAGCCAATCTGCCTGAATCCAGTCAGCTTTTTGATTAGGGATCCTGAACTCTGGTAGAACGCATTTAGTAAAGCTACTAAGAGTAACTGAATCACCAAGACCTTCAAGGCAAGAACATCAAGGCAAAATCAAAATATATAGATTTATATCCTATTTCTACGGTCTTAGGGTTAAGTCCTAGGTAGGTTCCAGTGCCAGAAAGAATCTCTGCATAAGTTAATTTTCTGGGCAAAACTTACCACGTCCTACGTTGACAAAATCCGTGATGTTGGAGAAATAATTCAGCATCACCGAGTCCTCTTCTAAGCTTTTATACCATTCATGAAAGAGTCAGAAAGGCGATGCATTTTTTGTTCCCATGTCTCTAATTAGCTACTCCCACATCATTTCCCTCCGTGGAACACCCCAGTTGTTTTAAGGGTGATTTCACTCTTTGCAACCATCCTTCCCAATTTGCTAGTTTATCCAGCCACCTCGTAGGTGGGGACGTTCATCTGGAACTTGCTATAGTTCAGCTCTTCCCAAAATGGAAATGAGTCAGAACTGGAATTCTGCTGCCCATTTTACAGGTGGGAATTGGAACCCTTTCATGTGGTCAATGTTTTGAGGGAGGTGCCCTGCAAAGTTCATCTGTTGCATAGGGCACAGGGAACTTTGACACATTTTTGAAAGACATATGTCCCAAATATTGGAGGAATCAAAGGGTGAGCTATCATTTTGCGGGTCAGCATCTACCTGGCCTGCAAAGATCTGAGCTTCAACATCCTTTCAGGATCTCCAAGCTAGGCTTCAAAAGAATATTCCCTGAAAAGTAGATGTTGCCAATTGCCAGACTGAGCTTCTTGGATTTCAAGCAGCTCCAGAAGGCAAATGTCTTTCACATCAGTCTCAGACAAACCAAGTTTCTTAGCATTTGTTGGGTGTGCTGAAAATTTCTCCTCTTCTTTCCACTCCAAGAAGTGACACTCAAGTTGACAGAAAGCTAATAGCTTGAAGAATGGGATTGACTTCCATCTGAATACCATTTTTATTGATGGCATGGGGGTCATGTTCTAATTTTGGTAATGAGGTAGCTACAGGTAGGTCAAAAGAATACTACAATCACCTCAAAGGGTTTTATTATCAAAGTCCAACCTTCAACAACAGGAAAAATGAGAGAATCCTGGACTTACTTCATTCAGAAAGAGTCTGGAAGGGAGACTGAGGAGAACATGAGAAAGTTCACATCAAGAATGATGTGGAAAATGTGGATCAAAAAACGCTTTGTGTCCCTTTTCATAAAATCTAGAGCTAGGGCCAGCCATTGAAGTTAAATGCAGAGGACTCCAAAACTAATCTGAATCCCAATTTATGTGACCACAGAGCAAACCAAACAGCCCTCACTGCCTGGGGTAGTAGACATTATTTCATAAAATGTGTTTAAGCAAAGGCTGGACAATCATCTACCTGGAATGTCTGGATCCGGTTCCTGTGCTGGATGGGTGGGCTTTTAATTTCAGAACTCTACGATTGTATCTCAGTAGAATACAACTTATTTCTGGAAGACAGAAAAATTAAATATTACCGATCTGAAAGCAAGGTTGGAAGATGTGCGACACCAAACACTACATTGAAGAGATCTTTGGCCTGATCAACTGAAGGGATCGTCCCAACCAGGAAGGGAGATCAATTAAGGAAGCTTCAACGTGATCAAAGGAAGAAAAGAAGGAACATGGGAGGACCTTCATCCATGCCGCCAAGTTCAACTCAAAAACACAGCCAGAAAAAAACTCAGGAAATGACCTTTTTTTCCAATGTTCCAGAAGTTTTGACTCAGCCTCAACAATAACAAAAAAAAAAATCCTTGTGGAATTTTTTGGGCCTCGTAGCAATTTCAAGAGGACCGTCCCCACCTCTGGAGTAAACCACCGTAAAATTACAAAGGAGGAGATTAAGTGCCCATTTACCAAGAGTGAAATCACTCCTTGAAAAAACAGAGGAGTGACATGAAGAAACATCACGTTAACAGTTTATTAAAACTCTCCGAGAGGACCATGTATAAAAATCCACAGTTCACAGAGGAAAATGCCAGATTTTCTTGACACGGAGAAGCTCACGTTAACAACTTTCCACTGCCGGTAAGTTTCGCTGAGATGTTTTAAGCTTTGAAAACTCTTGGGGCATCTTCTCCTAACTTTTCTTTCTAAATTAAATCTTTTGATGTTTTGCGCTTACGAAGGAGCTAGAACATCCAAGTGTCCCCTGGTCACTTCTCTGAATTGGAGCAGTGATTTAGGCAAGTGACAAAGTGCTTTAGAAAGAGAAGGGAAATAGTTTTGGTTTCAATTAACATAAACCAATTTTATTTTAAGATCAATTTTTGAATAACCAAGGCGTATACTTTCCAATATTGATCACCAACAAGTGCACTATGGGAAACCAGAACAATAGCTTTCACATCTGTCTTTCCTGCTTGCTTTTACTTAATGGGTTTACTTTGTTACTGTTGGTGTACTCTTCTGGCACCCTGTGATGCATTTATTATATGTTGGGTGGTCCTCATCATTTCTTAAGTTACTACGGGGATAGGACATCTAACCATGGTGAGATTTACATTTTATTGATGGTCTGTAATGCTTGCCCTCTCCTTCCTAATCTGTTGGCTTAGCTCCCATCCCTTCAGTCCAGCAAAGATGGCTTCTGGATGGAACCCTTGTTGTGCCAGCTGTCCTCCCTTGACTGTGACCATCCAGCCCCCACCTTACACCGTGAACATCCCTGGGCCTTCTCTCTACTGTGCTGACCAACCGCTTTGCATCGAGCAATGCAACCCTTGTGTTCCCATTCAACCCATCAGCCATGGAGGGTACAGCTTGCTCTCCTCCAGTGCAGTATCTGACTTCAGCTCCTCGAGTCAGAAGTCCCTGAGAAGCCAACGATTTTAAACCCAGGAACGCCATTCTTCTCAAGGATGACATAAGATGACCTTCAAAGCCATCCAGGGTTTCTAGAAATGCATGCCCAATCTTTGCTTCCATGCTTTCATTGCTCATTAATGTCCAGATCGCCTCTCTTCAACATGGAACTGTGATCCAACCACAGGTGGAACCTCATGAGCCAAAGAGATGCTGCTTTTTGAGACTGTTTTTGTCCTCTATCAATGTCCTGAAAGAATGGTCTTGTTCTATAACCCCAATGCTTGTAGAAGAAAATGAATGGTCAGTCCATATTAATGGGAGGCCAGATCATCACACCCAATTTTTTCACTCATAGAAGTGCTTGTACACTTGAAAAAGATGGTTAAATCCAACCTGAGATTGACATCATTTCTCAGTAGTGTTTGACCTCTGATGGAGCTGATCCTCCTTATCGTGACATGCAGTGCTTTCTAGCTGTGAAATGTTACTTTCTGACTCAGCCATTATGCCCATCATTCCATGTTGGTGTGGAATTTTTCAGCATGACCTGGATTCTCAAAAAAATAAGTAAGTTCTCATGGCTTCTTCATCTAAATAAATTTCTTATTGCATCAAACCTTGCTTCCTGGCATTGACATGTCCTCTCCTAAACATTTGCATTCAAAATGGGCTTTCCCCAGACAAAGGGGAAGCCAAGAAGCTGAAAATGAAGCTCAATGTAATCTTGCTAAATCACGCGTGGGGTCTGTGTCAGGTACCCAACTCTACCCCCAAACATATCTCAAATTCTTATCAGATCCATGTGGAAGGCAAGCCCAAGCAAAGCTTTATTTTTAATGTCAAGGGCAACATTTCTAAGAGGTGAAGTTGTATGCTGGAGGCAGGTGGAGGTAAACTAACAGAAAAGAACATTAAACTAACATGGAGTGGAGTTAACCATGGGTGGGGCCAGCAATTGACACAGCTGACCCAACTTGAGAAGCTCCCTGGATTTGTAAGCTTCACACCTGACCCAGTAAAGGATCAATCATAGGAAAATGTCCTCAAGGTTTAGGGGACCAAGGGAAGGATCCCCAATTAGGATCTCCTCAGCAGCACAGGATAGCCTATTAGGGTGCCTGATGGACCTTATGGAGTAATTTTTGGTACAACTGGAAACATTAGAGATCCAGGACCAGAATGGTCTCTGATGGGAATCATGGTTGAATGCAGCTTGGTCAGCCCAAGTTGAACCCCAATTGGCTCTAGGTTGGAGAACATCTTTGGAACCATGTTACCTGGTGGACATCTTCCTATGTTGATGGGTCCCTAGGAAATAGGTGTAGCAGACTCCAGATGTGTTTTCCTGAAATGTCCCCAAGCAGTGGTGTGAAATTTAGGGTAGCTATCTCTGAAAGAGGAGGTTCTATCAAGGTCAATTGTCTTTGAGAAACCCATTGCTTTCCAGGACAATCATCATAGCCAAGTCTTCTCTCAAACCATGTTCTACAAGGACCACTAGGGGGCACCATTTGACCAGAAATAGGCAACCTGTGGCTGCTGAAAAAGGTAGAAAATTAATCTTCCTGCATATGAAATTAAGAACGGGAGACAAGATCAGGGGATCCTGATTTAGAGAGAACCCTTCCCATTCCCCCAGTTCTTTAAGAACAGCTGCAATAAAATAACTCTTTGCTCTTCAAAAAAAAAAAATGCTGATCAGATCAATACTTCCAGTGAAGTGATGAACAGATTGGGGGGAGGGGGGGGGGTTGGAAAAGAAAACATGAATTTCATTGCTTAAAACACATTCCAGGGTTCCACGTCTTTTTCAGAGGATACAAATTCACAGCCACACTAAAACAAGATTTTCTTAACCAGGGTCTGTTAGGCCACCCCTGGCAGGGTTTATCCTCCACGCAACCAAACAAATCATGATTTACAACCACAATGCCTGTGTTCCCACACTGGTGCCACGCCCCCGCCCCTTTCCAAAAAAGGACATTATGGTTTCGTGCAGTGGTTAAATCCAGTCTTGAAACTTACAACCGTCCAAGTAGCCAGGAATCTGTCCGACCCAGGCCAAATGGAGAAGGCTGAAGTTTGCTCAACCCCATGCTAGTTTAATCAGTTTCTGTTGTCGTTGTTTTAACAAAAATCACAGCCGCTTGTCATAACCTGACAAGTTTATTCTGGAAGTGTAAACTTTTCCTTTTAATACCAAAAGAATTTTTTGGAGGCATCATGTTGGGCTTGCTATAACCCTCCAGAATGTTTCTTCTGCTTCTCCATTTAGCCAAGCTTTTGGGTTCGTCTGGCGGTTTCCCATCCATATCCTAACCGAGTCCAACTAACTTAGCTTGTTTAGATCAACAAAATGCTGCCACTTACCTTACAAGAACAAACAGTGACGAATGAAGGGGGTGAATGTTTTCCTGGTGATGTCATCACAGGTGTGACCCCCATCCTGCACACACTCAAGCTTTCCACAAAGTCTGACACAATCTTCTTGTTTATTGCTTCGATGTTGTGGGGCTATGGCAACTAACCTTGGCAGAGAGGTGATAAGTATCTGGTTGTAGAAGCTGATATAGTCGCCTTTCCACAGGATCGTAAATCAACTCAACAGTCATTGGTGTTTTTTTATTGTTTTAATCTCCCTTGCATTTAGAAGAAGGCAATGTGGGCGGGCAGAGAAACCACAAAATTATTGTCTGAGAAATCCTCTGGCAAGGGGTGGGGCATGAAGGAAGTCACCAACTCAGCAGATCCAATTCCAGATCTAATTCTCAACCCGAGACCCTCCAGAGACAAAGGAGCTCAAAGCCCACCTCCTGGGAATTGGGATGTTCATCAGGGACCCTAGTCTGGGAAGAAGCCTTAGGATCCCACCTCTGTCCGGAGAAGAATCTGAGTTCAAGCAACCCCAGCAGATAATGGTCTAGACACCACTTGGTCACATCCAGTGGAATGAAGTCGCTTGGTTCCCCTTTCAAACTACTCTTACGGATAGAAGGATTTTCCAACCTGCCATCAGAATCTGTCTTCCTGTAATTAAATCCATTCATGTCTTCCTCTCAGCAACAAGAGGAGGAATAGGTTTTAACAGGGGTGTGCAAAATTTACCAAATGGGGAATGGAATGTTCTGGAAAACTCTGGAAACTTCTGCTCCTCCTCAGGACCATACCATTTTTTTGTGGGGGGTGGTTCCAGAAATAAATTCTCTGAACTGGAAATGGTTTTGAGGTGTCCCAGATACGATGTTCCAAATAAAAGTGGTCTGTTTCAGGGAAGGACCACTCCTGGACCACCTTGAAGCACTTCTATTTACTTCTGGAAACCGCCGAACTGCTCCAACTCCAGAATAGCAAGGTCCATAGGAAGTTTGACTTGGTCCACCTGGGCAAAGGGATGTTCTTCTGGAGTTCTCCAGAAGGCTCCATTTCCAGACTGGATAGTTCTCCACTTTAATCTTGACCTTCTTCTACATAACATCCTTCCAGATATTTGAAGAGCGCTATCGTCTCTCTTAGTTTTTAGTTTCTCATCCTTACTGCCCCTCCACACTTCTTCTGGCTTGTCTGGATCCCTCTTAAAACATCCATGGTGCCCAGAATCAGTCACAATATTCAAAATGGATTCTGACCAATCTAGAATAACATGGAAGCTTCTTGCTATATTGAAGTTAGCTCAGATTATGAGATACGAATGAGCCTGAAATTGAATTCCATCCAAATAAGCTCATAGCTAAACTGAAATGTCAACCACTCAACGTTTTTATGCGATCCTTCTATGCCTTAAGTCAAAGAGGAACAACCACAATTTTTAGCTGGGTACTGCCACACGGGCACATATTGCTCTAATTAAACAAGTACTTACGGATTTCCATTGGTTACAAAGGTGTGTGTACCTCAAAATGCAGCTATCTAAGAAAGTTATGTACAAAAAGGTGTAAATTAAGGACAGATCATCTGACCTTTGTTAGGTCAGATAGGACCTCTATCATTGTCAGCTCTGCAAACTCAGTCTGTTGGATTAACAGATGCTTCAGTGAATTGTATAAATGCAGAAAATGGATTAATTCAGCAACTGGGTTTAAGTACATTATGTGAATGTAACCTGAGAGAAGAATGTATGTTATGGGAATATTGAGGGTCCTTCCTTCCTTCCTTCCTTCCTTCCTTCCTTCCTTCCTTCCTTCCTTCCTTCCTTCCTTCCTTCCTTCCTTCCTTCCTTCCTTCCTTCCTTCTCTTACTTGGTGCAGAAATGTAGTGAAATGCACAAATAATCCTATGGATATGGTACACTAGCCCAAAATTCATGACCAGAAATTGGAAAGGGTGGAGTGCGAATGATTGAAGCAAGAGAATTTCCACATCCCTGGCAGGTAATGATCAAGATTACTTTTCCTAAGCATGATCCTTAACATCATTTCTCAGCACTTATCTGAGTTTTGCTTTGGGACCAGTCCACTTATCAATCATATAGTTACAAAGGGAGCATGTAAATCAAAGTAACACCGCTTCTTTGCATTGGAAATTGTCCCTCAACCTGGTTTTCCTTTCCTCTCCCATGTTACACCAGTGTTTTGCATCCACAAAGTTGATTTGATCTGCATTCCATTGGGATAAGGGAATGTTTAAGGTCTGGGTTTTGAATTACTACAAAGTTTCTGGTTGCTCCAACCCTGTAGAGACGTCTCTCTTCTCTTGGAAGATGCCCACCTCTTTCCAGAAGGATTGGCATTTAGAGAATGACATTGCAATCATAAGATAATGTAGTAGTAATGATGATTGGTGATGTTTATTTGAGTCTCCATGACACCAGTCCTTCCATAAACACAAACATCTATCTCAGTTGGCCCAGAGAGAAGAAAAGGTTGCACCATCTCTGGGTTAGGATCCTTGGCTGAATGGTAGCACCCCACCCTCCTTTGAATTCCAAGGACTCATGGTGTCACTAACCCAAACAATAGCTCAGCTAGTTAGCCTGTATTTATCTGTATTGTCTGGAAGGTCTCTCTCTTCTGATGAAGAGGAACTAGATTCTTAATCCATGTTGCTCAACTGTAGTTTATACATCCTGCCTTCAGTTGATAGGTGGGGAAGTTCAGAAGTTCTGGAGGGTGCTAGGGACAAATGGTTTGATTCAGTTGCCGACCCTTTTCCATCATCTTCTTCTGAAAAGATTTCAAAAAGACCTTTGAAGTGGAAATCCAAAGATTAAATTATGGTTCTTCTCCTTAGAAAACATGACATCTATTCTTATGCTGTGGTCTACCTGCCAGAAAGTGACATAGTGGATGGAAGTAGGGAGAAGAACCCCCAAACTAGGTGGTTTGGAAGTGGAAAGAGTTTTACTTCAAGGTCATCACAAAGAGCTATAGAATTGTGGATTTTGGTGGGGAGGAAGTGGGATTGAAGCAGGAGAGATTTTGGCTGAATCACTCCTGTTTAGAGACCTATATGTCTATGTCCAAACAATGCCTTCATAAACTTTCCAGGTACAAGAGTAAAACAAGACCTGTTGAAAGAAGGGAAGACATGTCATGTTTTGGAACTAGAGTGTGGGGATTCATAGCTAAAAGAAAGCATGGGGCTGGGAATTTGAAGAGGAAGCAAGTTCTTTTAAGGACACCTCCATCTTGGTATCCTCCAGATGTGCTGGATTTTTGATCTCATAAATCTTTGTTCACCTGTGGTGGTGCATTATGCAAATGAAAGTACATTACATCTGAAGGCAACCAAGTTGGAAAAAATTGCTTAAGTAGAATGAACTGTGCCAACCCAGAAGTTGCAGTTTAAGTTTGAGGTCCTCAAAAATCCTCATCAGGACAAGGTCATGAACCGGTTTATGGAAGTACAGGATGAACTAATCCACTAGCAGGAAATACAATCTGGGAAAGTGCACTTCTGGTAGAATTCCATTGCTATGCTAATTGTTCACTCAGCTTCAATTTCTTCTTAACTTCAGTCTTGACCAATTTCCTCTATAGTCATCTGTCTTCAAAACGATCTGTAGTTCTTACTGCAACTGAATGGGTTGTATGATGGAACACTCTCAGCCTAGAAGGTGGAATATCTGAAACTAGGTAACACCCAATGATCCAGCAATCCAAACTGGTTAGTGGTGTCAAATCCCCCATGGTTAGCCTTATGCAATCTTGACAACTAATCTGAGCATCAGAAGGAGAGTGTCAAGTCCACAATGTCCAACTCCCAGTTCTGAAGCATTCTCACACAACCAGGCTTGGTTCAGAAAAATACTTCTTTATTACGTGGTACATGTAGCTTGTAAACAGAACATTGCTAAAACTAAAGCCTTGGGGAAACTTCCCTCTATTTATCCCCCCTCCCCTTATTGCCTGGCGTCTCGATTCTTCTCCACCTGGTGAGGATCTCTTTCCTTCCTCCCCTTGTACCGGAGCCCCTTCCTGGCTCTTTGGGCCCCAGCTGCCTTGCCGGCAATCAAGCCAGTCTAAATTGCCCATATATGGTTAAGCTGCTTCCCAGCTCCCATTAACAGCAACCCCCCTCCTCCTTAGTTACAAGTGGCAGAAACAAATCACCCCAACTCCCAACGAATGCAATATAATGGAAAACAACAACAGTTGGGTGATGCAGGTTCTGACAGAGAGCCCTAAGAAAAAAATTGTGGAAGTGTATCTGAAAAAAAGATTATGGAGAAGCATTGGACAACAGTTGGATATACAACCAAGAATTTTCAATTCACCCATCCCAATTAGGGCTTTCAGCAGAATGGGAGAACTATCTCTCTTCAGATGGTGTGGAATTTCAGTTCCAACATCCCCATACAAGGTGATAGGAACTTTGATATAATAAGTTCTTGAAGGTCCAAGATAGACCATCTATGATCTAGAAGATCCCTGCTATGCCATTCTTGTACATTCTTTATTCTGGAAATAACGGGACAACAAATTCGTCAATTTCTAAAAACAATGGCATACACCCATCCTATCCCCCAGTTGTAAAAATGCAACTCCTTCATACCTAATTCTGTGGGCTGCAAAGAACAGCAGAAGTGACTAGAACATTGGAGAGCAACTGTGAAGATTTGATATACTTTCCCAGATGCTGTGAAGAAACCACTAACTCTTCTGACTGCCCTAATCTGGTGCAAATTGCAAGCTGCTTCATGCACAAGACTTGAATTGGGATTAATGACTTCCCAGTTTATGAGTGTTGTTTATATACACTCATAAACAAGTGTGAAAATTCTACTCAATATTCCAACTCTGTTCGAAAGATAGTCCTTCTACTGTTGCTCTGGCCCTCACCGCCTTCTTCACACTTCACAGTCCCCATTTTCTTCCCTTGCGTCAACCCCACTAGGTAGACCAGACTATGAAATCACACATAGATTAAAACTACTTTTATTGAGATTGACTTTAATAACAGAGTCTTGCAAATGTGATTGTGCTGGACCACCTCCTCCTCCTCCTCCTTATAGTTCGGTGAATCAGAGAAGTGTCTGTCTGAGCCACTTCTGAACATTATCTGGATATTCTGGGCTTAAAAAATGTTTCAGCCCCTTTTTGCCTAGCCTGCATATCTCCACTGAGGTCATCTTCTTTATTCTCTACATCTAGCTTGGATATGAATTCAAACTCTACATTTTAATAAGAATTACATATGGTGAAGTGGGCATGCTATGGTCCTCCCAGTGTTGTTAAAGTACTATAATATTTGATGTACTGATTGGAGCCCATGAATTAGGACTCAACCACAGTCTGCTTCAAGCATTTCTTGGAGGACCAATGACGGTCTTTCTTTATCAGGAAGCCTCATTCGCCAACCTTAAAATTGGCCAGAAGTTCAAAGGAGCTCCCATTTCCCCTTCCAAATGCTCTTTCTCGCTCTTTGAAATTGCTAAGCCTTCCCTTCTATTGCATTAAGGTTTAGACCTCAGTGTTGATCAATAAGCAAATGAGTCAGAGCTTTGTGGAGCCAGATAATTGATGCCAAGTGATGACATCTCGTTATGTTCTGGGGTGGGTATTTATTTTATCACGTTCTCATTAAATTTTCCAACAAGGTAGGGTTTGTAGATACCAAACATCTTGCTCTTCCTGGCACAATATCTCAGAGATAGAATCAGAGAATTAGGAGGCTTCTCATGCTAACCTTGCTATTGAAACTTCCTTTGGAAGTCACCGGCAAAGAGATGCCACCACGACCTCATCACCACAACCATCACGTCACCATCAACCTAGCCTACCATTAATCAAAAAGAGAAATAGAGTTGAATCCTTGGTTTGAATTCAATGGTGTAGTTATGGGTGAACCACAACTTAAAGAAAACTGGGGCATATTTCATAGATGATTGTCTTTTCAGAGTTTGCACCATTGCTTAGCTAGGAGCCATAGCTGTTGATATGGTGATAACTTGGTATTCATTCATTCATTCATTCATTCATTCATTCATTCATTCATTCATTCATTCTGGACCTTTCTGGTTTATGATCTCACCTAACATTCTGTTTCTTACATAATAGTGATATCATTTTTGGACTTCAGCCTATGTCCCTAAATCAACATGAACTACAAAGCCAATCTCTTCTAGGGGCTGATGATTGGCACATCTTGTCCAGAACTGTCTGATCTGCAATTCTCCAGGATCTCAGCCAAGACCTGTCTCAGCATTTATGACTATGAGATTTTTTGAGTTACAAGCTAGGTGGAGAACTCAAAAATGTAAAATCTAAAAGAATTTTCTACTGGAGATGTTAAAGAGTGAGCAATGCTCTTCCCACATGTAATCCTGATTTCTAGCCACTGAACTAGGTTCCTTATCGCCCCAGAATTCCCCTTTCACCTGGATAATTCCCCTTTCACCTGGATAATCTTTCAAGACTATTCTTGAAGGATTATCCAGGTGAAAGGGGAATTATCCAGGTGAAAGAGGAATTCTGGGGCAATAGGGAACCTGGTTCAGTATTTGATGCCAACAGTGTGTCCTACCTCCAAGTCAATGGGTTGTACCGTATCCTGCTCCGTGATTGACCTATCAACTAATCTTCTCCTTGTGAGGTCTTTTGTGGGAACTTCAAGGAGGAACAATGAGCTTTGACATCACATGGGCTGTTTCACTTACCTGTTGCACATAATACAAACATGAAACTGTATGGAATATACAGCCCCAGAAATGTCATGATGAGAGAAGGAACAGGGTATTCTTGGGAAATAGATGGTTTATTTATGACGTTTCATCAAAGAAAATAAATTTGAGAGGTGTATGTGCATTGCTTGGTGGAGGAATGTACAGAAGATCCAGACTAAGTTCATGGCATCTTCAATAAATATAAACTTGGAGAAATATCAATCCCAGCATTGGGCTAGAACATACATACCATGTTAAATTGAGGGTCATATCTCAATTTATTTTATTTGGAGGGCCCCCCAAACGAACCTGTTGGGAGTAAGAAATCTCAAGATCAGATTATTTTTCTACCCAATCCCACCTTAATCAAGTTGCTTGAAGCACCAATTGCCGATTTTGATTTAAGCCATGTTTAGGCTCACATGAGAGAAGAACAGGGCGCTTTCTCAACATCAGTCTAGTGACATCTCTCAAGAATACAGTCACAAGGTTGTGCTTCTTTAAGAATTCCTGAAAATTTTGGCAAATCTAGATGATCCTGCTTGAGCCTTCAGGAATTTCGAAGGATGCTAAAGAGTTTGAGAAGATTATCAAAGTGATCCCTCAATGGTGAAAAGGGAAGGAAGGTGAGCAATGGAGGGGTTGTGATTCTTCTTTGCAGCAAGGTGGTTGGGTACCCACATGGCACTAAGCCATAGCTTGTTGAAGGAGCCATTATTGGTAGTTTGCACAGGGCACAATGCTAAAGCCAAGTCACATAACAACTCAATGCAATGTCTGAATCCAGTTGTTGTAACTTAATTCCAAACCATCCCCTATAGGCTGGGGGCTTCTCAGTTCTCCCTTTAAACTAGATTTGGGAATTAGGTCTGGGGGCCTGGGAATTTTTTTAAATTTATTTTATTGAGCAAAAGCACCAAGACCATACAGATCCCTCCACGTCTGTTTTAAACATTCTAATCCTTCTTGAGATAAAATTGCTTAATAAAGAAGTGATTAAGCAGAATTCCCTTGATTATTTGCCATCCTGTATTTTAGGGCGGGAGAGAAAGTGTTTCTCCTGATTTGATTGCTTTTTTTTAATTATTATTATTTCGATTCACATTTTTAAATCACTCCTCTTTCCTTTTTTAAAAAGTCTGGTGTCTTACAAAGAGAACGAAGTTGAGCAGTGAAAACACTCTAACGTCCTACAACTTTTCAACAGACCCAAAGCCTTTTGATCTCGTCTGTGGGGTGAGATCCAGAAGAGCGATCCACAGAGGAATTTGTTGCATGAACCCAGGAAATGGGGTGAATTCCCCATCACGAGCTTTACTTAGCAAGGGGTAAGGTTGTCGTGTGAAAGCAGAAACAACGTGCAGATCACAGCACATGAGAATTGATTCATCTGAGCGTTGTTGACCACTACACTTCACCACTTGGCCTATAGGCTTTTTGCACCAAGAATGATTCTCCTGTGAATTGGTCAGATGAAACAAAATGTTGTTTTTCTTTAAATCCATCGGGCCCAGCAATCTTTACCGATGGATGACCTAGTTCTAAAGCATTGGTGGAATGTTAATGCATTATTTTTGCTGATAGAGCCATAAACTTTTAAAAATCCATCCGTAGGGCGTAGCGTACATCAGCCACCTTGCATTGAGATGAGAAAACCTAATTGTCACTCAATTGGGTGGATCAATTGTTTTGTTACACACCAGTTAGTAATCAGCATCTGGGAGGGGAATTATTTGCAACAAATCAAGGAGTCTCCCTTGTGACATTGAATTGGGAAATTCATTCCGGGTGTCTCACCGCTGGAGGCTATGCAGCTGAGAATATAAAAAGCTGGTTCCTTGGGGAACCTCTCAGAACACTTCACTTCTCACTTCTCTCCTGCTGAGAACCGGTAAGTTCCTACAAGGTTTCTTTGCGAGGGTGTAGAGGGATTCTGCAAAGGACTTCAACTTAAGAGGAGTCTTTTACCACAGGTTGACTTGGGAATGCATGCTTAAGAGAGAGGGTTGTCTTAATGTCCTTGCTTCCCAATGGGGATGGAGATGGAGCTCTGCAAGCTGAGAGCCAGGAGATATGGAAACCAAGCTTCTGAAAATTGCAGAAGGAAGATAGGAACCAAGCTAGCAATCACCAGGAGAGGTTTCAAAAGCAGGGGTGCTTCCAAAAACACAAATGAAGTTTCAAGGGGGGAGAATGTTTTAGGACTGGGAGCAAGGGGGATTGAATCCAACTCTGCTCAAGACTTAGCCTAGTTGCCATTATCCTTGAGTGTAGCATGGGTCTTCTCCCCAGCGAAGGAAAACCATTCACCTCTTCCTCTTCCCCAGGATCCAATATCTTCCAGGGACAGGCGTAGCAATTCTCCAGTCCTAGGAATGGAGATGACCTATAACTTTGTAAACTCCTGCCTGTTTGATGCATACAGGTGCACCTGGATCCCCAATCTCTTTTTTTAAGAAGCCAGAGAAAATCTGCATGTCTTGTCTTGCACAGTTTTTTAAGACCTGCATAGTGATTTCATGCAACCGTTCAAAACCAATGTGATTTTGGACTCTACCATTCTCCAAAACAAGAATTTGCATTTGAATCCCAGCCTTTATAAGTATCTGTTTTTTTAGAGAGAGAGAGAGAGAGATGGGTATTATTTTTGCACTCCAGCAACATGCGCAGTCCGTAAAGATAAACTTTTCTCCTCTAATCATTTTTCATGTAATATATATTGTGATAGAACAAATATCTATTATAGAGCAATGGGCACTATTTCTACACTGCATAAACAGATGCAATATATAAATATAACATTTTATAAAACATTTTATCATGTTATACATATTTTATATGAGACATTATACTCAATACATGTAAAGAAATGTGTAGTATGTGCACATTACATAAATATACGCAGGGTATAAAACAACCTTTTATAAAATCCTATTTTCTAATGCAATATATTTTATGAGATTATGTATCTGGTAATGCATGCAATAGATAAATATAACACTGTATACAATATTTTATCATGTCATATATATTTTATACTAGATATGATTAGAGTCAATACATATTGTAGAGAGAAGTTTATTATTTATATACCACATAAATATATGCAGGGTATAAAATAACCTTTAATTAATATGGCGTGTTCTAATGCAATAATATTATACACCTGGTAATATAATAAATATATATTACAAAGAGACATGCACTAGTTTGTACAGTACTTTGTCATGTAATATCTTGCATGATATATTAAATTATTATATAATTATTGTATACATTAGAGAACAATTTGTATTATTCACGCATTCCCCCTCATATCTGATCATCCACTGCCCTTTTCTAAATTTTAAAGTTTTTTTAATTACCTTTGGTACTTTGCATTGTAATCAATATTTATTGGAGCACTATTACCCATACTCCCCCTTAAGGCCTTTCAATAGAACATTGAGGATTCATCCCCATCATTTCTGCTGATGATGTTCTTCTGATGTGATCCTAACATCTCATAACTTTTCCTTTGGGTCCCAATTCTTCTCATTTCAGCCCCTCTCTGAAATCTTAAGATGTCTGCCAACCGTTCATTCTGGCCCAACTGCTACGCTCAATGTCCAGCTTCAACGGTGACCATCCAGCCCCCACCCTTCGTCCTCACCATCCCGGGGCCCGCTCTCTACTGTCCTGACCAGCCTTTGGGCATCGATCAGTACAACCCCTGTGAGTACGGTGCATACCCTCTGCCCCTTGGAAGAGGTGGCAGCAACCTGACCAACTTCTACTCCCGAGGTTTGCCAAGCGGATCATTCAGCTCCACCACCTATCGGTCATCGAATTAACCTCCTGGGCATGAAGATGAAGTCCTCATCCATCAGTGGACTTTTTTTAGGTCATTCAGCTGAGCATTTACCACCATAGACCTGTCTCTTTCCACATTCACATCTTATCCATTCCTAACTTCTTTTCTCTGTATGTTTGACAAGCCGTCATACTCTGGTTACCCTTCCGTTTAATTCCCTAAGCAGAGAAAGGTCCTTCTGTACCTGTTAGGATTTGATTCCATAACTGTGTGAGAGGGGACCTTTACTGAGCTATGGAAGGCTGACAAGAGGAAAACCCTATTCTGGGGATGAAAGTGCAGTCAACGTTCATCTTGTGGAACATACTCCTGCTTGTCTGTGTTCATATTAAAATATCTCTAAGGTTGCATCCCAAAACTTTGTCTGTTTCTTTTATTAAGCAATTAAGAGAGACTTTTAGAGTTTCCAAAAATTCTGGGCACTAAATAGCATCTGGGAAGTCCTATTTAGCCAGTTCCCATATTTGAAACCCTTCCATCTCATTCTTGATTATGAAAAAAGGTGCGCTTTGGGTATTTTTTTTTAATGAACCAAATGAAACTCAGGTTACTCATAGGTGCTAGAAAATTCAGGAGGTTTAAAAATGGAGCAGGAGGGGCCCTAGTTCAACTCACAATCAAGGTTGAATACTCAGCCTTGAGATCTAAGAGCTAACGTGCCCCAAGCATTCTGCCAAGATGGACTCACCTGATTGTTTCCACTTCCTTCCAGATGGTTTCAGTTGCCCAAACTTTCCATCTTGATTGTCACAAAGAGTGCAATTTGGGATAAATCCATCTGAAAATAAAATGGAGTCCAAATGGTAGCTCATCCATAGCCTTAACCCATAACACCTCCCCAGGTTTTCAACCAAAATTCTGACCCACACCTTTCTGTAAAAGTTGGAGAGGGAAGCCGGTGTTCTGGTATTGAACACCACATGGGAAACTCCTACCACGAAGCCACATAAAAGCAAATATGTGTAGCTCAGGGTTGAACTGTGGAGTCCTTGGGGTTCTCTGAGCTTGGTTGTTTTCTTGCCAATGTTTCATAATAAAAAGGAAACAGAAGACCAGAACATCTCCTCACCAGCAATCATCACGCAGATAAGCAGAGATCAACACCAAAATTAGCACCAGAGATACAGTCAAGCAGTAAACAATACCCTAATCAAGGAACTACCAGGAGAGCAAACTCCACTCCATTCTAGCACTGATGCTAGCCGGGTAACGAAATGTTTGCAAGAAGACAACCAAGCTCAGAGAACCTTAAGCCACGTAACCCTGCAATGAGGACCTTTTGTGCCTCTGAACTATGTCTAGCCTATCTATATAAACCAGTTTATATCTGGAGTGTTTTAGATGGCACTTTCCTTGCATTTCCCACAATGTTCAACCAAAGCAATTAGAAGGGGGTAAAAAAATAAATCATCTTTTTTTTAAAATCTGGAAGGTTGAGAAGCCACAGGGAGCATGGGATAAATGAAAACCAGAAATTGAAGGATTGATCTGGGACATTATGAATGTATGAAAAGGTTAACACGGAACACAGCGATCTGGATCACACAACGTGCTTAAGCAAGTCGGCCATTAAGTCGGCCAACTCTCTTTACTGGCAGGACTGATTGACGTTTGGGGAATGCAACCCCCTGCCCACTTTCCCCAGGAAAGTCCTGAGATCCCATGAGCCCTTGCACCAGGAGAGTTCTGGCAAAGCTTCAAGATATCCCAATTTGGCTGGACAGGCTTCAGTAGGCATGGCTTGGTCACTTAGCCAATCAGCACTAGGAAGGGGTGTTCTATGCCACCAGTCTTGGCATTGAGTTCAAGAATAGGAAAGGCTGGGGCATGGGGGGGGGGGGGGAATCACCACTCTTCCCCTTGCACTCTTTGTCTAGGAAGACTGAGTAGGCAAAGTTTGGAAACTGTTCCACTTTTGACTAAGTTATGAAGTTTGCAAACATAACTGACCACCGAGTTGCATTTAACCCAAACAAACTCCAAGCTGTTTGCAAGCAAAATGAACCTTTTCTTATCCCACTGAATTATGGAATTCACCCCACCATTAATCTAATTAAGTGCCTTATGCAAACGGAGTCTCTACCTATATATAACAAGCGATCGCTATAATGCAATCATAGCCAGACATTTAACAAATGCCCTGTGACTTATTTGATAACAACTCAGCTTAAGATATCAACCCCTGTGCTGTTGCTACACAAACTATATTCACACTGCATAATACCTCAATGGAAAATAATATTTCAAAACCTGGGAACAAGTCAATGTGAGTCCAATGTATTACATTTAAACTAACCTTTTTTGACTTGGCTCATCTGCTGTCAGGCTCACAGCCATACAAATTTATATCATGTATTTCTTAAACCGCATTTGTCTCACGGTTTTGTGGTCTAGGAACCTGTTCCTTTTTTCCTTTGGGGTTGTTTCTTCAAAATCTAATCTCTCCACACTATACAATGGGAGAGCTTAAGCGTGGCTTTTTTTAAATGATTCAGCTTTCCAATGATAAAAATCTGTGGGCTACAGTGAGATTATTCTACACGACAAGCAGCAGTAAATGAATATTTAACATTTATGGAGGCACTGCTAATGAATTTGAGGGCAGTCAATGAGGTTTACGGCATTTGCTTGTTAGGCTACGAAGAATGAGAATATGTCATATCTTGAGGAAAGAATGGGCTTGAATAAAACGTTGTGTAGATGAAACTGCTGTTGCACAGATGTTACCGTAGCACCGTTTATCTGTTTTAATTATTTCTTTCCCGATTTGTCAGCCCAACTCCTTTTCAAACTGATGGAAGCAAGGAGAGATCAAAACAGAACTACTCCATTCTGGCAGATATAAAAGGCTATATTTTTAAAAAATAAAATCGTACAATAACACCATATATGCTACCAGTCGTGAAGGATGGAGTGAAGAAAAGTTTGCTCCACATTAGGAGAGTTGATCTGATTTTGTGTGTGTGTGTTTTTAAATAAAACTAGGCTGGCTTTCAAAATGCACGTTTCTCTGCGTTTCACAAAAGAAGCCTTCCAACGAAATAGACATTATACATTGTATATAATGTATATATAACGTGAAAATATACTTTACATTATAATATGCATCAAAGCATGATGCATTATAAAAAAACAGAGCATAACACTTTATATTGTACAAAGGTAAAAGCTAATAAGAAAAGAGGTAAAAACCAATAATATTACACAGTCTCCATGCAGCACCAGGAATGGTCATCAAGATAACCCAAAACCAAGACCATCCACTAAAAGAAGAGACAACAAGATCATAGAACTTCAAACCCTCCCAAAGATTCAGAAAAAAAGAGACCAGGAATGCAAGCAAAAGAGTTTGAACTTGATCAGTGGCAACTGGACTATGGAAGAAGAACCATGAAGCCCCCAGAAGCTCTCTCAAGTTTCTCCTCCTCTCTTCTCTCTTCAGCAGGAGAAACAAATCACAGCATATCTTGGGTTTCTTCATCTAGCTAAGTTGGTTGTTCATGAGTTCAGGAAACCCTGCCGTGAAACTTGCCCTTGCGATAAACCACATCACACCAACCATGATGAACTCAGATCATCTTGGGCATCTCAAGCCACAGTTCACCAGGTCAAAAGGATTCTCCCTCAAATAACAGCAGGACACGCCTGGCAACATCCCAGCAGATGAATGGGCTTGGATGTTATTTTCTCGCCTGCTTGTGCTCACCAAACCCTAGACTTCAATTGCCTTTCATCTCCTTCCCATTTTGGCAGGGTGAATCCTGTTGCGTGTCTCCCCAAAAATACAAGAAGCAGGGACGACAGCAGGCTATGAGCAGAAGATATAGTTAGGGGAGACATTTCCTGCTGCCAGCTTTTCTTGCAGCTCCCCTTAGTGGTGCCAACAACATCTGACACATTCATAACAAAAGCGCTTTGCATTAGCGATCTTCACATCATACATTGAACCTGGTATTAAGTCGCACCAAGCGTGCAGACAAAGAAGCAGAATTCAGTGCTGGGTTTCAGGAAGGATGGGAGGGAACATCTGTTGAGATTCCAACAAGCAACTTTTGGAGACCTTCTCTGGAATTCCCGAGGATGTTAAGAGTCAACATTGAGACCCACCAACTCTCTTATTTTGCCCTTCTGATGGGTCGGTTCAATGATCTGAAGGTATTAACATTTATCTGCACGTATAATGCTGTGTCCCACTGATGGTGTGTCCACAAAATATTGGTTTGAAGGGGGAAGGAACGCTTACTCTAGCTCCTGAGGACTCCTCCCTTCTAACTCCAGAACTCAAGGCAGTGTTGGTTATTTCTTTCCTCATCTTGATTCTTGTCATTGGGCAAACCACAGGAGAAACCTGATTGAACATGAGAGCGTGGTTGAGTCAGTTGGAAGGAAATAACCAGCAGGGTGTAACATCCACATATGATTAAGTTAAGATTTGCAAGACTCTTGGTTCATAAACAAAACGAGCAATTAATTCCTATAATTTGAGGTTTCTCCCACAAGGAAATTATCTGCTGGGAGGTATCGGACAAGATAGAAACTTAAGAAACATCTCTAAACTTGTTTTATCTTAGCTTTTCGTACGGTTTCCTCTAAGAAGAAATAATCACCAAATCGGAACATTTCATTTTCTTCAGCATTCAATGCTCTGAACTTAAAATGTTCTAGGTTCAGGAGGGGTGTTTTAAGCTGGGAGGAGAACAACATCTGGAGATGGTTTTGTGACTGTTTCAATGGCACGTCTAACTTTTTAAATATAAACAACTTTACCTTTTTTATACAATTGCGGATTTAATTAGGTTCAACTTTTTGAAAAGTGGACTGAACACAGTTCTTGCACCAAACGATTTTAATTGGGACAGAGTTGTGTTCTAAGATGGGTGGCCAGACATACCTTTTAAATAAATCAAATAAATATTGTACATGGAGAAGATGTTAAGGAAGGAAGGAGATAGAGGGAGTACCCCCAAACTTGATGGAATTCACAGAGATATAAAACCAGATTTTACAAGGTATTTAAAGACCAAAGGGCATTTAATCAATTTGCTTTCTTCCCTGTTCATTTTGCTTAACCTCAATATCTTTTCATGCCATTGGGAAAGTTGTTTGCAAATTTCTGCCATTTTTTACCTATGTAATTCTTGCCCACCCTTAATTTTAACTACAGTGTTCTCTGAAGTAGAAGAAAGAATCATGGGTGTCCGTAGGGGGGCATGACAAGGAATGTGGCATCACAGACTCATGACATCTTCACACTAATTAGATCATTCTCACCATTTGTTCGATGGCAAGGGTGACATTATGATGGCTTGTACCAGACACCTATGGAAACAATCTAAAATCCATCACCAAGGAATGCTTCTACTAAGAACAAACTGGCTTTGCTCAGCAAATGGTTAAATTATGGATAAATCAGCAAAACATAATGCTGGGATTAATCTCTAATGCCTCAAAGGGTGTGGACTGTCTACCAGATAAAGAAGATGCTATTGTGTACCATGGCTCATGAGATTAGGCAGGACAGGAACCCAGAAACAGATCTCCTGGTGACAGTGCCAACCCCATGGAACAAACTTCCCCCTGAGATCCAGATGAGCCCCATCTGGATCTCAGGAGCAGTGAAAACCCAACACTTTCTGTAAGCCTTTGAACCATAAAGACATGATCTTCTGTTGCACATCATGCTGATCTTCCTTCAATTTTAATGTTGTTGAATTGGTTGACTTTAAGAAGGTTTCCTTTACCATTTTATGCCATGTATCATTATTGCTGAGTTGGTTAAGTAGGTGGAGATGAATAAATAAGTATGGATCAATTCATCCAGCAGATGGATAGATAATGAAAATTGTCCCCACAGACTGATGACAGTGGCCACTTTAATGAGATTAAAAGAAGGGTCAAGAAGATTCATAGAAAATCAAGTTACTCTTGATTCTGTTTCCACCAGTATCCAAAGGTGTATTCCCCTGAATGTCACTGATGAATTATTAGATTAAGAGGGCAGTGTTTTACTTAAATCCCCACTGATGGACCTCCCAAAGATAGCTGGTTAGCCATTATGGAGGAGAAATATGGACATGTTTCATTTGATCTGTAACTCATTATACATAGTTATGAGAATCTGCTTCTCATTTTCCTTTCCCCTTCAAAAAGAATGAACCTGGTAGTGCCTCTGCTTTGGGTGAAGAACATCCAGATTTCAACCATAACTTCTTTGTGACTATCAACATTATTTTCTGGAAATGTATAGAGCCACTTTGAGTCAGTTACAACAATATGGACCCGAGAAATCCCAAGGATTTCTTGACATATGAAAGCTTCTTCTGTTCTTAAGTTGAAGGTCTTCACTTCAGGATGTCAGCAAAACTTAATATGGAAGATTACTGGCACCATATCTGCTTGCTGGTGGTATTCCTGCTTAAAGAGCAACTTTCTGATGATGAAGGAATGTCGCTTCTAAGAATAATTCCATTGGAAATGAGATTGGCCAACCCTGTGTGAGGAAACCATGCTGTTCAGCTGAATTTGGGAGATGATCATGAATTAATTATTCATAAATGTTTGGATGATCAAAGACAGGGAGCCATTGCTTTAAAGAAGTCTGGGGAGTTCCCCATGAAAATTTATCAACTCAGCATGATAACCACCCCACCACCCCAAATAGAATTCTTAAATATGCCCCAGGCTACCAGATGAATGGTATAAAAAGTTCATCTCCCAGAATTCCTTCCAGCTTCTCATCTCCTTCGAGAATTCAGGTAAGTACTTTCGGGTTCTGGGACAGCAAATACATCTTCTTGGTACATTTCTGTGTTAAGAGTAAGGAGAAGTTTGGTGATATCTCTTAGTATTCAACTGATTTAGTTCTTGTCATGTTCTAGTGATCCAACTGTCCTTTTCTTTATTGGAGAATAAATTGTGACCCCATTCCTTCCAGGAGCTCCTTGAATTTGATTTTAGTTTTAAAGGTAGGGAAATCCATCTAAGAGGTTTAATGATCTGGAGTTTCTTCTCTGGTTCTCCACAAGGAAGAGTAAAATCTTAGGATAAGAGCCCAGAATCAAAGAGTTGAAGAGGACATGACATTTGGACGACTTGGATTTATCAGGGTCTATTTATGAGCCACCAATGGTCATTCAACCTCTCCCACAAAGCTTTATCCCATTTCATCCCACTCTGTCTTTGACCTTCCATCCCCATTCCCACATATAAGGTCTAACCTGGCAACTCTATAGAAGGACTATGTGTTAGGAATATGTTGGCTTATTTGAAGAAAAAGAAGTTGAGATTTGCTGTCATGATGACATTGGAGGAAGGCTAACCCAAGCATGGGAAGTGGGAAAAGAGGTCTGTGGCGGTCCTTAGAAGGTGTTGGTCTACATAGATTGGGAAACCATAAAGGTTCTCAATAAATTAAAGGGAAAGAGGATAATGAATCATCACTGAACACTAGCTAAGTGTGTGTCCCCATAATGGTTTTCCAAGAGGGAACATTATGGTAGAAAACAGTGGATGCCATCATATTTATTTTGACAGTGTCCCTCAGATATGTGTGGTTCGTCAGAGGTTTCTAAGAGCTGAAAGACAGAGGTGATTCATAAATGCATGCCATCACTTGCTCTTGCTAGTCTACATAACTCAGAAGTACCTCATTTCCAGAAACAGTGAGGTGATGATAGGGGCTATGGTCCTCAGCTGGGAACATGCAGGTATCTTCTCCTCTCTTGTCATGTCTGCAGAATTTATTTCTAGGTGAAGTATCCCAAGTTTTCAAACTTCCCCAAAGTATGTACCTTGCCTCTATCAGATCATAAAGAGAATATGAGAAAAGATCTGGAAAAAATTAGACTCAAGGATTAGATGAGTGCAAAATGCCATGGTCCATCCCATTATCCCCTGAAATGCCATTCCCTCTGTCCCTAGGATCCAAAATTCCAAGGTCCATTCTAGATTTCTAGAACAAAAGCATCCACAGCCACTTCCTGTTTCCACAACCTTCCAAAAAAGGAAGTCATTCCTGCAACACTGTTTCAATCTGTGCTCATAGTGTTGAGAGGTCTGGATTCTTCATCAGGTCCAGCTAAGTCCTTCTAGACTGTGTCCAAGGAGCGACAGGCTAAGCCGCTGCACTGGTATATGATTAGGGTTAAGCATGGTTAGGTTTTGGGGTGGATGTGGGTGACTTAGTGTCTTCCCCTATTAAGCCCTATCTGACTCAGGGCCTGGGTATCTACAAGATCACCTATCTCCGATGGGTTCCATCCACCCCAACGGAATAACCAGAATGCCTGCTGAAGGTTGTCATCTATTGAGAAGTGTGATGGGAGGAGTTCCAATGGACAATCCTTGTGGAGGTGGTTCTTTAGATGTAAGGGTGTTTCCCACTCTCACAGCTTGTATAAACTTGGCCTTTGGGATGATTCATAATATAACACAATGTTTGGATGTTATTGTCTTTATTGTTGGCATTGGCTTCGTTGGCTGCTGGTCTTTCTGAACTGCCTGGAGTCCTCTAAGATTGAAGCGGTTGAGAAATTCCAACAATAAATACATCCAATGAAACCACAGCCCGTTCTGGAATTTTGCCATGCTATGCATTGCCCAAACTCTGAAAGAAAGCAAATCGGTCACCTGATTAAGCATGTATGGGGAGTGCAGTCCACCAGCGTGCATTTTAAAGATCCGAGTCTCACTGGGCATCACCCATTACAAATGCGGTGTCTCTCTTTGATTTCAGATCTGTTGCTCAACTTGAAAATGTCTACCAGCTACAACCCAGCAGACGTTTGTGCCTTCTCATGTCCTCCAACAATGGTGACAATCCAGCCACCTCCTTTCACCCTCACTATCCCAGGTCCTACCATCCACTGTCCTGACCAGCCCCTGCAGTTTCAACAACATAACCCATGTGTCTTCAACAAGGAGCACTCTCCCCTGCTCGCAAGTAGGAATTCCAGTTTTTACTCTCGAGCATTGCCAAGCGGTTCCTACACCTCTAGCATTTACCGTTACTAGACGCAAGGAAGAATTGCAACCATCTGAGCTTGTTTCGTGATCTTCCAGGAACCTGAAGGCCTACGGCAGCCAGATGCGCCAGCCCTGATCTGTGATTTTGTTCTGTTTGGAGCTTTTCTCGCAATAAGACGCCCACTTCATGTTTATCCCCTGCTTACAGAGCCTTTCTGATTTTCTTTCTTGGTACTGCTCAGAATAAACAGGGGTGATTGAACAGAGAACCTTTGCATGAAGTTCTTACCATGTAAACTCTGAATGTTAAAATCCAGAATGAACCATTCTGGGGAACCTTGTATAAGATCCAACTTTGTGAGATCTAACCTCTCCTTTTCAGTTACTTAAATACTGGGGTTTAACATCAATGTTCCCTCACTCCCAAGACATTTAAATTGCCAGTGCAAATAAATATGTAAATTGTGTAATACTAGTAATACTACACACGCACTTCACTAGATAAATCTGACCTGCCGAACAAATCTTTTCCAGCTTACGTGGTGATGGAATTCCACCACTCCTTCTTGCATGAGGAGGTCCCAGTCAGGGCATGTCGTTCATGGACAGAAGGCCTGGGATATTAATGCCCCAATTTTCTGGATTTGGGGTTCAGCTGGCATCCTATTAAACCAGCTCAGTCATGGGCCAAGTCAAAAATTAACTTGGTTTCGATTGGCTATGCCTTCAGAGCTTTCTGGAAGAGATTGAACAGGACTGTATCATGTAGATCTGAAGCTTGGCTGGACCTTTAGCTAGAAATACTAGGAAGTTTCTCATTTGCACATGCTTCAATTGCACTGTTCCACATGTACACAAAAGATGCGTTCCCCCCACTGCACAAAACCATGTTTGTTTTTTAACCTTAGCTTATGGCATATACCATAATTGCTTGGATTCCCAAAACAGATTGCATTACGAAGCATGGATTATAAGCCATCTGCTAAACTGATGCCAGAGCATCCAGGATCCATTCGAGGAGAAAACAAGCAAACTCAGCTTTGAATGTCTGAGTTTGGGAAAATCCTGACACATCATCAAGAATCTCTTTGGACAATCACAAAGGCATTTACCAGGGGTGTATCTGCCAATATTTAACCCTACTTTGAAAAGCACACTGCTTTATAAATGACACAGGGTTGAAAAATGCCTTGAACGCTCATTTGTCGCAGCTTGTTAAAGACATCCTAGTCAAACCCTTTGGAAATATGGCCAATTTCAACCAAAGACAGCTGAGAAAGTCCCCCGTTACCTACCATTGCTGGCTTAAATGTTGCATTTCAATGTGGGTTAGCCAGGAAATAATTATAATTAAATGCTCATCAACTCAAGAATACACACGTAGCTCTCTAATCAGTTATGGGCCCAGCAGATCATGTTACAGTTCCCCTCCAAAACGGTTGGCTCATTAATTTCGTTCCAGAGAAGGGAAGAGTGGAATAAAATGTGGCTTGGCTCACGTCTAGATTTACCCAAATGACTTATTTAATTGTTGGCTTCCCTCCCACGTTACACCAGTGCTGCAACGTTGTTCTGAGCTGTCTAAATATAGGACCACAGTAAAGAACCCATTTAAATAGCAAATAACATGTATCTCACATTCTTGGGCTAGGCGACATAATCCTTGGAGGCACATCCAATTTATTTAAAACAGGGAGGGAGAGATTTATACTTCTCCTGTCCAAAAGGCAGTGTGGTTTGGTGGTTAGATTATTGGGCAAGCGAAGATAAGGAAACCAGCAAAAACATGTTCTGACACTTTGCCTAAAAGTTCAGCTGATCTGTCCTTTTTCAATATCTCATCTAGCCAGCGGCTGTTTCAAACCAACTTCTCAAAAATGTGGTCATCCCAACAGGTTGTGATAAAAATTGCAGCTTGAATAATTGGTGCCCAATTTCCTTTTTTCTTCTTCTTTCCTTTACCATCTGCATCACTTTTTCCTCACCTGTTGTATCTCTGAGATTAGAAGCTTGGAAAGGGGGACTACCTTAGCCCATAAGCAGATTTCACCCCATGTACTACAACTCCATCGAGAGTTTTATCATTGGCAGATCATACCTGTCACATTTTGTCAGATAGGGACAGCTGAGAAAGAAAGCTTGATTGCAATTGTCCAGAATCAAATTTAAGATTTAAGATTTATCTAAAGAAATCAAATGAATCTGCCGGGTTTTAATTCCAGCATACATCTTCCATGGCTAGGATCCTAAACAACTCTGAAAACAAAAGGAAAATTAAGGACAAAACCTGATCACAGACTCCCGGGGTTTGCTGGAGTTTAAGAAAGGTGAACTAAAGGGGAAAAAAGGAGAAGACTATTTTTACTTCAAAAAGAGTGGGATTTTTTTTTTCCCTAAATAGCTGAACAGTTCAGATCTTTTCTTCTCTCCCCACCCTCTTTCGAGACACACTTGGAAGGTGATCAAGAAGTCACCTAGGATTGATAAGCAGTGGCTGAAAAATCTTCCAAGTTTCTTGGAGCTGAATAAAAACATATTTTCTTCTACGCATCCTTTGTACATTTGGGGGGGAAGCCACAATCTTTGTAAGAGACCGCCCTCTTGTGGTAACAGCTGGCATTTGTAAATTTGGGACAGTCTGGGCCGGTGGAACATCTAAAGACATTCAAACCAAGTGTCAATTCTTCTCCTCCATCTCTCTTGCAACTACAGATCCAGTTTTCCTTCCACAAAGATCTAGTTTTTCCTCCCCATAACTTCCTTTAGCCAATGTTTTGAGTTCCATTTCTTCATTAAGCTGTAAGAGATCCAACTTCAGATTTTTTTGTAGAGCTTCCAGATCTGGGCTGGAAAATTCCACACAACGACCACCAGAGGGCAACCAAACATTTTTCATCTCTCTCTTCCGGCCCTCTAGTGGTCAACTGGAGCTTTGCAGTCCAGATCTGGTAGCCCTACTTAATGTGCTTGTTATTTGTTGCCAAAATTCGTATCTTTCCCCCACCGCCATCCCCAATTCCAAAAGTCTTGGTGGTTTATAACAGTTTGGAGGTTTTGGTAGAACACAGGAGGAAAACAGAGGGGAGAAATGTACGATGCAAAAGGAAGATTTAATCAGAAGAACAAAAGAAATAAGAAACAACGATACTGATTCAATTCTAGCTGCGGGTTTGGTTCAGGGTAGCTATGCAGAAACGTGAATTTTGACTTGCTGTAGCAGATACCTGTTGCTTGAAAATATATTTTTGAGTGTTTCTGGATTCTTTTTGAACATGGTTTTGGGGTCTGTAGCAACATTTTTTTCATTTCCCCAGCAGGCTAGGTCCATGACCTCCACCACTTCCTCCAGTTCAGAAAGTACCAGCAGAACTCAGAAAGGAAACTATAACCGTTTTCTCAGTTTTTAGGTGCTGTCAGAAGAGAGAAAAGGCAGACGCAGAAGTCCACTGAAAACTGGTCTAGGATTTCAGACCTGAGGCTGTGTGGACAGAAGAATTGTTCTGTTTTATGTCCATCACTGTAAACGTAGCATTCGGTTTCATGTTCTGCTTCTTCAGTGGCCTGGGGACTTCTGACTTATTTCTTCTGCATTCAGTAACAGGAGATGTCCGAAGGGCCTGGCAGCACCGCCAAAGTTCCTCCATAGGAACCCCCATAAGATCGGCTGCTGAAGCCACCACTTCTGTGTCCACTCCCTCCACCGACGGAGTATTTGATCCGTCTGTATCCACCAGTGTGGCCATAACCACCTCCATATCCAGAGGTACCATATCTGCCACTGCTAAAGCCACCACCATACCCACTACTGCCATAACCTCCACCATATACACCACCGCTGTACCCACCGCTACCACCATATCCACTGCCACTCCATCGGTGGCTTCCGCTTATTCGGTGGCTGCTACTCCAACCACCCCCTGCTCCGCTAAGGCCATAATCGCCACCAGTGACGCTCACCGTTCCAACGCTGCCTCTGCGGCCACCTCCTCCACTCCAACCAGCCACAGTACCTCCAGCTCCAATGCTACCTCTCCGTCCCCCCACACTACCCCCTGTTCTGCTACCTCCACTCCAACCTCCCGTGGTAACCCTTGTTCCACCAGTGCTCAGACAACCACCTCTGGTGCCCCCAACTCCACCAGTGCCTAAATCCCCACCAGTGATGCTTCCTGCTCCAATACTGCCTCTGCGACCACCCACAGTGCCCCCTACTCCACTACCTCCACTCCAACTTCCTGTGGTACCCCTTGGTCCATCAATGTCCAGTCCACCACCTGTGGGGCCTCCTACTCCATCAATGCCCAGTCCACCACCTCTGGGGCCTCCTACTCCTCCAACACCCAGTCCACCACCTCTGGGGCCTCCTACTCCTCCAACGCCCAGTCCACCACCTCTGGGGCCTCCTACTCCTCCAATGCCCAGTCCACCACCTCTGGGGCCTCCTACTCCTCCAATGCCCAGTCCACCACCTCTGGGACCTCCTACTCCTCCAATGCCCAGTCCACCACCTCTGGGGCCTCCTACTCCTCCAATGCCCAGTCCACCATCTCTGGGGCCTCCTACTCCTCCAATGCCCAGTCCACCACCTCTGGGGCCTCCTACTCCTCCAATGCCCAGTCCGCCACCTCTGGGGCCTCCTACTCCTCCAATGCCCAGTCCGCCACCTCTGGGGCCTCCTACTCCTCCAATGCCCAGTCCACCACCTATCCTACTCCCTATTCCACTTCCACCACTCCAACTACCCCCCCAACCTCCTCTTCCAGCTCCCAAAGCACCCAGAGTTCCTCCCCTACCCTCAACACCAATGCCACCACCACCTCTCGTCACCATGCCACCAAAGCCTGCACACGGATTGTATTGTTCAATGCCGAAGACTTGGTCAGGGCAGTATAATGCTGGTCCTGGTATAGTTAGGACAAAAGGAGGTGGCTGAACAGTGACTGTCGAGGCAGGACAGCTCGCATAGCACTCAGACATCCTTGTGGGAAGGCTGTTGCTCTGCAAGAGAAGAGCGAGAGGCAAGTGGTAGACCAGGCAGTGTTCAATTCAGCAGAAGTCTCTTTTGGATAAGGATCGACAGAGAAGGGTTTCAAGCTGATGCAGCTAGTGGAAAGAATGTTAATGAAGCCAGGGGGGTCAAAAGTGCTGTGGAATGCGCATTGCCTAATTTCAGAATTAATTCACATACAATTCAGGAATAGAACCAATGCAGGATATAGTGCCCTTAAAGGAAGAGGAGAATAGCCCTCCTTTGGTTGCCCACCATCTGGTCCAGATGTTATTGGAGTCCATTGCCCTTCAGTTTGGCCAGGGATGATGGAAGTTTGCTTCCAACAAGATTGGAGGCTCATAGGCCTCCTGCCTCTAGTTGGAGCAATAGCTGAGGCTCTTCAAAAGCCCGAGTGTGTTTCTTGGGATGGTAAATGGTTCAGCTTTGGTATCTGCCCTACTTTGCTTCCTCAGAGTCTTAAACTCTAAGAATGTGAAGAAAGGACAGAAGGCTGCTTTTCCTGCTGCAGTGAAATGGGGAGATCCAGGCCAAAGCATCCACCCGATCTTTTCAATGAAGTCTAGCCATCTGTTAAATCTCCTTGCTAAACAAGTGTGTCTGTTCCCTCATCTCCTAACTGGGGACGTTGCTCAGAACCCAAAGATATTGGATCAGGGGAGAGAGTGCAAGAGAAGCAAAGTTATGGGAAACCATCTCAAAGACTTCACCTGCTCTTCATTCATGTCGCCCTTGATCTTGGGGTAGAAGACACCTGCTCTGACTTACCTCGTTCTTCTTGGTGGAAGGATCCAAAGAATCCAGAGAGATGCTGTGAAGGAAGGCGTTGAATGTCAAACTTCTTATACCTCTTGGTCCACCATCAGCTGAGCGTGACACACCACTGGGCTTGATGCCAACCATTGAGACCTGAAAGGGAATTATGATGAAGAAATCACCTGCTTTGGACTCCCCCAGTGATTGACTATCAATGCAACAGTAGTAAACAACTTCTGGGTTGTGTTTGCTTGCCTTTTTTCTCAGCCAGGTTCAGTATGATAAGGTCTCCACCCAGCAAGGTTGCCCAAGAGGATTAATGAATTTTTAGCCTTATACTTTAAATGCTAGGGGATATGAGTTATGCACATCTGGGTAAACAGCTTGTGCACCATCCCAGATATGCCATGCCTACTCCAATTGTTCTTCATCATCAGGAAGACCTGAATTTGTTGGGCATTTGTGGATTCCATTTCTTGAAAATGCCCAACGGTGTCTGCAAATTCAATAAAATTGAGCCGTAGATGATTTGAGAAAGATTACAGACCTCCCACTCACTTTGCACTTCATTAAATTATATTAAATTATATAATTGGGTAATGCACCACACGTTTCTGGCCACTACCTTCAAAACAGGGTGGGCAAACTGATGGAGAGAAAGTTATCTGTGGCTTGTAATAACTAGAGATGGTCAAATTACCAGCCTGCATGTCTATTTTCTGAGTCTTTCCAGGAAACATCCACAGATACAATCCAAAACTACATTCAAATTTTGAACGTATCTTTCCTCAATCTATGCATTTTTATTGCATACCTTACGAACCTACCCCCATAGAATATCCTTTATTTTTTCTAGGCAACTTCAGCTAATCAATATTATGCAGCATTCAGAAGGAGACGTTTCAGTTCACGTAGTTCATAGTCTGAAGTCTAACTTTCCTAGAAAGATGTTGAGTTGAGTTGCAGGAAAGGTGTCCAATCAGGACTGAAGAGACCTGATGTCTTCCCTGAGTTCCCACCATATCTTTGGACCATTCCAATGTCTCAGCCCAACTTGCAGGATTGTTATGCGGAGAGGAGTAGTGATTTCATGTTCTGAGCTTCTTCAAGGAAAGGTGACATGATTGTGATGTTGAGGATGGCTGTAATAGGGGTTTGAGACCCAGTGAAAGTCAGAGAATTTGAAGCAGATCATTTGTCCATCACCTGAAGCTAACTCTTAAACTTAATTCTGAAGTTAAAAGTAGACTTAGAGGGCATAGGGAATGGCCTTGAAGAACAGACGTGTAAGATTCTGTTACTATATCTGTTTGAATAAAAGTAGTTTTAGACCTATATAGCACTGGTTTCTTGGTCTGGTCTACGTTATAGGGCTGACAGCAGGAAAGACTAGGCTAAAGAGTGATTAAAGCAGAGGAGGGGGACTTAAGAGATTTCTCAGCATTATACCAGGTTGAAATTTATTTTCACTGTGCTAATGCTGTTATGTTTTCTTGAAGGCACCATGACAGAAAGCAAGGTCAACCACTGAACATAGGCTTCTGCCCCAAAAACATGGAGGGACCTGCTCTGCGTGGCTTTATACAACCCTGATCTGAATGCTCCTGTCAGAACCGGAGGGTGTTTTAAAAATACGTTAAAGCCATCCTAAATTATCTACCTCACCTGTCACATATGAAGCCTATCTCCACATCTTTGTCAAATTGGAGCACCACTCTGTATGAATCAGTCACTGATTACAGCTGGAGTTGAACAAAGAGGGGAAGGGCGCGGGTAATGACCCAATTCAATCCCAAATGAACAATGCCTTGGATCCACCCTACCCCAAGGAGTTCAGCAGATGTGTAAGGTTTGACACTTCCTATCAGTGAGAACTATAAGAGATAGGCCCAGCTGAGCAGCCTGCCAGAATTCTGGATCACCTGCTGGATTTACAGTTGGGTGGAATCATAATCACTTTATCTAAGAAAACAACTGCACGCTCTTCAGTATGTATCTACATCCTCATCTCCCTGTTCTGCCAACTTCAGCCACCCCAAACTCTCCTGCTTCGGAAAAAGACTCCACCTTTTCTCCCTCACTGTCCCAACACATGGAGGAGACGGATTAGTTCTCTCGCATTTTGAAAGCCTTCTTTCAATCCACTTTCATATGATGGAGAACCATCATATCCTTCCCAAACCTGAATAGAAGGACCTCCTAAATTTTTAGAATCAGTGTAGGCACCTTTAGGCTTTGGAGAACATCTTGTGGAACCTATCACAAAAGGGTTGTCACTGAGAGAGCTTCTCCATTCTCAAATTGGTGGTGATGGTGTTCATGTCCATTCATCAATGCCCTTTTATGAGAAGACAATCCTTACCAGTTCCTCTTGCTAACCCATAATGTTATCTCCCATCTCGGCTTATTTTACCTCTCTTCTGAGTTGGGGGAAGTGATATCCACTATTTAAATTTTCTAAGAACGTCTACTTTTCTTTATTTCTTACTTGATATGTCATCTTTTCCTCCAGAGGTGCATACTACTCTCCAATTTTTCTCTGTAGGAACAAACCTGTGAGGTAGGTTGGATCAAGAGACAGTGGCTGACCCAGAATCACCCAGTGAGCTTCTGTAGTGAATGTGGGACCTGAGTCTTCCCAGTCCAACTCCTTCATCCCTTCTGCTATACCACACAGATTTTTCCCTGGTTTATGCTGTCTAGATTGAAGTAGATGCTCTTTTGTATCTAATATTCGAGGCCATGCAACCATAATTTTAGCACATTCCCCTTCCTCTGAAACAGCATTCATCCTGAGATCTGCATGGCTCCAACTCTGGTGGGTTTTAGGAGGCCAAAACCAAGGAAATGAATGTTTTACATTTCTCTTTAGGTATGTCAGCACTAGCTACTGCAAATTAGCTTTGATATTTCTCAACCAGGGAAGGAAGAAGGAGCTATGCCAAGTTGTGGTTAGAGAATCTTTTAGGAGAAGATATCCAGAGGAGATACATAGGAAGCCCTCATTAAAATGTTTTAATTGTTATTTTATAACTCTTAATTGCTTGCCGAAGGCATCTTACATCAAGCAAAGAATCTGTGTCACTGACCTCAATAGGCACGTGCCAAAGTGAGTGTCTTCAGCCTTCTAAGAAGGCTGTTCTCCATCCAAAGGGGGACAGCAGGAACACATCTCCCTGTAGTTCTATTGGATTTAAACTTGGATCATCAATTGTGTGAAGAGGAAAGTAAGAGACATTCCACAGGGCAAGGCTGACAAGAAAAGATGTCACATTTGAAAGTTGAAAGTTGAAGATGTCACATTTTCAAGCAATTATTTTGGAGAAGGAGAAAAAGAAGATCAAGAGGCAAGAAAATGGTTTTTTTGAGGGGGGACTAGCACTGTGTGTTGCATCATCCAAGGAAAGATATCCACCATCACCCCAATAACAGGACACAATTAAGATGCTAGAACAATCATGTCAAGCATACCCACAAAAATATTTCTTATCAATGCCTTAAAACATCTCAGGGAAGGTCCCACATTTTCAGACCTCAAAAACAAGGGTATGACCTTCAGTTTACTACTTTGGAAGCTATAGCATTGCAGCCTAAAGGGGAGAAAAAAAGGCAATAGTAACTTGAACATTTCTCATCATGGTTCCTCAATCCTTGCAACCATACATGGGACAAAGCTATGCCTGATGAGCAAAAACAACAACAGAAGTGAGCACCCCAAAGGAACAGGCAAATGCTCGGTCAAAACTAAAAGAGAACTGATGAGTAGATGATGTTTCAACAACCTGAAGTTTGTCATGGATGTTTCAACTGAAGCTACAGTGTTCTACTCAAAGCTCACCTCCTGGCCATCAAAGTTGGTCCAATGAACAAGATCTTATTATAAAGGTTCCAGTACTTCAAAGAGTTCTTCTTCTTGAAATAACATACCTTCAATTGGTCATTCGTTCCTTGAGCGTGCACTACCTATTCTCCCAAGACTGCTTCATGGCTTAGGTGATGGACTAACTTCTGGAAAAGAAGCTCTTTAACCTGACAGAGCAGATCTCCCTGAAGGCAATTGGATCTCCTTGTTATGCCATCAGTCTTGAGAGTCACTTGGTACTCACAGTCTCTTAAGCTAGGCCTTTCAATCTGAGTTTGAGATTTGGTTGTCTGATTTATCTTTATCCCATTTTTCCACTAGAAACTCAAGGCAACATATATACAGCCTCTGTCTCTCGATTTTTCTCCACAACAACCCTGTGATTTGTGTTGGGCTTACAGATTCTGTTGGGCTGAAGTCATTCAGCTTCAGTGGCTGAGGGCGGATCTGAATCTGGGTCTCCTCAGCTTCTCCGGCATCTTAACTACTACCCTATACTTACTTTCTGCCACAATCCTCAATATTTTCAAGTATTCTCCTATCCAAGTCCTATCAGAGAAGGTCAGGCATTTGAGTAGTATGGCCATTGAGTCACCCATGGGGCAAAGTATGATACTTTCTTCTCCAAATATATAAGAAGTTTCACACTCCACCCTCCTTCTTCTTCTCCTCCTCCTCCTCCTCTTAAGAAGATGACTTCTGAGAACATCCTGCCTTCTTTTTGAAAAGAAATATACAGAATTTGAATGGCAACACTCTTATCAAAAATTGTGACAATCCCGCCTTCACAAAAAGGGAGGTGAATAATTAAAAGTAATTTGGTGGAGCAAAGATGACATTAAACAGCAGGGAGGCGTCAACTAACGCTATCTCTGTGTTGGGGGGGGGGGATATCTGCAATTCCTGCCCTCAGAGTATTATAAAAATGTGAACTGCACAAGATGCTACTTGAAGCTTCTCCTTGAGATACCTCCTCACCTACACAACCAGGTAAGACTCAAAAAAGAGCTTCTAAAATGCAGTTTGGGGCTGATTTTGTTTCATGGAAGGGGGGAGCTAAGTCAGAGCTGGTATTGCATTCTCTTGACCTCTTCACCTTCTCTTCTGAAAGCATCTTCTCCTTCTTCTACCCATCTTTTCCTGAAGCTGCGTCACCTTTCTGTCTTCATCTCTGCTCTCCACGTTGACTGATAAGGAAAAATAGGGTTATGTTCAAAAGGCCACCAACTAGACTGTGAAGCAAATGGATAGCACATCCATCCAAAATTCCCAAAACAATCTTGCAATAGTTTTCCTTTCAAAGGTTGGCTGTCCCTAAAATTAACTGCCTCTTTGTATTTTTTTTTTCCAATCTATTTCTTAGTTTGGAAAACCCTTCTCTACTTCACGTCCCTTCGACAATTTTTCCAGAACTTTCCAGAAAAGTTAGAGTGCTCCAGGATATTCTGTGCCTGAATATTTTGGTCATCCTGTTGCATCATGGTTGAGAGCTTGGAAATGAGTATTGGATATTTGGTGGAAAATGTGGTCTGAATTAGAACATCCTAATCCATAATCCTGGGTGTAAAAGAAATTAGTTTTGCTATGTTCACATAACATGTTATACCCAATCACCACCACCACCACCACTTCTCCTACTCAACCTCTCCTCCTCTTCCTCCTCCTCCTGCACCTCCTCTTCCTCTTCCTCCTCCACCTCCTCTTCCTCTTCCTCCTCCTCAGCTAATCTGGGCATTCCCCTGATCTTGGATCATTTCTGCAAATTACAAAATGAGTGGTGCTCTGAAAATTAGTATCATTCTTAATATATATGACTGTTTTTCCAGAGTCATTTTTCCTCGTGTGTTTGCGTGTGATCATAAAATAAACCTTTAGGGGTGGATTAGGCTGAGAGAGTATAATTAACTAACAGCTGCTCTTGATCTTATTCTGAATGCCTATCTGCTCATTATCTTAAGAACTAGTTGGGGAATTTTGCAGATTTGAAACTCCCAGGAAGTCTAGATTCTCCGTCCCATACTAATTCAACAAGGTTGCTGCAGAATCGTATAATATCTCGAGTTCCTGCTCATTCTGATGGTCTCTCTTTTGTCCCCAGTGTTCTTTCACTGTAGAGCCACCTCCATCTGCTGAAATGGAAAGGAGACCCCTCTGCTACGCATCATGTCCTCCTTCCACGGTGACAATACAGCCACCACCCTTCACATTAACCATCCCAGGTCCTGCCATCTTCTGTCCCAACCAACCTTTTCATATTATGCAATATAACCCCTGTGCTCGTGATGGTATGGGGATAGGAGGAAGAATGATGTTTTCTGACTTCATCAGTGAAGATCTGCCTGATCTGAAATTGGAGTCAAGCTCTGGACATGGGTCGGCTCTTGTGACTCTGTACCGATCCAGAATGGCCCTCCTTCTAGCCATGACTGGCTCTAACTGATGGAACCACAATAAAAACTAGAAAAACTTGGCTTCCTTTCAGAATCAATCCCAAATAAATTCACCTAGAACTCTTGGTGGTTAATATTTCTGAAGTCCATGGTTCCATGTGTCTTCTTCCAGATTTGTTTTAGATTAGAGTTTCCTTTATTGTTATTAGATTTTTTTAACTTCAATCTGAAGAGTAATTAGATTGATGTCAGCCTCACTAAGTAGATCAGACAGGAAACATGACCAGAGGGGCTAATTCTGCTTTATTGTAAAGCTACATTAACAGAATCTTGCAAGACTGAAGTACAATTCTCCCCCACCTCCTTTACACCCTGAGAAGGGAGGGAGGGTCCCTTCTGAGCCTCTTTCTCCACCCATTATACAGCTGCGGGTTATGCTGTCTCTTATCTGACCATTGGCCCAGACTCCTAAGGTCTTTCCACATACCATTACAAGAGTAAACCTCAGCCATGAATTTCCTTTCAGTTGTAGAGCAAACCCTATACCTCTAATATGGCTGGTGAATCCAACCATGGTGCAAACCATGTTTTACACTTCAGGGGATGGTACCAATAGCACCTTATTCCACAAAGTGTTGTCAAGTAGAACATGACTTAACAGAATTTGTGAATCCACTCTGCTGCACAGCTCCACTCCCATCTATCATTCACAGAGATGGCAGATGTGTCCACATGTTTGCTTGGAGACCCTTTGGAGGAGGCACAGCCCTGTTTTACATGTGGCAAACTCCTGGGTAAAAATGTGAAGAATTGCGAGCATCAATATAGAGTTTGCCTCAGAGCTGCAGTAACCGACAAGAAGCTTGAACAATCTACAAGCGTACAAATATGATTGTGTGATCACAGAACATACACAGGTATTGACAGCTACATCAGGCCAAGGAGCTGTCGAGTCCATATTATATGTTACACAATGGTCAACCAGAAGCATTTCAGAACCTCCCAAGTTTTTGGATAGGGAGGTGATTACTTTCTGCTGCCACTGCTCCACAGTAAATAGTATGTAGGACATCCTCTCTTTGATTCTGGAGACTTGATGATAATTTATTACTCCATGTTTCTCCCATCCTGCTTAGAACACCACTCTGTTGATGGCTATTGCTGATTACATCTCAGTTTCCAATAGGATCCTTACAAGCTAAATGCTACCCTAAGCTGCTTGCATAGCACAATTCAGGAAGAAGTGTTCATTGTGGCTGCACAATCATTCTGGGTTTTCTTCTGGCTTGGATTAACTTCAATGGGATTAAATGTGGGGAGTAGCTTGATTTTAATCTCAATTGCTTTGGGTGGGGTCTCAACGCATGGGCTTTATTCATGGATGAATTTCCGTTTCTTAGAACTCTGAGTCAGGGCAACATTAAACCAGAACATCAAGAAGATGGCCCAGAGGAACGTCAAAATGATGTTGCTGTCTAAGGAACAGAGACATTATCACTCATTTGTTCATCTGAATGGAGTCAACTGAACTATTTATCCAAGGTTGAACAACTAACATCAATTCAAGGACCAAATTACAATTGAATTAACAATTTAATTCAATGAGAGATCACATGAATATAAGTGTAGGCCATTTTAAGCATATCTAACTGCAGCCGAACATTATGGTCCATTATTTGCACATTGTGATCTACACTCTGGAAATACATTTTTTCCCCAAGTTTAAATAAAGAAATATGAACTTGGAAAAGCTTATTCCTGAAAATCATCTGAAGTGATGCACTTTGATTTAATACTTAAAGTGACTTGGGGAATCAATTCAGAAATCCAACTTTGAAGAGTCATTCACATTCCCTTGGAATGGAATCTTCAAATGGTAATATTCGCACACCACAACTCTGCAGCGGAATTGTAGAATTTATTCCAGGGCAAGAAAGTTGTGTGGTGTCTGTGATTCACCAACATCCCAGAAATAATAGATGATCCAGGACAAAAACTTTGGAAAGTGCTGTGAGAGATGTGCTGAAGGTTCTTGGAACAGCATGCACTTCCAAACTAGGGAATGGATATGTTTGTAGGACAACATAATAAAATAAGCCAAAGAGAAGCTGTAGAGCAATTGGATATATAAATCATTTAACATATAGAAGAGTGGTCAAGTATAAGAGATATTATAATAGTCAGGTCAAATACATGTGGGCATCTACTGAATTGGATTCTGATTAGAAACTTGGTGTCATCTCACCAATTTATCAGCACGCTGCCATTGAGAAAAAGTGTTTTGTCTCTTCAGTATTAATCAATGATACTAAAGGGCTATTATGCAAATAGAGGGGAGGTGATATGCAAATGGGCTGAGGGAAATGAAAGCTAGGGCCAACCACAGAAGTTCTCAACTGAGAATTCTGGAGGTGAGCCCACCTCCATGCAAGAAAGTCATAGAAAAACCGCCCACCCATCACACCTTTGACTGATATAACATCTCATGGATGAAACCTTCCCAGATTTGTGCCTGCTGCTGCCACTCTTGAACTCAGATGCCATCTCTTCTGCTCTCCTTCCATCAGAGGGCATTGTTCACCCGCAGATCTCAGCGAGAAATCGAGTAAATGCAATGTTCATCCTTTCGAAAGAGAAGAGTCTTGGTTATCTTAGAAAAGATCTGCTGCCATTTCAAAGCAGTTTACTGGAGGATGAGAAGTCATTAAGGCAGAACCAAGCTTGCTGAGAGCATCACAAAGAGTTTGTAAGGAAGGGTAAGAAATTATAGCAAGGAGAGCACGATTATCAGGAAAAGAAATGTGGCCAAAGAAAAGTACCTTGGAATTAGGCTGGGTTCACACCAGCACACTAAGTGCTGGTTTAACCACTTTCTATTCAATAAGCCACTGCCAGTTGAGGCTATAGAACACCCTAAGCTACAGACCATAGCTTACAAAGTACAATAACTGGGATCACCACAAAAGTAGTTGTGTAAATCTCTCTTATCAAGCCATGGCAAAAGAAATTGTGGCCTAACATGAATGCAAATTAATCAACCCACAGGAGGACCAGTTGTTTGCTTGTATCTGCTTAATCAATCTTTGAGTGCATCTCTTAGACCAAACCATGGTTTGTATTCAAGAAGTGTTCCCTGAAGTGGGTTCAAGAAAGATGCTAAGTCCCCAACCATGGTTTAGAGGCCACAATGGTTGAGTTTGCACAGCACACTAAACCAAAATGAAAATCAACTGTCTGACGGCTTAATTGCCACACTCAGATGTTGGATGAAAGACCATCAAGCCGTCCAAGAAGTTGGATGGAGCTCATAGTTAGGAGGCATCTGGAAGAAACTTCCCAACAAATTCCTCCTTCCTCAAAGTTGTATCACTCTTATCACTCGAGACGTGGAAAATCTGTCATCTCTCAGCCCTCTCTGACCAACTGGTACATTGTTTGGAATGCGCCCCTCCTAAACAATTTGCTTCAACTCACTTTTCCTCTTTGTCTAGATGGGGTAATAATTACACAAGTAGCAAATCTCTTCCCTGCTTTCTTTGACAAAGGATACAGTCAGAAGGTGATGCGACAGAAACAAGCAATGTATTCAAGTCAAAAGAAAAGAGGGAGGGGTGCAGTGAATATATATCACTATAATTAGTTGTAGCGTGTCTCCAAAGGTACTTGAGGTCAGCAGGATCTTCTCTCGCCACCTCTCTGGTCATAAGTTCTAGTCTGAAATGGCTCTTACTGTTAGGAAGGTAACATAGCATAAATCCATCACTCCATAACTCATCCTCTTGGGTGGCAGAGAACTGGTTTCCACCTTTGTTCTATGCAACTCCTGTCTCCAGTACCATCATCCCGTCTCCTCCTGTCTTCTTTTCTCAAGACTTCTTTGTAGGTCTGTTTCTAGGCTCCTAGTCTTCTGCGTTGCTCTTTGGTTCATCTGCTCCAGGTTCTCTTCAGATGTGGTCTCCAGAGTTGGATCAATTCTCAAAGTGGGACTTGACTAACACAGAGCGGAATGGTCCCATATGATTTTCAAAACTCTACTTTATACTGACGCAGCTTAAAATTACAGGTTTTTTTTTAAAGCAGCCGCTTCACCCCTCTGACTCATCTTGGGCTTGTGAGCAATTAAATTTCCAAGGTCCTGTTCACATGTATAGTTACCAAGCCAGGTATTCCCGTCCCTACACATATATTTTTGATTTCTTTTTTCTAAGTGGCCAACTTCTTGTGTCCTGATTAAATTTCATCCCCTAATTCCTAGCCTTTCATTCTGAATGCTGTTCTTCTACAGTTTGGTGACTTCCATGTGTTCAATCAAGCATCGTGTGCCTTGTTCAGATTTGACTTAAACCAAGTTACCAGTTTGGAAACCATATGGCTTTGTGTGTCATGCAAATCCAGCTAACCATGGTTACTATATGACTTAGGATGATGATTAGCTCGAATCTCCCAATGAACTTCGAGGTGATCTGAAAAGAGTTGTTGTTCTCAGATGACAAGGAAAACTATTGTTCATCTGCAGAGGCCCTGATTTGTATACAAAAGCTCCAAAGTTCAATTTCCCCACATCTCCTTGTTGAGACGGGAAGGACTTTGGGCTAAAATCTAAAGCACAACCACCATTTCAGGACTAGATATACAATGAGGGTCTGATGTGGCATATACAAAAAATGCTCCTAGCTGTAACTTCTGAAGAAAGATAGCTCCTTTCTTCAGAAGTTTGAGGCCTCAAATCTTAATTTTATCTTGCAGAAAGGTTACAACTTAAATAAATACATTGAATCAATATAAACTTGTGGGAAATTTGGATTTTTCTCCATGGGCAAGATTGGACTTCTGTCATTAACATGCAAAACAAATACAAGCAATTTATCAGAGACGGAGTTTTTGATTTGCACAGATCCTTGGCCCATCATTATCCTTTCCAAAGGCTGGGAGAAATCTTGTTCATACCCCAAATGCCTGGCCTAGTATGCGTTACACCAAAGGTATGGTAGATGGTCCTCAAGGGGTTATTCAGCTGACTGAACACAAAGCAAGACATAATTATACCACACTGTTTTCTGAGATTATCACTCACTCATCTCTGTGAATTTTCTTGCTACACTCACCTCTCAACTACGCTCCACCCTCCAAGCACCTAAATTAAATCAAACACCCATGGGCGTCTTGAGGATGCAGTGCAAGAATTTAATGGACTTGAACTACACGTGGAGCTTCATTCCTTGACATTCCTGCCTTCTCTTCAAAAAGACCTGTTTGGACCTTTTGCCCCACTGGAGATGGCCCACATTGAGACCTACAAGAGGGATTCCTTGTGACCTCCTCCTTTAAATTAATAATGTGTCCAAATCTACCTTCCCATTCCCTGAAAGTTTTTCTATCTTGCCTTCAGGAGACTGTAGACCTTTCTGTAGACTTCTTTTGGTCGCTTTGTTGAGCTTATTATCACTGCAGAATGAAACAGATGTGTTTTTTCCGCTCTGGGAAATGAAGGTGTGTGTTATCTCTCTGTGTAGGTGTCCTCCTCTCCCTTCCTGGTGTATCTGTGGGTGCTTGTGCGCCTTTGTGTCACGAGAAGTAAAAGCTGAGTTGCGTGAGCTCCATCCGGGGTCAGATGACCAGGCAGAAGGGAGGATTAGAAAGGAGACACCGCCAACATGCCAAGATGTTGCCAACTCTTCATCTCATGGGGATGTATTGTAGGAATTTGGGTAAAATGTGTTTCTCTGCAGCCCCTGGCTGAATCCAACCCAACTTCCATGCCATGCCTACAAACATCTCACCAAAATGGACTTGTGCTTCAGGACAAGAAGCCAAAGGCAACGTCTCTGTTTGCAGAGTTGGAACAGAGTAGCCCAAACATAAATTCAATGAAATGCTTGGCAAAACATGCATTTAATTTGTCCCAAAACCTGACTACTATGAAAATCCAGCCCTGTTTTGATTCCTCCGTTGAGCTCCAATCCCTGATGCAACCTTATTCAGCAATACAAATCAATTCAGATCACGGATTTGGTTCAGTCTGGCACATGAACCTGAAGAGGAGAATCAAGGTGTTCAGCTTGATTTTCTGAACTGATGTGGGGGAAATAAACAGATTGTGTCCAGTACAAACGTCTTCAAGATGGCTGCATTGATTTGGAGGCATCCCATTTGATTTGGTTAGCTGATTCAATTTGGAGCTTCAAATCAACGCAAACTCATTTCACATGGAACTATATTAAATACACTGCTAAACGGGATGCCCTATCGTAATGTGTGTTTGTGTGTTAGACAATATGTAACACTCAAACTGCAGCATCCTGAAATACATTCAGAAGTAATTCATTATGAAGTACATGGGAAAATAGTGCACATTAATTAAATAAAAGAACCCACATAGACAAAAGCTAAATTGATGATATATATGAAAATAAATTTTGGTGTGGTGTTTCACAAATGTGCACAATTGCCTCAATAAAACACCACGTCAAAAACAATCGCCTGAGATCATCCTATATTCTGATCTCACTGAGGCTTTTTTTTCTGCAGTATTTCAGTTTTACACAGCCATCCCTTGAGAGCGTTTGGTTGGTGAAGAACATAAGGAAGCAAGACAGCCAGCAATAGATATTCCAATTTTAGGATGAATTTGAGAAAAACTGATCCTAGTGAAAAGTCGGGTGTTGGAAGCCCTGAGAACGGTGAATCGAAGGAATAATGAACAATGGAATGATGAAATGATTTTATCTACTTCGGCTGCCCAGACACAGATCTTCGTTCCTGGTGTTACCTGCTTTCATTTTCATCAGAGATTTAATGTCTAGAACCTGATCGTCCTCCTTGCCTTCTTCTCCAATTTTTTTTAAAAAGGGAGAAATAGGGGATTTGACATGTTAAGAGATGCCCTAGTTAAGGCAGTGTCCTGAAGTCATGTAGAAAGTTTTGTACACACAGTACAGAGATTTCAAGTCTTTTTTTTTTCTTTTTAATTACAACACCTAAACCATCTCTCAGATGTGGTTATGGAAATCTTGGGCTGGGACCAGGGAGGTGCTGGGAAATGTTTTGACTCAGGGGATTCATTGAAATAGGAAAAAGAGAAACCTACACAGAGGTGGCGAAGAATGTTTCAGCACCCAACTGTTTTCTCAAAGCCAACATGCTACAAGCCAAGATTTGGGGTTGAGGTTAGGCTAATAAGAAACCCATGGAATGGGATGTCCCTTTGCCTTGCCTATAAAAAGAGCCACATGGACAATGCAAACTTCAGGTCATTTGCCCAAAGTCAGGATGGTGATCTGTTGCCACCGTCCTGACAATTAGACTAAATGCTATATGGGAACACAGTTTGGTTCGGATCTAATTAAGATCTTTGTGTTGAAAAGGCCGCCTCATCCCCTCAAGGGCTGCCTCGAAATTGTTATAAAAAGCTCAGAGCCTCCTTAAAACCGATTCTTGGGATCCAGCCACGGAGGGAACCAGGTAAGTCTGACTGGCTTGCTGAGATGAGTAGGGTTAGGATCTAGCCATTTCATCCACCTTCTCAGCTCACCACCGCTTGGTTTTAATGGGGACTTCTTTAAAGATTTTGTACCTTAAAGAAGGGGACTTCTTTTTATTGGCCACTAGAGTTTCCTTTTTTTCTTTTTTTCTTTTAATATCCCCCCTCTCCCATTTCGTACCAGAGGCTGTTTTACGTTCCTTACAGTCACATTTTCTTTGCCCTTTTTTCTCATGAACCTCTACTTCGATTCAGTCAAACACTAGACTGTTTTAAATGCCGCAGAGTTCCATATTTTTTCTCTCAATCCTTCATTCTCCCTGATTTCACTCTTTTTTTTTTTTTTAATTAGGATGAAAAATAGGCCTGTTTTCCATTGCTGGAAGTTCTCATGTTCTTCGCTTTTCCTCCTCTGATTTCTCATCCATTTCACATCAGTAAAATTGGACTCATTCTATTTTTATTTATTATTTATTTATTTATTAAATTTTTCAACCACCCATCTCCCTTCAATGGGGAATCATTCTATACTTCTTTAAAGTCTCATTCTTTTTTTCACTCTCCCCATTTTTTAAACTCCATTTCCTACCAGTTCCTTGAGATATATTCTCTTCTTCTCTCAAATCCTTTTTTTCAGTTTAAAGCAATTTTAAACTGAAATAACACCTCTTTAGAAAGTATTATTTCTGCAAAGAATGTCTTGATTCCTAGCAGTTTATTCACTATAGTTTGGTGCCAGAGAACTCTAAATTCCATGCTACGTATTCCTACTGTAGGAGATTAATTTTATTTTTTTTAAAAAAATCTTTAAAATAAATGTCTGGGGAGCCAGAAACAATTTCTCCTCTAGAAATCTAAGCTCATGCATGGAATTTGGAAGAGACAGCCAAATTCATGCATCTGAATCTCAGATATATCTTTGAAGAAGTATTTCAAAAGCAAGGAAATTATAGCATAAAATATAGATCTCATTAAAATGCAATGATAGACCTCTAACAGGTCTTAGGGACCAGCAATATAATGGGTTAATTATTTAACAAATCCAAAAATTGAAAACAAAGCAATACTTGGGTTTCCATTAGTGTCCCCAGACCCCCTGTCTTTCTCCATTCTCTCTGTTTCAAATCCAAAGTTGGCAATATAAGGATTCTGACCTATATTCTGTCTTTCTTTCATCCTTGACTTCTTCCAGCTCACAAGTTCTTTATTTTCAGAGATGAAAGCAGAACTTTCATGAACCTGCTAAAACCAGTTCCTTAAGTGCTGACATTTAGCAATGAAGGTAGCTTTTGAAACCGCATCCACGCCCCTGTTCTGTTCTAATTTCACTACACCTCTAACCATCTCAGTCAAATAATGACTTCAGAATTAGTCAGTTGTATTTTTAAGAGGGAAAAAAAACCCCACGTTGCTTAGAATTTCTATTTTACAAAGAAAGCATTTTTTAAAAAAAAAATCTGCTTAATTTTTAGTATGGACTGCTGGATCAGGGTAAATTCAAACTTTTTTTTTTCTTCTCACATTAGTTGGGAGGTATTCTAAGTAGTCAGAGCTAAACAGATGACTTTCTAAAAAGACGAGTGAAAAAATATATCTGCCTCCATTTTCATTCCTGACTTTTCCTAAAACTTTCCAACTTTTGTTTGGAACTTTTCTTAATGCATGTAGTTATCCACGTAAATTCCTCAGGAAAGCTGAGGGGTTGATCTCAAATTTCCCAGAAACTGTTTTTGGTGATAGACCAAGCAGTTGGTCTATAAGCAGACTCTTTACACAATGATTTTGCTAATATAAGCTCTTTCTTGCTTACAGATGAACATCTTAATTTGGAACTGTCACCTTTCCCTCCAGTAGAGATGATTCAGATAAACTTCCCACTTTGTGAAGCTTCTGCAAACAATCTCTTTCTTAGCAGAATGCCTTTGACATACCTGTTCCTTCTTGTGAACACTCACAGGTGACCCAGCAGGTGGATGCTGCTCAGTTGAGAAAGCCTTGCTAGGAAAAAAGAGCACAGGAGTTCTCAGCGTGGGGTTCTTTCTCGTTTTAGCTTCTCTTCCATTACTGGAGAACCACAAGGAACTCTGTGTTCCTCCCAGGCTTATCCCTCACAATTCATTGTTCCTAAGATATGAACTCTGAGAACATATCTCTGGGCCCCATTCCATCCATCTCACCCATACCAACAGCTTCATCTTGGGAAGCTCAGCTTCTTAGGTGCCTTCTCATGGTTGTTCCTCCCTGGTCATTTAGACTCCTAGAAGATCCATCAGGGCAAATAGAAGTCTCTCATCCAGAAGTTCACCTTCCCAGCCCAGATCAGCATGGTCATCTGACAGAGAAATTATAGCTACTTATGAAAGAACGATAAAGCCATAACCATTGTTCTATGCATTACCGTATCTATATGGTATGTAGATCCATATCCATATTGCCAAGAGCTAGATTTTGACCTTGACTCTCTCTCGTAACTTTTTAGGTAGAAAATTCCTTCACATGAGATAGATTCTAACTAAAATTGACATTCAATCACACCCTCCTTTCTCTTTTCTTTCTGATATTTATTGGCCATATTAAGTGCTGAAGACAGCTTAGAAGGTATCTGCCAAAAAGCAAATGTTAAACTTGAGAAAGGAGAAAAACAAAGGGAGATTTATGGTTAGAACCCCTAAGAATAAGAGGCAGCTAAAATGAAGTCATCCAGGAACAGGATGGATGGATGGATAGACAGACAGAATCATTTTAACACAAGAACTTTAAATCTCTTATTTAAAGAACTGCATCCAAGAGTAGCTTTCTAAGAAGATGCATGTCATCTTCTCTAGCATACAAACTAGAATGTGCCTCTCCTTGGGACCATCTTGGAAGAGGCATTCTCCCATCTAAGATGAGACCATTGCGAGATCTGACAAATGCCTCTTCTGTAAATAAATAAATAAATAAATAAATAAATAAATAAATAAATAAATAAATAAGTTCCTCTGCAGAACTAGACATTTATATCTGCAAGTGTCAAACACTCTCCTTGATTCAACATTCAACTCAGAATATATTGTTTCCCACTTTTGGGAAAAAGGAAGGGAATGATACTTCCATTCCGGTTACAAGCAACACTGGAAAAAGATTTATTCTGTTGTAGCTCACTCAGCAAAGAAACTTGAATTTGGAAAGCCTAATTGCTCATCCTTTTGTTGATATGACTGATTTCCTTACTATAAGATTCTCCACCCTACAATACCCTTGACTTTTCCTTCCTAACCAGTTTATCCTTCTGCCGATCCATATCTCTGAGCAAATCTGGGGCTGTTCAGCTTCCTGAAACCGGATCAGCAAAGTACTAAGATGGAAGGGGGGGGGGAGAACAGGGAGTGCCCACATTCTCTTGCCAGCTATAAAGCTTGTGAAATAGCTTTGCACGCACCACATGGTTAAGGTGAGTTTTCTTAAAGTGAGAAGCAAGAGCATTTAGCTGCATTATCACAGTTGTAGCCCCAGTCAAGTTGGATTCTCAGAGAGGTAAAGGGAGCAGATTCAGAGTGCGTTAAAGGTGTAGGCAGGGAATGAGGTGATGGAGCAAGGAGGGGGCTAGGAATGGAGCACGCCATCAGAAGAATGGAGTTTTGGGGAATGTTCATGGGCTGAGTTACATAAGAAAAGGGGGGGCAGTGAGAGGTCTTTCAAAGAGGAAGGCAGGCAGGCAGGCAGGCAGGAAGGAAGGAGCAGCAGTTGGGATAAGAATTTATTTCCTGAATAAGTACAGATGATATTTTCAGCCCATACTTGGAGAAAAACAGCTAAACCTACTAGATTAACTGGGTAGAAATAGCAGTTCACCTTTTATGAAGTGAATGTTCTGAAGGAATAGAAGGTGAGGTTGACCTGCACATCTCTCACCATAAATGGCTGCTGAACACCCAGATAATTTACTTCTCTCCCATCTGTCTTCTTTTCAGATTCATCCTCCCAGCAGAATGTCTGGCTCAGGCGTGAAGTGCGTCACCACCCCTTGCATCACCAGCTGCCCAGATGCCAAAGTGGTGGTACATCCACCCCCACTCATCCTGACTTTACCTGGATTGTCCCTCAGAACATCTCCGAATCAGTGCCTTCTGGAAACCCAGACTTCGTGCCTCACCAATGGCTCCGAGGTGGGCTGTAACGAGGGCTCCACGGCCATTGTCACCAAATCTTCAGGCGTGTGTGCTCTTTCTGGTGGAGATACCCCCTGTTGCACAACGACCTGTCCTGATTCACAAGTGGTGATTCAGCCTCCGCCAGTCTGCATCACCATCCCAGGTGCAGTCCTCACCAGCTACCCCAATGAATGTCTCATAAAAACCTCAACCCCCTGTGTTCCCAGCGGCCCCCAACCACCCGCACTGACCCGTTCTACATCGGTCTCCGATTGCTCCCTTACTCCACGACGGCTATCTCGCTCAGCCTCCGTCCCATCAGGACTCGACAGCTTGTCTCGGTGTGTAACACGAGGACCTACAACCAAAGTGGTGATCCACCCTCCACCAATCGAGGTCACCATCCCTGGTCCTGTCCTTGAAATAGCCGCTCAAGAGTGTGCTGTGGAAGTCTACAACCCTTGCTCCAGCAACAACGCCCTCACTAGCAGCGACCAAAAGGCCATCACCAGCAGTGACGAGGGTGAAGTCAAAGCTCTGACCACACAGGCCAAAAGTTGTACCACAGTGTGTGGGCTGATGGACACTTCATCCTGCATCTCCCAGGGACCAGAGATGAAAATCATTATCCAGCCCCCTCCCATTGAAGTAGAGCTTCCAGGACCCATCCTTGAAGTTTTTCCAGAAGCGTGTAAGATAGAAACTCTGAATCCAAGTCCTCTGGAACCTGAGGCCATCACTGGTAGTGAGACCAAGGCCCTGTGCAGCAGCAAGATGACCTCAACAGCCCTTGCTACCACCTCCAACGTGAAACGCCCTCTGCCCAACCTCCGACGTGCCCCTCGACCTTGGGCTGAAATGTACAGTCGGTCAATGACACCCCGAACCATTGCATTATCACAGCAAACCCGGTTGGCAAAATACCGCAACACCTTACACTCCATGAATTTCCAGCCATCTTTCTAAACTTTCAATGGACATGGAGCTGTAAAGACAGCTGGCATTTTTTATAGACATATGTATATATAAAAAGGGAGGGTTCTGTGCAGCTGCATCCAGGGGGGAAAAACCACCACCTGCCGTGCCTATGGAACAGATGGGACATATATCTAAATTGTTCTTCCAGGGGTTTAGAAGTTGTAGAATGTTTCTTCTTGCATCTTTCCACCGTGGGCCCCATTTAGGTTTAAAGCACAGGCAAGCAAGATTGTAGACTCCATGGATTCCAAAGTAACATTGCTTGTCCTTTTAGTATCTGATGGTTTCATGGCAGTGTAGCATACCAGAAAAGCTGTGGACAAATAAGGCTTAAAATGGGGTCTGATTCACAGCCATCTCAAAGAGCTCCTAGTTACCAGCTGGTTGTAATGTCATAACTGCTCTCAGAATTATCCTAGTTTGGTTACAGAGGGGAAAGGGAAAACTCCCAGTAGCCCCACTAGTATGGTCAATGAGGAATGCAGAACATTGTAGTTTAGGAACTTCTGGAGGGCCACCGGTCCCACGCTTCTGCCATCCTGGATGACCGTAATTGCCCCAGGATCATGTTTCTACCAGTGGCCCTGAGATGTTTTCTAATAAACTTGGTTTCCATGAATTTGTCCAAACCTAAGCCATCTGCACATCTTGCCTCAAAAAGTGGCACTTTGTAGCAGTTCAAAATCACTTCTGGATCAGTCCATTCTTACAATCTCTTGTGTCCAAGACCTGAGTCAATCTAAGGTGTGTTTTCATAGAGCAGCAGAACTAAACAAAGATAGTCTGTTTTTTGAACCCCTGCAGGACTTGTGGGTGGCCCATTCTCCTATGGGCAGGAATGCCTGGCTCTCCCATCGCCATCCCACCAAGGGGGAACTCTCAGTGGACCTCACTTCTCAGTTCGTTGGCCTCACTGTAACATCTTCTTTCATGTTGATAGGAGCGAGGTCCATTACAGGTTCACAATTATTTTGAGAGAGTAGGGAATAGAAGTGGTGGTAGAAGAGGACAGTGTGGAATGTCTGCAAGCCCTCCTACTGATGGAAGAGTTTCCATTAGCAGATCTAGGACAGAAGAATGCTCTTCACCCTATGCAGTTTCCATATACCCTCAAAAACTACTGTGGATGGGATCAGCTTCTGAAGAGCATTGAGAACGCCACATATGGTTATATATAAAACAATGAGGTAGAGATATAATGAGGGTCTGTTGCTAATGAGAAAATGTTGCATTTAGTAGTACAAGACTACTACACTGTCTCAGAATTCAGTGTGTCTAGAGAGCCACTACAATCTTCAGAAGAAGTTGTGATTATCGATTTGCCATGACATGCCCGTAAAGTCTCTGCTAATCAGATTCGATACTGAGAGGATATGAAGGTTGGTTCTTCACATCTATTACTACTATGCTATTGACCCAACAGGGCTTCTGAGTAAACCTGTGGTCTTAAGTATCCCCCCAGATCAGCTCCAGCAGGGACTTACTCCAAGGAAAATATACTTATATAGGATTACACCCCACAAACAGTGTTGGAATTCCTTTCAGAAGGAGGTGGTAAATTGGAGAAAGAAAATTAATCTCCTAAATGATCGTCAGCTTTTAAAAGACTTTTAGGTATTACAACTAATATTCTTTGTCATTTAAACACAGCTAAAGTGTTTATTTTGTGCAAAATGTTTTTTTAAACAATGCTAATTGTCAATGTGCCAACTCTTCCAATAATAAACAGAGTTAAAACTTCTCAGAAGCTCCAGACTGCTTTTGTACTACCAATTGATTGATTGGGGGAGAAAAGGAAACTAAAGTGATTCAAAACAATGTGTCATTTCATGACAACCAGACATTTTTCTCTGAACTGTGGTGCTGGAGAAGACTCTTGAGAGTCCCCTGGACTGCTAGGAGGTCAAACCAGTCAATCTTAAAGGAAATCAACCCTGATTGCTCATTGGAAGGATCGATAATGAAGCTCAAGCTCAGATACTTTGGTCACCTAATGTGAAGAGAGATCTCTTTGGAGAAGACTCTGATGCTGGGAAAGATTGAAGGCAAAAGGAGAAGAGGACGGCAGAGGATGAGATGGTTAGATAGCATCACTGAAGCAATGAGCATGAAACTGAGCAAACTCAGGGAGGCAGTGAAGGACAGGAAGGCCTGGCGCAATATGGTTCATGGGGTCACGAAGAGTCGGACACGACTTAACAACTAAACAAGACATTTTTGGAGTACATTCAACCACATGCTCTCCAACTTCACTCAGAAAAATTGTATCCATCTTTGTGTTTACACTGCTCACATCCAACCCTTGGTCACTCTGCATTTTCTCACCCAGGAGAAAAGCTTTCCAAACTCTACAACACAACACCACACAAAACCACCACCTTCTTCCTAAATTTAAGAAACCTTTCTAGCAGCCATCTATGCCTTTGTTTCTATATAATCTGCCCATGGACTGCTTCCTGTGAGTATTTATGATAGGGCATTTAATTAAAGAGACAACTGAGAGTCTCTTTGTTTGGGAAGGTCTTAGTGATGAAAAAGTGCCCTTAAGCAAGATTTCCAAGCAAATCTTGACCAACAGTTTCATGGTTTATACTTCCTTCCCCAGATTTCTAAAGAACCAGGTTCAACAAGAAGTTACTTTCTACATGAATGTTCATAACCCCACATCTTGTGTTCATCTGATTCCATTTCTGGAACTCCAGACCAGATAGGCTGACCAGATAGGTATCCTTAACTGCCCTAAATGTCATGAAGGCCCATCTCTTGGCCTTTCCAAATTCTTTCTTGACCTCCAAGGTCCCAACCCTAAATCTTCTTGAACTGTGAGAGTTGCCAGACTACAACTCCCATCTGTCCCAGCCAGCATAGCAGGGAAGGTCAAGAAATGTTACTCGGTACTATCTGGCAGATCCATGCATGCAATAGTGTTGTGTGTAGGGAATTATGGTGACAGGATTGTGGACCTCTTGAATTTCTGCCTTGATGTCCTGGTAGAGATACACCACCAGTGCATCAGAGGCATCTCTATGAAATAGTTTGGAAGGGTACACCTGTTGAATGTCTAGCCAGACACAACTCTTTCCAGAACCATTTCAAGGCAAAAGACAGAGTCAGGCTGTTGAAGATTCTTAATCTGGGGATATCCTTAACCATTACATTGACTTCTCATTTCCACACTTCAAAAGGCGCAGTTGTGACTGTAATATCTCAACCCTATTATCATCATTGAATGTTCATACACAGGACAAATCATGGAACTATCATTAAGATTATTAAAATGGTAAGCAATAAGTTATAAAGTGCTTTTAATGGTGACCTTTACAGGGTGGAATTTCCTCCTTTCAAAAATATGTGTAGCTCGTAATGATCTGTTTTAACAACATGCTCACACCATTCCTCCCCATTAACTATGCTACAGTAACCTGGCATATATTTACTTCTACTTTCATCTTAAATATTCTCCTTAAGCAAGCGGCTTTTCCATAGACCTAGCGTTCATTATATTAATAATTGATTACATTCCACTCTGATTAGATGGAGTTAATAACTGCTTTTATTGTTGCTTGATTTCAGAGCACTGCTAATAACAAGTAGGATTATTGGCAACATAAAGGAGTGATCTAGCTGCACACCCTTACTACAACATGCCCAGAAATGATTTTTGCTTTCTTCTTCTTGTTCCTATTTCCAAATGCAGAATTTAAAAACACACTGGGCTGAGAATTACACCCAATGGTTAAGGTGGAGCAGAAGCTGTTGGATATTTTCCAATACATATATTAGTCTGAGAAATGCAGAGCAGGTCTATGTAGATTGGAGTAGGCAAAGATCTCCTCTTGGGCAGCGTTGATCTTCTCCTTTAAGGAACCCACCTTGATCTTTACACACCAGCGTTTTCCACACCCTTGTGCCAGAGATGCAGAAACAGGGTGAAGCATGGCCCATCTACTCAGCCCAAGATTCCAAGAGTCCTTTGGAAGGGAGATGAACCCTGGGAATGAAGCACCTTGAGGTTCACCAAGTGTTTGCAAGATCTTCCCCACCTAGCTAAAGCAGTCGTTTAATTGAGACAAGAACAGTAGCCGTGGGTTGTTCTAAGATGCTTGCTGTATCCATTTCTTTTTGGCCTTTTCTACATGATTTAGCAACACAAACAAGCACCAATGGCAGAGTTTTACTCATGTTTAGTTATATTGGGCTGAGCATAGAGACCCATTTTGCCCCAACAGTGATTCACCCTCTAAGCACATTAAAGCTTGGAAGCTGATCTTGTCACCTTTCAACTCACCTCTAATTTCAAAACCTGCAGGGATACTCCATATAAAAACACTTGTGCCCAAACAGCTTGCTCATTGTCTGGCCAAGCTCCATCCCCAGCAACAATCCACAGGTAAGACCTCCTTTGCAAGGCAGCAGAAAGGAGATGGGGGTGAGATTGCTTCTGGTGGGTTTTCAAAGAGATGGAGGCTAGAAAGACCTTGGCTGGACATTGCAAGATTTAACAAGAGAGACATGCTGTTAACTACTGCAAGGAAATACAGTGTTCCAGGCAATCTTCTAGGGTGCTCCATTCCACTCCCCTTTTTAAAATTTTAAAAAAAGCTGTATGCCTCCCCTGTGAAGAGTGAAAGTAAAAAATGTTGAAAAGGGATATGTTGTTAATCAGATGGAAACAACACTAGGTAAATCTACTAGGTCTATGACAATATCTTATTATTTATGCACTGTACAGCTTCAGATTGTTTGATTAACAAGGGATCAAACAGATAGGCTTTGTGAGAGAAAGAGATGACAGCAGAAGAGGAGTTATTGGCTAAAACTTTGATTTTAAGTAGAAGGGATAGCCAAACCAACATGGATGGTAGAGCTGTTGCCTAAGACTTCCTCAGAAATCCTATAGTTCTCCAAGACTTCATTCCTCACCATTCCTGGTGGACATTCATCTGACATATAAACAATCCATACAGCAGAATTGGAAGCTACCTCAGAAGAAGGTTCAAGAAACATAACCCTAGTTATACTTTACTTTAAAAAACAGCTCTACTATTGTGGAATTGCTCCCCAATTCTCTCTCAAATCAGATCCTTCACCTTTCACATAAAGCTGTTGAAATAGCTGGGAAGAGAAGGATGGGGTCCTATGTTCTTGGGGGTGGCTCAGAGACACTGGAGAATTTTTCTAGGGTCTGGGCCTTCCCCAGAAAATTTGAGCTTTGTACTAAAAATGCAGCAAACTGTTTTCAAATGTGGAAAGACAGATCTTTCTGAGAATGCAGACAGGCAGGACACTGTTCATCTCAGATATCTTTCTCCACCTTCTTATCATAAGAAATATCTGGGATCTATCTATTTCCCAGACATTTCTTACAATAAGGTAGAGAAAGATATCTGAGATTAACTGTGTGTGTGTGTATTTCTTGCTCATTGTCGCTGATAATTCTTTATTTCATACAAGTCTAATTAAGCACATCATTCTCCACCCATTGTGGATGAGGGAATTCACCTTTTCCTAGCCCAGGTCAATTTCTCATATACTCGTTCCCTCAACAAGCTCCATCCTGCTTCAGCATGGATCTGCAAAATTTAAAACAAGAACCACTTCAAATACATGTTTACGTTTTCCGGAATAAATGCCCGAGGTGCCAGTTCACAGAAAGAAGGAGAACCAAGTTCCTGTCCAACAGGTTCAGTACCTGAGCGTAAGCATCTTATCAGAATTCATGCAGATCAAGTTCTTCTAACATTCTAAAATTGCCAGCACTGAACCTCCCTCAACTCAACCAACAGGTCCAAAGGAGTCTCAAAAACAGCATTTGGAAAGATTCACTTTACTTCAACCTCCTTTTTCCTTGGAGGACGTTATAGAAATGAGAAGAGGAAAACTGATAAGCCTTGCAAAACTCATTCCATATATATCCATTGCTTTGTAGAGTTTTGAATGCTTTGAGTTGATGTGCTACAGTAACTGTCCTAAAATGGATTGGAGCATTTATATAGGTCTGCCTTTGCTCAGTTTTTGTTACTGTCTGATTTTCCCTCTTCTCTGACTTCTCAGATTCCCTGGCGTTTCACAAAATGGCCTGGTGTGGGACAGCACATGGTACTTCCTGTGGTGGTAAATTCGAAGCTGGTGGAACAGGTGCTGGCAGCGGTGGGGTGCTGGCTGATAGTGGCAATTTGTCTAATGTGCATGTCCAACCTGGTGGTTGCTCCTTGACAGTGTCAGGACCATTGAGCGCAGTGACCTGAGTGTCTTGCAGTATGTGGCACTGGGGGATATGGTGGTGGAAGAGGAGGTGCTGGGCCAGGCATGAAGGTCAACATCTGCTATCCAGACTGCGATGTGATCATCCCAGGTGGCCATCTGTACAGCACCACCCACTGTGAGCAAGTGAACACCAACAGCTTTGACCCTTGTTTGGCATCTTGATGGAGACCATCACCACCACTGTTCCACCAGATCAAGGAACCTCCAGAAAAGAGAATGTGATACAGCTGGACAAAATGTGGGCATGACCTTCGGTTGAGCACCCACAGGTCTTGCTCAAATTGGTAGAATGATTCTTATTTTCTTTTCCTCTTATGCTTCTCTTGCTAGCTAACGTATTTCTCCCACACCCTACTGGCTCACTAAAAACTTGGAAGGGTCTATCCATCTTCTCTATGTTCATCCACATCTGCAATATAACCTACATGTAACATCTCTGCTCTTTCCAGTGAGGCTGTGGCTTACTTCTTTGATAAATCTGTCCATAGGACACATCAATGCCTTTGTCCATGATTGTTCATCGCTTCTCTCTTTAGCTTACAATAAAATCTTCCATGATTGCAGAAATGGATCTGTCTAGTTTATTCATTTTTAGCTCTTCACTCCCCTTTCTGAAAAACACAAGGCCCCCAAAGCTGCCACTGGAGAGATACTCCCATTAAGATCATCTGTTAGAGGCCATGTGGTGGGTGGGGCCGAAGAAAGGGGTGGGCAGGGCACCATTTCACGGGGAAGGAAGGAATCTGAAAAAACGGGCGGCTCAATTGAAAAATCAGTTGCCACCAAATTTAGGCAGTATAATCTTGCAGGTGGGGAAGATCTGGGAACTGCAAAAAAGAGATGCACACCATACTTCCTGTTCCTTTGTCTTACTCAAATTGACAGGACAAATTTGTGACTAACATAAATTCAATTATCTCATTGTGCCTGAAATACAAGGAAGCAGAAGTTTCAGCAAAATTGTATTCTTTCCTTTTCTTTTTTGGCTGGCTCAATAGTAATTAAACTGATGAGCAAGGACTGATTACTTTAACTCTGAACAACTCACATACTACACTAGTTCTTTTAACAACCTATTATAGAAATGGGAGATGTGCCAGGATCAGTGTTGGCTCAGTTACCTGGAGCTTGGGAAAAAAAATATATATATACTAACTTTGATTGCCCTCAAGTGGTGAAACTGAAGAACTGGAATTTCCTAATGCCTGGAATTAGGGACCAAGTTTGCTGCAGATGCCAGATCATTTGGGGTAACGAAAGCAAAAGGAGACTGTGAGGAACTACAAACTCCGGAGGAATTCCTCCATCCATGCATGTGTTTGTTTTTGGAAAATCACAGAAAAACAGTCTCTATAAATAAAATACACAGAACAACTAAAATAACAAAGTCACATTTTAAAAGTATGTTTTCATTTTGGGGAAATTGCTGGTATTTTAGAGAAAGTTCTGCAAGGCAAAAAAAAAAAAAGAGAGAGATTAAATAAAGTTCCTTAAAGCAAGTTCCCCTCTCTCCCTGGCCAGTGCCGTTGCATCCATTTAAAAGACAACTGAAATGTCTGCCCCCTGGTGGCCACACGTTGCCACTGAGCCCAAAGAAAACAGCTAAGGGCTAAGAAACTCTGCCCCCTGGTGGCCACACACTGCCATTCCGCTTAGAGAAGGAAAACATCCAGGGAATGATTATAAGGAACAAAAGAGCGTGCCCTCTGGTGGACCCCCTTTGCTATTGCACCTGGAGAAATGAAACAGCTAGGAAACAATTGCAAGGAATGAAAAGTCTACCCTCTGGTGGCCACACTGTGCAACTACACCCAGAGGAAGAAAACAGCTAAGGAATATTCCAAAGGGCATAAATATTTTGTCCTCTGGTGGACCCACTTTGCTATTGCACCTGGAGAAATGAAACAGCTAGGAAACAATTGCAAGGAATTAAGAGTCTGCCCTCTGGTGGCCACACTATGCAACAGCACCCAGAGGAAGAAAACAGTTAAGGAAAACAATAATACCTCGGTTCACGAACTCTTCTGTTCACAAACAATTCGGTTCGTGAACAGCAGCATTTGCAAAATTTTGCTTCTGTTCACGAACTCCGCATCGGGTGATGAGCACAACCCACAGCCATCTTCCCTGCTCTGACACGTGGTCATGGCTTCCTCTAGGTGAGATCGCGGTCGTAGACAGACACTTGCTGTGAAGCTTTTTGGTGTCGTCTCAAGCAAGGTTAGTGTTCTCTCTCTTCATACTGTACTATACTGTACTTTGTTTCATATTTTTGTAGTTAAAAAAAAATACATATGGTTCAGAACGGATTAACCTTATTTACACTGAACCTTATGGGAAAATTTGATTCGGTTGGTGACCAATTCGGTTGGCGACCACGTTCGTAGGGGTCAGAACGGATTAACCTTATTTACATTGAACCTTATGGGGAAATTTGATTCGGTTCACGACCATTTCGGTTCGCGACCAGAATCATGGAACGAATTGTTCATGAACCGAAGTACCACTGTATTCCAAAGGGCATAAATATTTTGCCCTCTGGTGGACCCACTTTGCTATTGCATCTGGAGAAATTAAACAGCTAGGAAACAATTGCAAGGAATGAAAAGAATCTACCCTCAGGTGGCCATACTTTGCCACTGCACCCAGAGGGAGAAAAGATAGTTAGCTATGGCAAAGGACTCAAAAGTCCACCCTCTAATGGCCACATCTTATCATTGCACCCTCCACAAAGGATACAGCAATATTTCTTGCAAATGCTGACCTCCATTGCTTGTTGTTCGGAAAACACAAGAAAATCAGAAGCGATATCTCCTGTATCTCACAGGGCTTGATGTGGAAGATGAATTCTTAATTTGGTTGGGCTCACACGACCCTGAGTCACAACCCACCCAAGCCCATTGAGCCTAGACTCCTGTTCTGGAAACCTAGCTCTTGAGAAGCATAAGAGCAGGTTGGTGAAGATATTTGAAATGGAGGAAGAGAAGAGATTATGGAATCCCCAAGGGTGATGCTGGTGAATAGACCATTGTGAAACCTTTGTCAGGTTCATGGAGACATCAAAGAAATGCACACATGTTTATTACAGCCCCAAGGCCAGATACATCAGAGAAATGCTTTTTTCCAATCCTAGACTACAAGTTCTTTTAACCTCACACACCCATATTGATTTTTTAACAATTATGTGAATTGCCTATCTAATTGCTGGTGTCTTCTGCAAATAAGGTCTGGGAGAAGATGGATTAGCCAGTAGCTAGATTAGGAGGTCCCAGAGGTCTCAGATTGTAGCAAAATCAGAGCAGCCTTGTCTGGACCATGAAACTAAGCAGCATCAGGTCTGGTTAGACTAGACTACCGGCCTGTAGACTAGACGAAAATATTCTGGAGGAAGTCCACCTACACAATTTGTGTAGGCTGGGAAGGAGGTTCCTTTGAAAAGCCAGTTCTCAAAATCAAGATGATACAGAATGGAGTAAATCTGTGTCAGGTTAGTAATTATTGGGAAGACAATTGGGAATGAACATTCCACTACCTGCTTGGATGAACTTTTCTTCTTCAACTCAAGTGGGTGCTGGGCCACACCTCTTGGGTGAGCCTCCTGTTGCCATCCCAATACTATAATCAACCACCTCTTTTTTTTTCCTTTCAAATTTGTTTACCAACATTCCTGAGCTCGTCTTCCCACAAATAAAGTGTCCTGAGCAAAAGATCTGGAACAGAGGTCACAAGAGCAGATGAATGCCACCCAACCCCCTAGAGAACTCTTCTGTCCTTTCCTTCCCTCCAAGCCCCCAGATTACATTCTTCATCATCATTCTTGAACTATGTCAAATTAATAGATGCCATATACTCCATGGTGCAAGTGTCTCATGTGAATGAAGTTACTGAGCTCATATGTCATCAACGCTGTAGCAAAGATCATCTTCTTACAGCCAACGTGCCTCCATCCAGAGATGCCTTTGAACATCAATTCCCTGGCAGTGGAGAACATGATGGAAGTTGAACATCAATATGCTGACCACACCCTTGCAATGGATCGATATGTTTTGACACACCACGTAAGTTCAAAGGGAACCAAGGAAACATGCTCTCCCATGTCCTCAGAAAGCTATGGGAGATCCATGGCCCACTTATTATTGAGGTCAACATCACTTGGCATACTTAGTCTTCATAGAAATCTCCATCAGATGACAATATCGGCAGCTGCATTAATCTGCCAAAAAGGTTATTATCAAAGTATGCTAACCATGAAGGCTATCACATTCTGAAAGCCAGTTGAGAGTATGGCACACCCCGCTGAACCAAATCTTTGGTTGCCATTGCTGATAGAGTGCATAGATTTCCAGGTTGATTTTAGACAGTTTAGGTGGAGTTTTTCAGGACTGGATGGTTTCCATCTGGGTTAGATCTTCTGCAGCTGAATGTGATATGCTAACCCAGCCAGCTGGGTAAGTCTAGGGTTCAAAGCCAGGAACAGGAGAAGCCAGTCATCAAGGTCTATTGTATGAGATCCACCTTAGCAATGTAACTATGAAGAAGGTAGGATTTCACTTAGAAATTTAGCTCCTAAGCTACTTTCTTCTCCCTCCCAATAGGGTTTGGGAGTGGGCTTCAAAAAACTGTTTTCAAGAAATCTCCAAAGATTAAGACGGTCAGTGGAGGAGTAGAAAGGCCTTCCCGTAAAAATCTGTTGGGGTTTGCTTTTTTAAGTTCCCAGTATCTCCAGTTAAGCAAAGACAAATAAGAAAATTTTACCATCGAGTGGTTGGGATGAACCTTGCTCTTCCAGGAAAATATAAGGTGGTACATTCCAGTTTTTCCAAGACCTTCTGGAGATGTACCTCCTCCTGGTTCAGCCCCTTCCAAATAGCACAGGACTCACAAAACATTGGGGAGGGGGAATCACATACATTCTGTGGTTCAAGAAGGAAAAAGTTGCAATAGAACGCAGTGGTATCTTAGTGGCTAGTTTGGTTTCTGAGCTTTGTGGAATAACTGTCATCACTGATGGAGAACTTCTACAAAGCCCCCTTTCTTCATTCACGGCTGCCTGGGAAAACTTGTCAACTTTTTCTCTGCCAAGAGGGCTAATTCAAATGAAATGAAGATTGTTCTCCAGTCTCCACCTTAACCAGGCAGATTTGGGACACAGAAACCCACGTCTCCCTTTACGTGCTCTAATTTTGGGGGAGGGGGCTTTGTTTTATGCTGTGACTCAAGCTGTTTGGGGTTTATTTTGGGTTTTTGGAGCAGCTGGCAAAGGAACGTGGGTGTGAGAAGGTGAAACAGAAAGAGAAGACTTCAGGTGTTACTGCAACATGCCACAGAGCCCAGGGCATTGCAAGTCCTGGGGAGGAACTTGGAAAACTTTTGCAAAATATGCCTATCCCAGTTGGAGAAGAGAGGAGGGGGTGACATTGCATTATTAACAGGTGGTTTTCCTTGGTGCTCCACCAATAACACCTGCAATTTCACAAGTGGTAGAAATGGGTCAGTTGGGAAAACAGGAAAGTTGTTGCTTTTCTCTTCCAAACTGGCGGAGTAGTGAAAAGGTGGGGGGTGAGGAAGGGCAGTTAGCTTCCGATTCAGCATCTGAGTCCTTCCAAAATTTCCCTGGGGGGTGGCCAAACTAATTTAAACATTTTTTTTTTTAATTTACAGACCTTGAAAAAGTGTCACAGTAAAAAGAAGGAAATGCAGTTTAGGATGGGGAAAATGGAGAAGATGTACAAGCTTGGCACAGAACAAGCTTTCTTCCAGAATTCTGCCCCATTGGCTGAGCCTCTGGGCTATTTTTATTTGTTTGTTTGTTTGTTTTATTTATTTGTTTGTTTATTTTAATTTCTATAGCCACCCATCTCAACCAAGGGATTCTGGGTGGCCAACAATCACAAAAACAATTAAAACAAATACAGGACAGCACAAAATAAATACATACAGCAGCCGAGAAAAATTATCCCATAATTATCCATATAATTTTCCAGAGTGAGGCTACATTGCAAGAACTGAAGTAGGAAGTATGTTGGATTCAAATAATGGTTTGAGAAGCCAAGAGCTGGGAAGGGGCCTTGAAGGTCATCTGTACCAACCTCTAATAAGGCCTGAGGGCAACAAGATGCTTCTTTGATGTATCTCCCCTTTCAGGGCTAGACTGCTCCTGAAAAAGAAGGTTTTACATCGAAGTTGATAGATTCTTCCCTTTCCTTTGTCAAACCCAACGGCTTAGTGGCTGCTGCAATATTCTGTTGCGGTGAGTTCCCTTTCGCAGCAGCCAGGATTTAGAAGGTAGCTGCCTCTGCCCACGGAGGTTTGAGCCCTGGTTAACATTGATGAGGAAAAGAGAGAGAATAAATTGCAAGCTGGACAAGTTGAGCGCCATGTGGAAACTGCTGTGCAAAAGAGAAGAACATTGGTAAATTCACCCTACAAGCAGACGGAGTGCGATAAAACTTGCTTCCAGCCTTATTTCCGATTCAGTTGCTCACTCAAATTTCCTCAGGATGTAAAAAGACGAAAAGGGAGGCAGGAGGGGAATCAATGAGGACAATGTTGTGCAAGTGCATTAAAGAATTAGGCGAACTACTTTCAAAGGCCCATCATTTATTTTTGCTAAAAATCTTTTGGCTTTGGTTCAGAAGGGAGAGGGAGAGAGAGGGGGAAGGAAGGAAGGAAGGAAGGAAGGAAGGAAGGAAGGAAGGAAGGAAGGAAGGAAGGAAGGAAGGAAGGAAGGAAGGAAGGAAGGAAGGAAGGAAGGAAGGAAGGGAGGGAAACCACTGCTCTGTGGTGTGCGTGTATGAATGATATATTGTTATTAATATATACTTTTATCATACTTTTCTACTTAGACACATTTTGGATTTTTTTGCACTTTTCTGTTTTAAACAGATTTACAAACATGGGGACATATGCTTCTCAGAGTTGTTTGTGATTAAGCTGCTTATCAGCCCAGCAAAGTAAATACAGAAATCAACAAATCTAAGAGGAGACCCGTTTAAAGTTGTTGACTTCCTGTTGAGTAACTGGTTTCTTCAAAAAGGATGTCTAACCCGGGAGAATCCAATAACCCATGATAACATGGCTAGGAAACATCTGGCAGTGAGTCACTTCGAGAAGAAACTAGCAAGTTATGCTGGATCTTGGGGCCCAAGTGACTCAAGTCTTCAGCTCTGGATTGATGCTAAGATTGAAAAGTATGAAAGGATAAATTCCCAGGATGCCAACCAAGAAATTCTTTTATCTGCTTGTGGACAAATTGGCACATTATCATTCCAAATGTGGGACCTGAGTCAAATTTGGACATATCAGTTTTGAAAATCGATCCGATTCATATCAGGCCCCCAAACTGATCTGGACCAGATCTCCAAGCCCAATCTGTATCTGTTCAGACCAATCCAGACCATTTGAAGACAGCTTGGCAGCCTCAAAAAATCTCTGAATCACTCCAAGTTAATTCAGATGCATTTGCTTGGTCAAATAGACTCAGGTTCTCCATCAGTCTGAATTGACTGAGAGAAATGAAGATTCACCAGGCCTCATAATCATGACAAAATGCCTTGTAAGCACGTGTCAGAGCTTGATATACCAAAAATAACTCTTCCACTTGCTTTTCTTGGCACAGAAGGGAGAATTGTTGCCCTGGTTTTTGGACTCTACAGCCAGAGAAAAGAGAAGGTGCTTAGGAGCTTGACTTCTTGTGATTTCCATTCACAGCAAGTTATCTAAACATCTCAAAACGGTAATAAAGTGAAGAGTTATGACTGCCTTCCTGATTCCAGATGACACTTGTTGCCAATCTAATCTTACAGTTTTGCAATTAAAAATCTCTTTGCTTCTTTCTTCCAACTCTTGCTATGCCTTTCAGACAGCCAGGTTGATTTACAGACCCTGCTAAAGATGGGAAAAGAGATCCAAGTGTGTTTGTGGGTCAGGATCTGATACCCATAGGATGGCGCGTGGCAAGCATGAAGCTAATGGCCCAGGGGTCCACTTACGTGGTTGCAAACCAACCTTCCCTAATTCAAACTCCAGTTAATCCCCATAAATTGTAGGGTGTACTGATGCTATGCAGAAAGCCAAATGGGGCACCAGGGAAGGGCCAGTAGACTCTGTGTCTCCATTTCCACTCTCTGTACCCCAAAGGATGAGAGGCAGCTGAGTTTTTGTTGCCTTGTCACACTTGCCCTGGAGAGAAAGGGTGACAGAAGAAATCCCTGGATTCTTTTACATCTTGGATTGATCCAAGGGAAAAGGAGGTCTGGGCTTAACAAAGACAGTCTATTTTTTGTGGATTGTTGAAAGGAAACAGCCCATCTGCTTCCCTGGGCGAATGCAACCTCAGCAATGCTGGAGATCCACCAGAGAACTATGCTGTGTCCAAAGAGACCCAAGTCGAAGAATTGACAATGTGGTTCCCTATAATGCAGGTTCTGCTATGACTTCTGAAGCTCATGAAACTCATGAAGAATGATGGAACTCTGGTCCCACTGTTGAAGCTGTCTAAAAGATAGGCAGGGGATGCTCTGCACATTTAAGCCTCGTTGGGTTGACCAAAATAAAGGTGGGATAATCAATCAATCAACCAACCAACTGCATATTTTGCTTCTGCCCACATTGCCAAAACTGTCACTCATAGAAATAAGCAAATAGAGTCAATCCTCAACTGAACTCAAGTGAAGAATGTCCTTCAACATCCTGCTTTGCACAGGAAGCTGAGAGAGGGTGTGGTCTTCCTTCTCAATAGGAAGGATGCAGATACTTAGACTGCCTCTAGACATGGAGGTTCCATTGTGATTAACTACCATCTATTGGCTATCAACATCTTTTGAAACTTTTTAAAAAGGCTTCTCAGCCCCTAGGACATAGGTTGTTAATCCTTTAATACATCCCCACAATCTGGTTCCTTTATCTTCTCTTTATACTTGCCCAAAATCAACCTGGTCAAGTTTTCCATGATGTTGAGAAAATGACCGCTGTTCCTCACCAACTTCAGCAGTCTAAACAGACGCTCAAGGCAACCCAACCACTTATGTCCACAGATGACCTAGTGATCAGTTGGTTGGACCACTGGAGAACAAGTTAAAAAATTGGATCTGGGTCACCCGCCATTGACAGCAGAAAATGGATATTGAGAAAGAAACCCACAGTGAAGATTAGATGTGATTAAATAAGGCAAAGATGTGGGAGGCTCAGCCTGCCTTCTAAAAGACAAGCCCTTGGCCAGGATAAATACTTTGATTAGAATTAACCTAAATGGAGAAACTCTTAACAACATTCCCAACAACCCTCTCTGGTTTTATTTACAGACTCCACCAAAGAGAAGTACCTCAAATAATGCCTTGAAATGGAATCTCTGATCCCACAAAATTAAACATTACTTTTGTGCTGGTCTATGACCATAATAACTGACCAGATGCCTCTGGAAGGTATTTGCAAACAGGAAGTAGATACATACACTTGTCTCACTATCAGTCCCTTCAAGTGAGATTTGAAGATACAGTAACATTGAGTTTTCAAGACTGATCGCCTTCCACAGACGTGTCCTTCATGAATTTAAACACTACCCTTTGAAAGCCATCCAAGTTTGTGACCACCACCGTGTATGCTCCCCAGTTCCACTGGTTAATTCCATCTCTTTCAGAAATTACTGAGAAAAGTCTTCCCAGCAGTCAAAGTAGTCAACAGTTATGCCAAGAGAAAGCACAATAATATATGGGCAAGCATGCAAGATATGTGCAGCAAAATCGTATGTCCCAGTGCAAGATCAACAGAAGCAGCTTCTTCTAGCAGGTCAGAAAGCCCCAAAATAGCATTCCCAGGTGGAAAACTGGACAACCATAGTAATTTTTCCAAAAGGAAAAATACTCCATCTCTTTCTCCTTTCCTCATGTCTAAATCAGATGTTCACCTCTTTCCATTGGCATTACTTTGATTTTTCTGTAAGAACAGTCTTTGGGCATTTGAAGTGTTCAAGGATCCAAATTAGTTGGTGCCAACTGTTTTGCCTATGGAAATGGCACTGTTGCAAACTTTCCCAATGTACATGCCAGAGTAACTTAATAACATCATGGCTCCAAAAGACTTGACTTCTTAATTGTCTGTCATTTGGGTTAGTGTCAATCTAACTGGGACATGTTCCATCAAAGAGATCTTCTGGATTAGTCTGTCTATCCATGGATGGGACAATATTTTGTTTTGGTGGAGAGCTCCCACAGCCATCCAGAGGTTTTAGTCTCAACCATCTAGAGGAAGGGTCAAATTGTCAACATTAGGAGAGTGTGACAATGGAGTGAGCCAATAACCTGACACGGGATAACTCAGCATCTCTGTGGGCTCTTATCCAGTGTTCAGTGCATGGGCCTGGCGTGTATCACCCTTTGAACTCTGCCACCAACACTGCCTGAAGCTATACAACCACAGTAATGTGAAACAAAGAGCTGTTGTTTCCCATAGACACAAACAGAGTTTGTCAATCCCTCTTCTAGCCCATCAAGGATCATGCAGAATAAAGTTAGGTTGTCATGAAGAATAAGTATAGCGATCTTTTTCTTAATCTGGGTGCTAGGTCAGCTGTCAGAATTCCAGAGATGGGCAAGAGAGATGGAGGTTAGCACAAGGACTATCCCTAAACAAAGTCAAGACAAGGTAACTAAATACAGACCAAGCCCACCCCAGACCAAGCCCACTAAGCTCCAACACTCTTGGACACAATCTCCTTCCCAGTCATCAGATGGATTACAAGATGCATCTGTTGCCTCTTCCTCTGAATGGACCCTTTTTTCAAAGAATTCCTCCTCCTCTTCTTAGCTTCCTATCTACTTGGGTAGAAGCATGGCTTTCCACCTTGCTTAGCAATTCATTCATCTTCTCAGCACGGCTCCAAGAACTGACTCTATGGGGTGCGCTTGATGGTGTCATAATGCTAGAGAACCAAACTTGTTGGGTTCTAGTATCATGGAGGATAAAAGATATGTCCTCCGTGTTAAGGTAGAGCTTCCTCAATGATGCTGATGGAGGAACAACAATGTATAGTTTGTATGTTGGATTGCAGCTCCCCAAATCCTAAACAATTGGCCATGCTGGGTCAATGGAAGCTGGCATACAATATCTGGAGAGCCACATGTTGTCATCAACGTTCTACCTCTTCAAAGATTATGCAATGAGCAAGACAAAGCTATTTTTAGTTGTGGACAAATTCAGAGATAGGAAGTGATGTACTACAGGACTTCACACATGAAAAGATACAGAGCTATCTCCTTTCCCATCCTCCAGAAATCCTCCCCCCATAAACTCTAGCTCCATCCTAGTGGACTTTAAAACCAGTTTTACCTGTGAAAAGAACAGTTCCATTACCGCAAAATTTTTGTACCGGAATAACATAACTGGGGTGAGGCTCTAGATTAAAAGATGATGTCTATTCATCGCCAATTAATGAAGAATTGAAACAAGAGATGTCAATCTTGACATGTGGCATGGATTAGCCTGGCTGCTTGCTAGACAAGGAACAAAATATGCGACTTACCATTCCTGGGGGTGTCTCATTTCCCGTAGGAGAGGCTTGAACAGGGAATATAAAAGGATTTCCAGACCCCAAAGCTCTTCAATCACTCACCTGCATCATTCTTGCAGAAGAAGGTAAGCTAGGTTTTGCAACTGTCCTGAACTTTTAATCTATTGCAGGAACTTTGGTTAAAAGAACACAGTCAGGTAGACAATGAAAGGATAGATTAATATAAACTCTGGCTGAGGGTTACTCAAGAGGTGATTTGGATAATGGAGTTTGATGCAACAGAGAATTGCTTGAGGGCAATCAAGATGAGAAGAGAGATGCAAACTAGAAGGAAATTCAAATGAGGAAGATAAACGTTGGGTCAGTCCATCTGGCCTAAAAAACTGCACTGAATTTTGCTACTGCTGCATCCAAGGTATATTCTAAGCAATAGCTATTATGTGCAATCTCATTTGCATTAGAGCATCATGGTCAGAAATCAGAGATAGTGGCTGAACAGTATAGCACGTTGGCACACTAAATGCCCCCAGCTTGATCTTTGGGATCTCCAGGACAAAGGATTGCAAGGAGTTACTGGAAATATTTGACTACCATCTCTGCAAAAACGCTGCATGGTGGATACAAAATATGGGATCACTAATACAAAACAACTTCCCATACAGGTAGGGCATCAATGCGAGGAAGCTAGGTGGCTGTGGAGGGTTTTGCAGATTCACTGTCTTTTCTACAGCTTCTGGGGTTGTTATGGAGAAGATAAAATCCTGCAACTTTTCTGCCATACACTAAGAATGGTGGGAGAGGCTGAGTGGTACAATGTACTCTTTCACAGGGCCATCAGGAGCCAACTGACAAGCTTTAGGACCTCATAAAACTCTCTGCCTATCAGAACTCTGTGTGGGCTGCAAGGCTCACATTTTGGGATTTGCAGCGATTTTGGACCCAAAGCAGAAACAGTGCATTGGAGGTAGCCTGAATGCACTTCTTGTACCTGTTGATGCATCCTTTATGCATCTTCCTGGGTGCATACAACAGCAGGGAACAACCACAAGTGCATGGTTGATCCACCTGTTTTTCTTTTCTCCTGATCAACAGAAGGAAAAGATATGTCTTAGTTTTAGATCCATCCCTTCTTAAACAGTGAGTGGAGCTTTGTACCAATACCAGCTTCTGCATAACACAATATTCTTTTTTTCAGAGCTAAACCCATCACAGCAAAGAAGGGAGACAGCATCTTCCACCAGATCCGGAAAGATGACTTCTTGGCAGCAAACTAGTGGCTGTTGCTGTAGCAGTGGTGGAAGTATCTGCTGTAGCTATCCATGTCAAGGAGAGTCATCTTGCTGCTGTGGAGGAGGACGAGGACGTGATGGCCGTGGGTCTCCTAACCAGCAATCTCAGGGATCCATCTGCTGCAGTGGAGGCAGTGGAGGAAGCTCTGGCCAAACCATTATCGTTGTCCCAGGCAGCAGTGGTGGAGATGGATGGTGTTGTTGTTGCGGAGGAGGCGGCTCAAGTGACGGAAGCAGTGGAGGATCTGGCCAAATCATTATATCATCTGGAGGTGGTGTGGGAAGAAGTGGTGATAGACAATCTTCTGAATGCTGCATTGGAGGAGGGTCCTGGGGGGGATCTGGAAGTGCGATGAGTCAGCAGAAATGTGATGGGGGAGAAATATGCTGTGGAGGGGTGAGTGGGGGAGGTGGAAGTCCAGGGGCATCAGGCGGTGTTACTATTAACATGGGAGGAGGTTCTGGTGGTGGAAGCAGTGGTTGTCAAACTATTATTGTCCCAGGTGGTAGAAGGGGTAGTGGTAGTGGCCAAAGCTTAGGGAGCTCCATGGGAGGAGGTTCTGGTGGTGGCAGCAGTGGTTGTCAAACTATTATTGTCCCGTGTGGTAGAAGGGGTAGTGGTAGTGGCCAAAGCTTAGGGAGCTCCATGGGAGGAGGTTCTGGTGGTGGAAGCAGTGGTTGTAAAACTATTATTGTCCCGTGTGGTAGAAGGGGTAGTGGTAGTGGCCAAAGCTTAGGGAGCTCCATGGGAGGAGGTTCTGGTGGTGGTAGCAGTGGTTGTCAAACTATTATTGTCCCAGGTGGTAGAAGGGGTAGTGGTAGTGGCCAAAGCTCAGGGAGCTCCATGGGAGGAGGTTCTGGTGGTGGCAGTAGTGGTTGTCAAACTATTATTGTCCCGTGTGGTAGAAGGGGTAGTGGTAGTGGCCAAAGCTCAGGGAGCTCCATGGGAGGAGGTTCTGGTGGTGGTAGCAGTGGTTGTCAAACTATTATTGTCCCGTGTGGTAGAAGGGGTAGTGGTAGTGGCCAAAGCTCAGGGAGCTCCATGGGAGGAGGTTCTGATGGTGGAAGCAGTGGTGGTCAAACTATTATTGTCCCGTGTGGTAGAAGGGGTAGTGGTAGTGGCCAAAGCTCAGGGAGCTCCATGGGAGGAGGTTCTGGTGGTGGTAGCAGTGGTGGAGGTCAAACCATCATTGTCCCATGTAGTGGAAGCAGTATTGGTGGTGGCCAAAGCTCAGGCAGCTCCATGGGAGGAGGTTCTAGTGGTGGTAGCAGTGGTTGTCAAACTATTATTGTCCCATGTGGTAGAAGGGGTAGTGGTAGTGGTCAAAGCTCAGGGAGCTCCATGGGAGGAGGTTCTGGTGGTGGTAGCAGTGGTTGTCAAACTATTATTGTCCCAGGTGGTAGAAGGGGTAGTGGTAGTGGTCAAAGCTCAGGGAGCTCCATGGGAGGAGGTTCTGGTGGTGGTAGCAGTGGTGGAGGTCAAACCATCATTGTCCCATGTAGTGGAAGCAGTATTGGTGGTGGCCAAAGCTCAGGCAGCTCCATGGGAGGAGGTTCTAGTGGTGGTAGCAGTGGTTGTCAAACTATTATTGTCCCGTGTGGTAGAAGGGGTAGTGGTAGTGGTCAAAGCTCAGGGAGCTCCATGGGAGGAGGTTCTGGTGGTGGTAGCAGTGGTTGTCAAACTATTATTGTCCCAGGTGGTAGAAGGGGTAGTGGTAGTGGTCAAAGCTCAGGGAGCTCCATGGGAGGAGGTTCTGGTGGTAGTAGCAGTGGTGGTCAAACTATCATTGTCCCAGGTGGTAGAAGGGGTAGTGGTAGTGGCCAAAGCTCAGGGAGCTCCACGGGAGGAGGTTCTAGTGGTGGGAGCAGTGGTGGTGGGAAAACCATTATTGTGCAATGTGGTGGTGCTAGTGGTGGTGGCAGCAGCAGGGCCCAGAGTTCTGGGTGTTGCATCAGAGGAGGGATGGGCGCAGGTTCCATGCAAACCAAGCAACCCATTAGTATCCCACCATGCATAGGCCCGACAAAATAAGCTAACCAATACCTCCCCAGCCAGAAGTGATAGTTACAGTCTCATGTTATGTTCCACTCCCCACCACATAGGATTACAAAAAGAAATCAAGCTGGGTGAGGAATCTCTGCCTGTCACCATCCTTATTTTGTGTCTCTACTGCAAGCTCACTCTTGTCTTCATCTGCTGTTTCGGTTGTCAGTGACACCATCAATGTGCAATTGTGCAATGTACCGTGATTCTTTATACCTTCCTGATGGAGGAGTATTTGATAATGTTCTCCATCAGTTGCCTACTTTTGTATCGGGAGATCATAAAGCTTATTTGAGGATCAAGTGAATTGGCCTTGGCCTTTGTTCTTTGTAACAGGAATGGGCAAGATTTCAGCAGCCAAGTGTGGCAATTTATTTTGCTTCGTAACAAAGGATCAGACTCGAGCCAGAAAAGAAACAAGAAATATATGTTTAAAAGAAAAGGAACCAAAAGTAGTTACGTGTACAAAACAAAGTAAAACAACACAAAAAGGCAATCAATCAATCAATCAATCAATCAATCAGCACAAATTTCAGCAGTTAGTCACAATAGATTGGGGAATAACTCAGCACATCCAAAGACAGTCTACAATTCTTAGTTTTGCCAAATGGCACCCGTGTAAGGATATTTCATTTTCATCACAAAAAGAGTCCTCCTGGATCCAGAAAAGGATCTTGCTCATGAGTTCAGAAAGCAGGCCATTGAATGCTAATTTTATTTTCCATGTTAACTCACTTAGGGATTGAGTTTGCACACTCAATGCGGTTACTGAATTAGACTATGTTATTGGTTTGTCACGGGCATTGCGTAGTGAAGCATAAACTAACCAAATGGACTAGATTTAAACAAAGCACTAAGATGCACATACATGCGCACACAAACCAACTAGCCAAGGTTAAAGCTAACCACACTTATCAAGTCATGGGAAGGTACATACTGGGTCTAGCCCTGACCTGGTTAAGTGTGTTGGGCAAACCAAGCCAGGCAGTTCACACATTCATTTTGTAATCATTGCGGGATGCCTACCCAAAGAGAAAGCCATGGTGGTCTTCAGCATCAAAAAGAGCAGATGTTCATCACCCCTGAGAGATGAGTTTGAGAGAGAGAGACCAGGTGTGTGGTGAGAAAGGAAACTTTTAACTCCTCTACCAACACACATTTTTATTCTAACCATAGCCAGCACAAACATGGGCTTTCTCATTGAGCTTAGTTATGTCCACGCCAAGCTCACAAACTACATCTGCTTGAGATATTAGCTCTCAGCCTATTGCTGAGCCACTCTGTGGTTGTGGGTCTCCATCATCTCAAGCATATTATTCCTATCGGCCTCCTGAAACACTTAGTTCTCCTCCCATCAAAAGCTTGTGGAGCTGCATTATATAAAACCAAAACCCAGATATGGCATCTAGGCTTTACTAATACAACCCATCAGGGCTTCTCCAAGATTTCAAGCAAAGGGGTCAACCCCTTGGCACAGCTTCCAAGGTCCTCTGAAAACAAAGATGCTAGATCCTGCATTTGGGCCCTTCTCTTTGCTTATGGGGCACACGTTTGTTGTCTTTTAATCTCTGGAACTACCTGCCAAGTGAAGCAAGATCCCGCCTCTGGCATCTGGTGCATCTTAAGCCATGAGACAAGTCATCCCATAATCAGAGGTTGACTGATAGGCATGCAGGTGTGCAATTCTTAAATTTTAAAAATATTTTATAATACCTTGGCTAAGAAGAAAGGTGGGGAATAAACCAAAGCCATGGTTAAAAACAAAAATTTAGATTTACAGGCCCACACCCACATACCTATACACATATTTATGAGAAAGACCAAATCGGTTGATTTCTGTTCTGTGCCTCTTTTCCACATCGCTCCCCAAGAGTTTTTTCCAGCCTGTATGTGCACTCAGTTTCAATTTAAATACATGGCTGTATGTATCAAATAAGTATACACACACACACACACATTTATACTTTTTCTTGCAATCAATGATTATTGATCGGTCAGGTATAAATCTTGCCTTTCCTCCAGCAATTCACGGCTGTGTATGGAGCTTCATCATCCGGAAATTTTTCTTTCTGCTAACCACCTCTTTCACCTTTGCTGTTAAGTGTACCTGGAGAGTATGAATTTCCCTGCCTTTTGCATTGTTTGGACCGCCAAGATCCATTGGAGGACCTACACAACTGACATTTCAACTGACATTTCTCAGGAATACTAGAACATTTAAGCTCATACATTTGTCCCCACCCAGCTAATCCTATTTTCCTCCCCCTTTTCCACTTCCAATTCTCAGCCAAGTTGTCTCTCCTGCACATACAACTTGCCTGCCGTTCTTCCATGATCTTGATTCCACACTATATTCCAAATATTCTAAATTCTCATCAACATCCAAGAAAATCTGCTAGAAAAGCCAAGAATTAACAACATAAAAAAAAAAAATGAAAGCCTATCTTTTCCATCACATCTTCCTAATTTATTGACTTTAGTGCTTGATTTTTGTCTGAATCTGAACGGTATCAATATTGCTTTGTTTCTGTATTTTCTTCACTGTATTTTGGTGTTTTCGTGACGGCCTCGATGGTCAAACAGCTAGATACGTAGGGTATAAATCCAAAAATAAATATTGTCCTCACTGTATTTTTTAACCCAAGGACTTCCCACTCAATTGAAGAAGAATAAACAAGGTTTTTACTTCCAATATCAAACAGAGTTAGTATAGATATTGCTCTTCTCAGCCATGGAGAGTTAATTTCTTGGAGCAAATATTTGCCTAAATGAAGAGCTAGCAGTTTCACAAAACAAACAACAAAAGCAAGGTGCAGAAAGGAATACAGATCTAGAGTTTTAAATATTAAACCCTGAATCCATTTGTCTGGATGGGACAAAAATGTCAAATCCATTTGCATTCCCTTCTCTGACCCTTTGACTATTTATTTATTTAATCTCAAGATCATTCTGACCCCTATTTGGGGAAAATTGTGAATTTGGGTAAGTTCTTATTGTAAAAACAAATGATATGTTCACCAACTCCTAGGAAAGCTTAGGGGCAGAGAAATTCATTTCATCTAAAGTCTGTACGCAAAGCTGAATAAAAATATGCAATCTTAACTTCTAAAAAAATTAATTTTCCAAACGATTCCTTTTGGACTACACGCAATTAGAATGTATACACAGCATTTTGGCATATCTTTCTGTTCCAACTGTTGCAACACAGTTTTCAGCAGTCTAGATGCATTAAAATGAATATTTTGAGAAATCTATTTAAAAATATCTACTTAAATGTAGATTCTCATGAGCTCCCTCCTAAATAGCAGCTTAATGTAGAAATAAGAAGGAATGAATAGATGAGGAAGCTCTTGAAAAACCCATCTGGCTAATAATAATAATAATAATAATAATAATAATAATAATAATAATAATAATAATAATAATAATAATAAATGATTTATCCATTCCTACTTGAAGCCCCTTTCAAAAAAACAACAAAAAAAGGGAACCTGGCATTCATCAGAAGCCCCCTCAATGGGTGAGGCCCCTCTACTATCCAGCATTTCCGGAACTAACCTATTAGGTGGAGTAGGTCATTAAAATGTTTGTGTTTCCTAAACTAAGTAGTGATAGAAAAGAGAGATATTGATCTCATATGACTTGCTAAGCATCTAAGCTTTCAGGAGGCCAGTTGTTAGACATGCTAACTAAGTCACTCACCGTGCCTGGCGGTGTCTCATTTCCCGTAGGAGAGGCTAGGAGATGATATATAAAGGTCCTTGGTCTCTCAGATCATAAAACGCTCCTTTGGGATTACTTCATCCTACTGTCTTTGCTGGAGAAGGTAAGGCCAACCTCCAAGATATCCAATTCTTTCCTTCCTTGGTGCTCTGCAGTCTTTGCACGGATGACTGGAGGATCACCTATGGTAGATGCTAATTCCTGAAATAGTTGATTTGGAAAACTGGATGATATCTCGATGTAGCACTCTCTGAATAGTCAAGGAAGAGAGGAATTTCTTCTAGATTGGAGAGGGAAACTGGATTTCTTCAAGCACTGTCAGACTCCAACTTCCATTAGGCCAACCAAGGTAGCCAATGGCCACAGACAATGAGAGCTGGAGTTCCAAAACTTCTGGAGTTTAATTCATCATCCCAATTTGAGAGAAAATCCAAGGAAGGTTTTGTTGACATTTCTTCCATCTATTCTCTTATCTTGATAACTCACAAGGGCTGGGTTTGGGATGTAGCCAGACTATTGGGTGTACCTCATGATTTCAGGAGCATAGGAGAAGCATTGTCTGATTGTATGTAAGCAAAGAGAAATGTTCTCTCAATTCTCTGATATCTAAACGGTTGCGATAGTTATGGAAACAACTTTGCTACGCCCTCAAATTTATACGTAGAGATTCTTTAAATGAGGAAGTGATTAAATTGTTTGTCTTCCAAGTTGTTCCCACCAAAATCTCATGTCTGCATGAAGACTCAGATGGCCCAGCTTTGGCAGTAGAGTAGTGTCCATGTGATGTGCCTTCAGAGACATGATCTGGAGATGTTTATCCCAGATGAAGGCTCCATGCTGCCATGCTGTAACTAGCAATATAACTTAGATGATGGACAGTATGAACCCAATCTCAAGAATGGAATGGAATGGAAGTCTAGCTCAATTTACTTCTGGGGAAGATTTGCATGATACAATTTTCTTCTGTGAAAAAGTGCTGGCATTTATTCATAACAACTGAGCCCCCAAGAAACAGAGACCGTATGACAACCTAAGTTGCCTGTTGTTTTCATTTAGGCAGACATTCATCAAGACCAATACCACCCGCTTCTAGAAAAGATGAGCAAACAAATCCAATCTAGTGTTTGTTGTGGTGGTGGTGGATCCAGTGCTGGCTGCTGTGTAAGAAGCAGAAGTGGAGGCTCCTCGTGTTGCTGTGCATGTTGCTGCTGCTGCAGAGGTGGATCAGGACATGTGATTGCGGTATCTGGAAGCCAAGGATCATCCTGTTGTGGCGGCATCCAACAGATCTCAAGTTCCAGCTGCTGTGGTGGAAGTTCTACTGGAGTTGTCGTAGTACCAGGCGGCCAGTCTTCTGGATGCTGCATTGGAGGAGGACATGGGGGTGGGATTTGCCAGCAAAAGATTCCCCTGATTGGAGTGGGTGGTGGAGGAATTTGCTGTGGAGGAGGCAGTGGTGGAGGATCAGGGGGTCAGACCGTTATTGTACCCGGAGGTGGTAGTGGATGTTGTGGAGGTTCAGGAGGAGTGAAGGTCATTGGAGGTGGCAGTGGGTCTGGCTGGTGCTGTGGTGGTGGATCAGGGGGTCAGACCGTTATTGTACCCGGAAGTGGTAGTGGATGTTGTGGAGGTTCAGGAGGAGTGAAGGTCATTGGAGGTGGCAGTGGGTCTGGCTGGTGCTGTGGTGGTGGATCAGGGGGTCAGACCGTTATTGTACCCGGAAGTGGTAGTGGATGTTGTGGAGGTTCAGGAGGAGTGAAGGTCATTGGAGATGGAAGTGACAGTGGGTCTGGTGGTGGTGTGTCAGGGGGCGTGAAGGTTATAGGTGGAGGATCCTCTGGAGGTGGAATCGGTGGAGGCTCAGGGGGTGTTAAAGTCATTGGTGGAGGGTCTGGTGGAGGATGTGGAACTGGAGGAGGCTCAGGGGGTGTTAAAGTCATTGGTGGAGGGTCTGGTGGAGGATGTGGAACTGGAGGAGGCTCAGGGGGTGTTAAAGTCATTGGTGGAGGGTCTGGTGGAGGATGTGGAACTGGAGGAGGCTCAGGGGGTGTTAAAGTCATTGGTGGAGGGTCTGGTGGAGGATGTGGAACTGGAGGAGGCTCAGGAGGTATTAAAGTCATTGGTGGAGGGTCTGGTGGAGGATGTGGAACTGGAGGAGGATCAGGTGGGAAAACCATTGTTACTGGAGGAAGCAGTGGAGGGTCGGTTTGTTGCAGCGATGGGGGAAGCTCAAGTACAGTTGCAGTTATAGGGGCTGGTGGAAGTGGAGGTGGAAACTCAGGTGGAAAAACCATCGTTGTATCAGGAGGAAGTGGTGGATCTGACTGTTGTGGCGGAGGGGGATCTGTTGTCATTGCTGGTGGTTCTTCTGGTGTCTCCTCCCAGACAAAATGTCCTATTGTTGTTCCACCCTGCATCGGGCAAACAAAACAGGTTTGCTCACTGCCCCCAAGCATAAAATAAAAGATATTCTTTTGATAGGAAGGAAACTTTGCGAGCTCACCTCTTGTTCCTACAATGTCTTGCTCAGCCAATGCATTTGCTATGTGCTATATTTCATGTTCTTCATCAGCATTTCATTTCTGCCTATCTGTGTCAGAGCATTTTAAAACTTGAGGGTTTGAGCGGCCCTGTGGTGGATGGGAGTTAATTGCAACACTCACTGAATACCTTGCTTGCATCTCCATTTTTAAGCATCGGAGAAAATAAAGCTTCTCATAGAATGAGCATGTTGTTGGTGTCTTCTTATCTCATGCCATCAATGCTGACAACCATCTGATATGTCTACCTTTTTCCGACACATTTGCAAACATTTGTTCTGGCTGCTCTGATTCCAAGGCTCTGCCTTCAAATGTGTATCACTGAGTAATGCATCTTTCAGCAACGTATGCCATGAATTTCCAACGTAAATTATAAGAACTGGATCTCCCCTTTTTCATTATTCCCAGTTTTAAGTGAGATTCTACACTACCTTGAGGATCTTAAAAAGGAATTGCCAGAAACGTGTATCTTCAGCAAAGAGAAAATCTACAAAAATGATTAGTTCTCAAGAAAGAGAACTAGTGTGACTCATGATGACTCCGTGTTTTTTGTAGCAACGATGCAGAGCTGGCTTCCTTTGTCTTCTTCTATCATGAGTAACAACTAGGGATTGCCCAAGGGAGTGGTAATATAATACAGAGAGTGTATTGTGTGATGATCCCCACTTTTGCCCTGCTGCAAATGTTACAGCAGCGATTCATAGGAATGCAAATTTCATTTAGCAGGAATATCTTTAAGAGTATTAGTAGTAATTTAGTAGTAACATAATAGCAACTTAGTAGTAGTAATGCTATGCCTTTCATTCTTTTCCATCCTTAGGGGGTTAGCTGATCATTTTTAATGCAAAATATGAAAAATTAAACATTCCAATGCAGCAGCTAAGACCTTCGTAGATCCACCTCAAACAAGTCCTTTCTAAAAGGGTAGATCTTGACATCTTTCTTTATGGTGCAACGAGTGGGAAGTTCCTGAGGAAGTGCTTTCCATTTCTGGAGAATGATGGAGAACAGCCTGCTTTGATATCTGGCACCTTCATCTGAATGTCCTAAAAGGAGGCAGGTGTTCAAAAGCCCTCTAAGTATGAATCACCCCATCAAAGCTGTAATGGTCTGTGGGAATGACCTTGGGAGACTGAGCCCAGAGACGCTGCCTAGGGAGCAGTCAGATAAAAGACAGCATAGTCCACAGCTGGATAGTGGGGAGGGCAAGAGGTTCAGAAGAGAACCTCCCGAATTTCTCGGGGTGTAAAGGAAATGGGAGAATTGCACTTTCAGACTTGCAAGATTCTGTTAATAAATAAAGTAGAATTAGCTCATCTGGTAGTGTTTTCTGTCTGGTCTATCTCGGAAGACTGACAAGGCAGATGACAATGCCAAGGGGCACGATGCTGTTGCTTACCAGACTGGAGCTAATGTACTGCTTTATTCAACCACTTCTCAGGTCCTTGTGGTCTTCTTCACCTACATTGTAAGAGACATCGTCGGAGACAAGATGACAGTTGTCTCAAAGTGTAGTGGTCAGTTGAGGTGGACCAATCCCACCCTGCTTGCTTCATCAGATGGATTGAGGTGCTTTCAGCATTTTGCTTGAAGAGCCAAGGATGGTGTCATCTCCAACTTTCAAAGCAAAGCCATGAGGTGGATCACACCTGCTTTGCACAGGTGTTACACGAAGAAGCTCCAGTGTTCTATCCCTTGGTAGACTCTCCCATTCTTCATTATCTTTGGTGAGAAAGATAGCTATCTCTCCAGGCTCTAGAGAACAATCCTGGGTTTCAATTGCCTTACAGAGATTCAGGACTCCACAGTCCAGGAAACCTGAAATATCACTGTTTATGATAACATCTATTTCCATTCTCAGAAACATACAAGGATGGATGGATGGGATGTGAGGAAAAGCAAAAGTTGGTGGAAAAAGCAGGCAACAAATGGGCACACATGATGGCTTCCTTGGGACTACCTGATCTGGGTTGCAAAACTCTGAACTACCACCATTAGATGTTTTCCCGCCCATATTTTTGGTGGTCACCTAATGATCATGCAGAGCTTTGCAGCCCAGCTTTCTCCCAGGGAGTTTTTTGTCCAAAGCCATCACACGATCCATGGCAATGCTTCTCTGCTGGCTAAGGAATGGTGGGAACTGAAGCTCAAGACATTTGGGGCCACTAGATTGAAGCAAGATTGGTATGAAATAATGCTAGGGCCTGGCTATTAGACAGACAGAGAGAGAGAAGCAGCTTTAATTGCCAGTGTCTCCTAAAACTTTATCCTAAAAGATGACAGCTAAAATCTTTCATAATATTATTCTACAGTGTATTCTTGGAATACCAGTTCTACCAGGGCTAAGATCTCCACCCCATCCAATCAGATATGCTGGATCCCTGTTTGGATTGACAAGGAGAAATGCTGAATTAGATAATCTAGGAGCCCTTGTTTGGGATTCTGACCCCCTTTGATGTGCCCTCAAAGCCGTGAGTGACAAATGTCATCATGCCCAAGGGTAGTAATTATATTTATGTCATCATTTAGGGTTTAACAAGGGATGTTCTACATCTGCAGCTGCTGGGTCTCCAACTGACCTGGTGCAACATGCCAATAAATGGGATGAGCTGGGGACAACTTTGTATCAAGGACAATAAACCAGATCACAAGGAATGAGGACAGGTTCTTCGTTTATAGCAGTCATAGAACCGGATGGGCCACATTGGCCAATTCTGAGGTTTCCCAACAGATGATGTCCCACTTTCTGTCACCTAGAAGGGTCCCCATTGAGATGATTTTGTTTTTTCATCATTGCAATCTTCTTGTTGGTCATTGCCTTTGAGACAACCCACAACCATCTGGTTGGCAATGCTGTGGAGAAGGTCAATTCCCAGATTACTAAGCCACACTGAGCTTTGTTTAGCAAGCTGTGCAAACCCATGGCTTAGTGAGTGCTACAATCCCAACCTATTGTGGCTAATTAGTAAAGCATAGTTAAGTGATCCACGAACAGAGCATGAACCCAGCCAGTGTGAGAGAAGACCTGTTGATTTCTCGCATTCAAGGGCCAAGAAATATACAAGGAAGTGCTTTAAAATGAGAAAAGAGAAGATCAAAGAGGCCCATCAAAGATGTCCATAACTAAATTGCCACATTGCAGATTTCAAGGCGAACTGTTACATATACATATGTAATCAATCAGGGAAGTCCAAATACTTCTTGGCAGCTAGAAGCTGCTTAATGCATCTTCCCCTTTTGCCAGTCATAACCTGAAAAAGTTTTATGGGCCAGAATTAATGTTTGCCTTCGGGGCAAAAATTCAGAAGATGAACAGTGCAAATACAGTAGCCTTAAGGATCTTAGTTGTCTTGCAGAAATACTTTTAACATTCCACTTATTGGGTGGAATGATGTCAGGGCCACAGACAAAGGGTTCATTCACACACACAACACACAATACACTCCCACACAGGTCAGCAAACTATTTTTAGTTTGCTTGATTCACACAATGTGGGATACTTGTGTATAGTCAGTTTGGCTGTGGCTTAGCACACTGTATGAACATAACCACTGTGGTTGGTAAACCATGATTTGTGATTTGCATGAGCTCAACCAGTTCTAATTTATTCAAGGTCCATGATTAAACCAACCATGGTTTCTATGGAGTCCTTGGTGCTCTCTGAGCTTGGTTGCTTTCTTATAGATACTTCATTACCTGACTAACAAGGTAACATCATCAGTGCTGGTGAGTGTGGGGTTTGCTCCCTGTTTATATACAGTAGCTTGCCCCACCAGTAGTTTTCCTCCTTGGTAGTTCCTTGATTAGCATATTGTTTTCTGCTTGTTTGCCTGGGGTTAATCCCTGCTTATCTGGATGTTAGTTGCTGAAGGGGATGTGTTCTGATCTTTTGTTGTTGTTGTTGTTTCCTTCTTAGCTTTTTGTTGTCTCTTTTGAATGGTGTGTAAATATGGTTTATTTCTATGTGTCTATTGATGGTTCCATGCTCCAAGTAAACCCATCCTTTGTGTTCTCTCTCCAGAAGACCCCATAATCTATATTCTCACAATGTGTTTAATCTGTTTGCTACATCAAACCATTTCCTGGGTTTGCACAATTCATTGAACCCCAAACGAATCAATGGGCCAGGGTTTATTGTGTGAAAACTGCTCACTTAAAGCACAACTAGAAGTCTCCACTTTATCTTATGGTTCTTCTTGGTCTCCTGCCCCCTCTAGTGATAGACGTCTGAACTGCATCCCTGTCAGCTGGGAAAACAAGGTATGGTATTGCCTTGCTGAAGAGGAAACTGGAAGGAACAGGAGTGAGAGAGACTGGACAGGTGTCCACCAAACACCTGTGCTATTTGGCCTGTCTGGGAGGAACTATTCGTAGACATTCTGACAACCAGCCCAAAGCCCACCCATCCACCAAGCTTGGAGGTTTGCTAAGACAGCCAAAAGTGAGGAGACCCAAATGGATCAGATCACTAAGCTATAAGGTGCATTGTTTGATTTTGACTTTGCATCTTGTGTGAAATGAGCCACTTGCAAAGAGTAGTTTGTTGTGAGACTTGTCTGAGCCTGAGAACAAGAATGGGTATTCAGAAAATAACACAGAACGAGAATAGGTGGACATTCCATTTGTATTTCATGAATGTTTTCCTAGCCTTTCTCTAAATCAAGATAAATTTAGAAAGAGGATAAGAAGCATCAAAGCGCACCTGCTTTAATGTATTTGCTGATAAAAAGCTGAGCTCAAGTACCCACATTTCTAGTTTCCAAGATTGTGCAACCTAACCCATTTTTCCTTGCAATAAAGCTGGCTAACCAGGTTTTGTGAGAACTTAACCTTCTTGGTTACTGCAACCAACTTAATCAATAAACCATAGTTAAGCAGGCCTGGGTACCCAGCTAATGAGTCTTCCATAGATACATCATCTTTTGTCTCTTATCCACTGAATGATCTAAAAGAGACGTTGCATGCCAGGGAGATTTTGGCTAGGCTTATATGACACAACCTTGGTGACTGAATTAAACTATATTCTGACTTCTGCTTCCCCCCCCCCAAAAAAACTGACAATTGGACTAGGGGGTCTCCAATACCCATCACCCCTGCCGATGCTGATAAGAGTTGTGGTCCTAAACTGCTTGGAGATGCCAACAGGCAATCCTTTTTATGCCAGCCAACTTAAGACATAAAACATAAACCTGGCATCAATCAAGATCACGTGTCTCCGCAATGCTACTGGAGCAACATTCCTGCCATATGACATGATTGGAAGAGACCCAGTTTTTTAGTACAATTAACTGTAATATATATAATTGTGCAAGATCCATAGTTTAAGCTTGCATGCCCACACGGTATGTGACTTACCATTACTCTAGGAAGTCAACAGCTCAGCCTACACGGTCCATATGGTGAGGCTAACAAATTCCTTTGTTCAAAGAGGGGATTAAAGGACCATAAAGAATGTCTTCTGAACCACATTTCATCTGTTTAAAGTCCAACTCCCCACCCCAAGCCTTCCTCTGGCCCAGTACACTTTTGGATGCAAAACGTTGCCATGATGTTCAACACCAGCACAAACGTCAAGCCAGCTGTGATTTAGGAGAACCAGTGGCATGCTTGTAATCAGAAAAGTTGGCCAAGAGTTGTTGAAAATGACAAGGTCCTGTTCCTGAGGATGTTTCTCAGTATAATCACTTAAGATTAGGAAGCACATGGCACCAACCTCAGGCCTCAGAGCCATTGAATGCAATGTGCTATAGATCTTGAATTTGAACTGTGGTGCTGGAGAAGACTCTTGAGAGTCCCCTGGACTGCTAGGAGGCCAAACCAGTCAATCTTAAAGGAAATCAACCCTGATTGCTCATTGGAAGGATCGATAATGAAGCTCAAGCTCAGATACTTTGGTCACCTAATGCGAAGAGAGATCTCTTTGGAGAAGACCTTGATGCTGGGAAAGATTGAAGGCAAAAGGAGAAGAGGACGGCAGAGGATGAGATGGTTAGATAGCATCACTGAAGCAATGAGCATGAAACTGAGCAAACTCAGGGAGGCAGTGAAGGACAGGAAAGCCTGGCGCAATATGGTTCATGGGGTCACGAAGAGTCGGAGACGACTTAACGACTAAACAACAACAACAAATAGATCTTGAAAAAGGAAAATGAACGTTTTTGCTTCCATGTTCCATCCCTAAACACTTTTTGGTTTGCTAGACTCAACTATGTTAGAGCGAGGTTGAGTACTTCATAGTGTCAGTTATACCATTCACATGATTTGTGTGATGCCATCACAACATGCATGAAATGTTTTATCTATCGATATCTATCAAATGTATATAGCCGCCCATCTCACAGAAAGTGACTCTGGTTTTTGAGACTATTTTTGTGAAATCATTATGGTTTGTGATGATTCCTCTGCTGCAGCTGTTTGTTTGGACACTGCCTGTCAGGGGGACATAGCTAGAGAGTGCTGTTATCACTATGATAAGTTTAGGCTGTTGTGTGAATCACATCATGGGGGTCTAAAGTGATCTAGTTAAACCTACTCTGCAAATCCCACCATCCTTTCTAAATGAACCCAAAAGGTCCTGGTGATTCTGAATCCATACCAAAGCCCATCCTTCAAAATGAAGTCCTCAATCTCATTGAACAGACTTTCTAACAAAAGTTGACATCGGCCATTCCTCAACATCCAGGAAGACTTTGCAGAGCATGTTTTTCCAAGCGCCCACATGCAAGACTATCCATGGTGGATTTCCATACGTTCAAACTTTGTAAGCCTTGTAGGTTTCACTAGACACAGCAAAACAGCTTGTATCACAGGAACTTCTCAGGCCCTTCCTTGTTCTTCTTTCTTTAGTGATTCTATTTGGTGTGCTTACATTTCATTTTCATCCTTCTGGTCTGCTCTTCAGCCAAACTTCCCCAGAATTTTGATTCTTCTTCAGTACCTTCCCTCAAAAGGAATTATTCAAGAGGCCCTCTCCGTTTCTTTCATGCCACGTATATGTATTTCAAGCCCATGTATATTCCGTCTAATTTGCAAACTATTGTAGCTGACTGGAACTAATTAGGCACTGTTTTGAGAAAATAGGATATGTGAAAATTGCCGCACTCTTGCCGCCTTTTGAGGTGTCTTTAAGGAATCCAGCCACACCATCACACAAAATCTACCTGTCATGTTGGGGACCCATTTTTCATTCTCCCCATTGGCCAACATTTCCGAGCCTTGATATATGGTATCCTTGACAAAAGACAATTACGTTGTGCAGGCCATTTGATGGATGAAGTATCCAATTGCAACACAAGACCCATTCCTTCCGCGTATTGGGTCATGAAGCAGAAGACATTTTCCAGGAATGAAGTCAGAGGAACCATATAAAAATGCCTCACTGCAAGCACCCAGACATACACTTGCGGTCTCCACCGTCACAAGCTTCCCCACTGACCTTTTGGTAAGTCAACAAAAGCTTTGAGTTCCATGGGTGGGATTGAAGAGAAAGAAGAGTGTTGTTTTGTTATTATTCCTTTATGCAAAAGGGGCTGGTTTAGGGGTTCAAAGGTGGCGTTTTGGAAAACTGAGACCAAGTATATTGAACAGAGGTTCTGACAAGCAAGTTTTATTAACTGTCTTAAGAACTGGCAACACTGGCAGTAAAGAATTAGATGTGCACGACAGGAGAAATTATTCTAGTTTGCGTTTGATATAAAGGTATAGAATTTGTGCACCTTGAACTGGTTAGTATGCACCAAAATTTGCAAGGAATTATTTATTGCCAAGATTACTCTGCTGGTTTGAAACCACATTATTGTTTGAGATGTCATATTTTCTTGCCCGGCTCTTCCTCTAGATGCCTGAAGAGATTCAGGTTTGGGAGGGAGAGTATAGAGAATTGGATAGTAAAAACTGTATTTATTCATTTATTTAAACCGTTTGCCTGTTGCCCCAAACTCAAGACTATGAGCAGTTTACGGCATGTATTAAAGTGCAATAGAAAGCAGCTAACAGCAGACATGATCCTTTCCCTGTCTTTGAAAGGTATTGATGAGTGTGTAATAACAAACTCACAAGAATTGTAGACTAGCACGTTGCAAGCTGAAACTTGTAGAAAGTTCTCATTTTCTTCCCAAAGAACCAAGGTCCTTTGTAAAAAAAATTACAGTTCCTAGGGCCTCTGGATTGGAATACTTGAGAATTAAAAAGACCAGTCATTGAATTCAGTTTACAATTCGGGTGATTTACCAAAGAATGTTGTTATTCTGTGTATTGCTGAAGTTTGGGAACGGGCTGGGCTGGGCCTTCCTAGCAGATGTATTTATTCCTTCTTGCTTTGCTGCAGAACTGTCAACAGGCATCAGGATGTGCTCCCACCATGACAGAGGATGCCATGGGGTCTCTCATGACCACGGATGCCACAGCGGGAGTTCCTGCCATGAGGATCATGGCTCTTGCCACAACCGGTCCTCTTGTCACGACGGAGGCAACCCATCTTTCAGAGTTATGACCATACCAGTGGCGCAGGATAAGAACCCCATGCCCATAGTCCAGCAGCAGTCTCCTGTCGTTTATCCCGCTCCCAAGCTCCAACAAACTCAACAGCTCAAACAGCCCACTCCATATCCTCCCCAGCAGCAGCTGCAGCAGCCCCAACAGCTGCAGAAGTAGAAGAGCAAAACACAGAGGAAATGCTGCAGCGCGATCCACCTGAAAGCTCCCCCCCCCCCCGCTCATCTTCCTGCTTAGGCAAAAAAGCAAATTCTCTTCTTAGATTGGCATTGAAATTCCACTGCTTTATATCCTCCTTGATATGTGATTTGTAAACATTAGCCTCTTCGATGTTTTGGCTTAGCCAGGACCAGCAGCAAGCATTAAAATGCGCAAATCTATTATTTCCTTTGAGTCTTTTTGTACATGGGTGTCTTGGTGGGGGAAGGAGTGTGTTGGTGGAAGGAGGAAATTGGTTCACATTCAAATGCACGTGTGCGCACACAGTCACTGGGAGTTGGGTGGCATATAAAATTATACACATACACACACTCAATCCTGACTTCATACATGCAGCCAGTATTACTAAAACCAGAGCTCAAAATTTCCTTCCTTCCTTCCTTCCTTCCTTCCTTCCTTCCTTCCTTCCTTCCTTCCTTCCTTCCTTCCTTCCTTCCTTCCTTCCTTCCTTCCTTCCTTCCTTCCTTTCCTTCCTCCCTCCCTCCCTCCCCTCCCCTCCCCTCCCTCCCCTTCTTTCTTTTCTCTTCCCGTCTCTTCTCTGCCCTTCTCTTCTCTTCTCACCCCCCTCCACTCCATTATAGTATATTCAATTGGTCAGCCAATGCAAATTTATGTCCGGTTTGTAGAATCTTCATATCCAAGATTTGTTGTGTCTGTTTGGACATCTGGGAAATACAACAAAAATAACTTTCTAGGAGTGCCATGAAATCAAAGGAGACTCTAACAACTGCAACCCCAGAGTTTCTAATACAATTGCAGCCTTCTCCAAGCTGACAGAGATGCCTGCTGCTCATTGCCTCTGTTCACATAACATATTTTACCAAGTTAGGGTCAAGATGCATTGACTCAGGGTGATAAGGTTGGTTGGTTTTAACCTGGTTTTGTTTTTTGATAGCTTCATTTGTGGTTCAAAGTATCGGGTGAAGTCAGAAAGTGGGTTAAGCCACAAACCAGGTTAGAAATGTTGTGCAAAAGCAACCAATCTGTATTAATCTATGAGAAAGGCAATCTTCCCATCAGGCCCTAGTTATAGTCTAGAAAGTAATTAAAGAGACAATTAGGCTTCTATTTGCATTTAAGAGCATTTTGTGCACCAAGGTGACCTCTAGTGGTGATGTCTGACATCACACGTAAAGCCACCTGAAGGCCGAATCTCAAAAAACCAACTACTCAGTATTCAGACTATGTAAATTATATGAAAAGGCCAATTCCATCACCATTTCTGTGTTGCTTTCTGAGAACTCAAGCAGATCCAATAACCTTCTAACAAAGAAAGAGGGTGCTGTTCCACACCATTATGCCTGCTTTCTGAACGGGTGTCCTTCTCGTTTCAGAAACTCACAAGGATGGGCTGCTGAGGAAATAGTCCCCTCCCCAATGACAAAAATGACTATCACAAATCCAGCAGAAAGGATGCCTGTTTGGAGAGGTCACCCCGAGACTCCCATGACAACTCTTGGTTCCATCAAGATGAAGTTTGCTGTTCTGGACCAAGGACAGGCTATTCTAAATCTTGTGGCATTTCCTCAGGGAAAGATTATGATCTTGTACCATATCTATCACTTGACCAAGAAAAAGCACCATATGGACATGTCAAACGGTAACCAGGCTTGACTCGAAAGTAATGGCTCTTCCAGAAATCTTCAGGCTGAAGAGAAGTTGATTCAGTCATTTCAGCACACCCATGCTTTACATTCAAGGACACCATACTTTTGATCCATTTGAAACACAAGTGGGCATTCCTTATTGTTCAGGAAATCTACATATATTAATAAAAATGATGATAATACTGTCAGCGTCTAAGGCTGCAGGGGTGGAACAGACGCGTAATGTCGCTGGAGTAGGGAGAGTCAACATTTTCAGTCCATACTTTTCCACTTATGAGGTTGGATGGTGGGTTATACCTCCCATAGTCTTAACACACAATGCTTCCCAACAGCTTAAAATATCTACCTTTTCCAAGCCTTAACAACTTTCTGCCTTGTGTATTCTTACTTGAAACAAAATGACAGACCCAGGATGACCATGGTAAGAGATGCCAGAAGCTGCAGTTCAGCAACAAACCACAAACTAATCACCCCAGCTTTAATTTTCACCAATTCTTCCTAATAAGTTCTATTTAGCCTAAGGAACTTCCTGATCTGGTTAGGTTGCTCTTTGATCACCTCTCATAATTGCTGGAAGAAATTAATAGACCATAACCCAGCTGGCCCAGTTCCCTGCTAGATGACCAGGAAGGCCAGTCTGTGATCAACAGAACAGGTGAATCAGTACACAAATACATTCTAGACCAGCCTTCCCCATTTTGGTGAACCTCTGGATA